>NW_009260403.1:1177305-1181066 GCF_000687185.1 Egretta garzetta | reverse complement strand
TGAGGGTGGTGAAACCCTGGCAGGGGTTGCCCAGAGAGGGGGTGGAGGCCCCATCCCTGGGACCATTCCAGGCCAGGTTGGACGGGGCTGTGAGCAACCTGATGTGGTTCAAGGTGTCCCTGGTCCTGCAGGGGGGTTGGGCTGGGTGACCTCTAGGGGTCACTTCCCACCAAAACATTCTATGATTCTATGATTCTATGATTCTATGAAAGCAGGTTTCAAATAGACCTCTTAAAAAAAAGTAAAATACTAACGAGCCTTCACAGGGTCCTAACAATTTTTCTGTGTTATTCATTTACCTGCCTCTGAGCTGCCAGGCTGCGGGAGGCGTTGTTTCCAAACCAGCTGCAAAGCCAAACCGAGGGAATCACCTCCCTCAAGGTGAGCAGCTTAGAATAGCCCGCCTGGAAGGGGGCCTGCAGTTATCACCAAAGACAACGCTCGCCGTGCCCTCCGCTCCCTCCCTCCTCAACTGCCTGAGACACCGCAGTCCCTGACACGTCCAGAGGATGCAGTGAGAGCCTCTGAGTTCAGCATCAGACTCTGCCTGCAAGCTCATCCCTTTCTTTTTCTTCTTCTTCCCTTTTTTCTCTTTTTTTTGAATGTTTTTTTTCCCCTTTTCTGTTTGTTATTGTTTTCCATTCGCAGCTTTTAATGCTCCCTCATGCCTGCATTTTGTCCCAGCTGCCAAAGAGGGATCCAACACCTCCCCTCCTTGCTTCGTTAAAGTGCGAAGACCTCATTATCCTTGGTCCCTGTCCCATGCAGGCTGGGGCTCCCCGCGGTGCAGGCAGGAACGGGCAGCCCGCTCCGACCCGTAAATCTGCCTGCCTCGCTGGCCGGGGTCTCTGGGTAATAAGAGCACAGGAAATTGTTGCTTTCAGCGTTCTCTTGAAAAAATGTAAACTTTGGGTCTTCTGTTGGCTGTTTGGCAATAGGGGAAGTGGATGTGAGTTCCTGGGAAGGAGGTTGGAGGGAAATGAAAGGCACTCCCATCCCGCGGCTCTCCCGTCCAACCCTGCATAAGAAAGGTGCCCAGTTGGCGTCCTGCACACCACGCGCCCCTACCTGGCTCTGCCAAAGGCGAGGTGTTGCGGCGAACAGCGGACGTGTCCTGTGTTCCCATCAGACTGCCAAGAGCAGGGCATGCAAGGCACCTGATGGTCCCAATGTCCTCGCAGACCCCAAGGTCACCGGGAGCACCCCACAGATGACCGCATGTGGAAACCTCTGGAGATGATTGAAAGCAATTTTCAGAGTCATCCTCGCCAGCCCTGCACTCCTGCCAGGCTGAAGAGGTACAGGTACCCCACCTCCACCACGTCCCATCAGCCAGGTACAGCAGGAGGCTCCTCAGCCCCTCTTGACCTTCTCTTCCTCAGGCCAAGCAAACCCAGGCCCCCCATGTCCGTCGTGTGCACCAACTCTAAGGAGTGCTAATGATCTGCCAAAAATTATTAATGAATTCTCATGTTTTACGGATGACATCAGGTAAACTGGGGATTAGGAGCCACAATAAAAATTAAGGGAAGTCACTGGAAGGTGTAAGAGAAGTGACTACATCCAGCAGAGTACCTCCATGGAGGGCCTTGGACCCTTTCTCAATAACACACTTATGTCTGGTGGTCAAGGGTGGTTTCTGGGGCCAAAATGAAAAGAATAATAGTATTTGTGCATGAAAATAATGGAAAATAATAGAAAAAAACCCCAAACCTCAACCCAAATAGAGCATCTCCTTCTAAACACTGAGTGGGAGACAGGTGGCAACAAGATCTACTCACCCACATGGAATTAAGGACAAAGCCGTGGAGATGACAGCACCTCTGCTCTCCAGAGCATAAACTGTACCCTTGGAGTAGAAAAAGCCATGGAGCTTAGCTTAGCTTAGCTAACACCTTAGCTTAGCTAAACTTTGCTCAAAGGCTGGACCTCCAGCAGCTTGGGACTGCCGGCGCTGGTTTAAGGGGTATTTATCACTGTGCTTTCAAACTGGCCCCGTAAAATTTGCCTGAAAGTGGGTATTTTATACTGCCCTTTTTATTCTTATAGTTGCAATGCTTTTAACTATAATAATTACAAATTAAATAATTTTCAGCTTGCTGCTTTCTCCAGTCCTTGCTGGCTAACAGCTTCTGTTGACTGAGGTCTGAGGTGGTCCCACGGCTGGGGAGATGCCCAAGCCTTGAAGCCACGTCTCTGTAGGACGTTAGGAAGAAGGGAAGGGAGCAGCAAAGTAGTCACCCTACTCGAGGATCTGGCTCCTCTGCTTCGTCCTCGCCTGGCTTATGTTACTTGTCTTTAACACACATGGTAAAACCCAAATGGTTAAAAGTTCATTTAGAGTGGAAAATAAATAAGCTATCCCCCAAGGCTGGCCGAAACAGCAGGCACTGCTCCGGAGCCCACCCCAGGGACCCCTCGCCCCGCTCAGAAACCCAACTCCTCGCACAGGCAACATCTGTAATTCATAATTCTGTCAAGCCAGCCTCCAGCTGGGGGATGTTTCCCCGACCTGCCAGTTGTACGATTATAATGACTTCCTATTAAAAAAAGAGAAAAAAAAAAAAAAAAAGTGAGTTAAGGTCAAACCCAAGCGAACTCTTTTTGTTTGCTGAAAAAGAAGCGGGGCCAGCTGGCGGGGGGGGGGCTGGCAGGGTGCCCCCTCCCCCCCAGCCCTGGGTGGGGACCCGATTGCAACACCGAGAGGAAGACGCTGGTTGTGCAACGTGTTCCTTATGTGCCACTTGTCAGATGAACTTTGGAAATGGTGTTTTATCGCAGTGGTCGTGGGCTGTTGGTTTTATGGGCTTGGTTTTCTGTTGTTGCTGTTTCTCAATTTTATTTATTTATTTATTTTTAAATTAAATAGACGAGAGTCATTTATTTGCTCAGTTGCTGACTGTCAGCTAATTTCGCCAGCCCTGCCAACCAGCCTGCTCAGGGATATGAGCGGTGCCCAGCTCCTTGAGGATGCTTATTCTGCTTTTTGTTTTTGCCAAGCTTTTTCCTGGGCGACTCTCCCCAGGAGGATGTACGCTGCAGGACATCTGTGCGTTGCGGTCTACGGAATATTTTTGGTTTGGACATAAGTTTCACTTCTCGTCTATTCAAAACACACATGCAAATAAAAGTCAGTGTTAAATTAAAAAAATACTGGGGAAAAGGCCTGCGGTAACACATGGAGGAAGCAGGGAAAAGATACGGTTGTGGGTGAAATGCAAAATTAGATGGGAGAGCTAGCAAGGCGAAGGTATAGAAAAAGCTGCTTTAAATAGCAGGAGTTTTGGGACGAGCTTTGCAAACCAGATCACATGGAGAAACCTGGATATTGGGAGTGACAAGCGACAAACCGAGGGGATCGGGGAGCGGCTCGAGAGGCCGGGTCGGTGCCCTCTGCACCACGGCTACAGCACCTGCATCTCCCGCCTCCCACCTCCCCAGGCTCCAGCAATATTATCAGCCCCATCTAACCCCAGAGGGCTTGAGTCATGCAGGAACTAAAGGTCAAATTTTAGATCTTCCCACAGCGAAAACCCCAAAGCGTCCTCAAAACGTTGCTTGCCTCCTCTTGTGGCTTCCGCTCCTGAACTGACCTTGCAAATGGGATGCTGGGAGCCTTGCAAAGGCCAGGGACCGAGCGCTGTGTGCTACACCGCCCCGCCTCACCCCAAAAATACCTTTGTGCCCTTGCCACAGCTTCCCCGCTGGAAATTCAACCCCCAAGTTGCTCGGAAACATTTATGCAGCCAAGATAAACGCGG
>NW_009260403.1:1174634-1177279 GCF_000687185.1 Egretta garzetta | reverse complement strand
GCAAACCTGGATCCACAAAACACGTATGGAAATGAATAGCGCAGCGGATTGGAAATTGCAGACATTTCTCCTAAGTATCCGACATCTGCTCTCTGCCGTGGCAGCCTCTTACACGCTACATTCTCAGTCACTAGGCGTGCGCTATATTTATTAATTGAAAAATCATCTCCGTTTCTTGTAGCTGGTTTTTGAACATGTGTTTAGCGCGGGATATGAAATGCGTCCTGTCGTAGGGGCGTTGAACGTACTGTCTCCTGCGATTTAGTGCTGTAAAACTAATGGTTGCTATCAGCAAGGTCATTTAGCAATGGAGGGAGGTATAAATCATCTCCGGCCCGTTCCCACAGACAGTTCAGGCTGCCATCTCCCGTTTGCCGCTGCCACGTGCCCCGCGTCTGCTTTCCCGGGGTATCCTTGCACAGAACGTGTTGAACAGCGGGTATTGCTTTGTGGATGCATGGAAAAACATGCATCGGTGTGACGGGGTATTAATTAGCGTACACGAGTCAGTCATTAGCAGTAGGAATGACTAGAGGCAGAGCTAAAAGCAAACACACCCACCGATGGTTCAAGAACAAGTGGGAAAAATTCAGGAAAGATGCAGCACGCGGAGCAGGGGTGAGATGAAATGCAGTAAAAAAAATACAGCACCCCAGCTGCTTACTGAAAAATACTCTGGTGGCCTCTGCGGGCCATGGAAGTGGCTTTTGGGCTTGAGTTGGTGTGCGAATTTTAGTGCAAATTCATACCCACAAGGCTCTGAACTCAGTAAGCGCTGTGGGATGCTCTGGAAAAGCCCAAAGCCGCGTGAATCCTGCTGGCTTTGGCCGATGAAAGTTGGTTTTAAAAAACCAACAGACCCCTTGCAATTCAGCTGAGGGATGGAGAAGCAGCTCAGTCCTGGGATGTGGTTAGATACAAAATCCATTTGTCTGAGCTTTCAGGGTCCGGTGCCACATCTGCTGCCTCACCAAGGTCTTTGCATCGCCCCGCTTCGACCCCCAGCAGCAGCGGCTGCTCGATGCTTCGCTCTCCCGGGAGCACTCAGCTTCGCACAGACGATCCTGGACGCAAGGTAACCCCGGGCCCAAGCCAGGGCTGGCGTGCAAAAGCCAAACCCCTCTTTGCTTGCTGCACGTAGCATCCCGTTTGGTTATTTTCTGCAAACCACAGCCCGCAAGGAGCCGCTCAAAACACACGGCTGGAAAAACCTGGCTGCGGGAGGCATCAAGCGAATGGCAAAGCCGGGCTCTGCCTCACTGCCGAGAGAGATGCTGTTGGGGAAACCTGAAGTGGGCTTACTGGAGTTTGTCTTTGGCCAACATCAAGTTGTAACCGGGGCTCAGGCCTGCGGCCGCTGCATTCCTGGCTGAAATCCTATCTCCACTGACCCCAGCCAGCCGCAGTTTCGGGAGGCTTTCCTGACGAGATAGGACGGGAGGCGACGACACATTCCCATCCTGGTATGACGGAGACCTGCTGAGAGCATGTTTCGCATCCTATTTGTATCGGCACATTTCCCTGCTTTTCTCTCTCCCACTGCTGTTATTTATGTATGTATATACATGCATATTTATGAAGGGGACCATATGCTCGAGCAGATAGCGATGGTGCGGCTCTTGCCACTTCACCTTCTCTTTCATGGGACACTCATGACATACAGAAACCATCAGGTTTCGGACCATGCTAGTGATCAGTACGTAAGCTGTTACCGGGGTTAGCCAAGAGTTCCTTCCTTTCATTTCATATGGGTTTGGTGCATTGGCATGACAGCAGCGTCTGCCAAGGATGTCCCAAGGTTGGAATCTCACCGGCTTCAGCTGGAGTCGAGCACAGACTGCATGGTCCCCAGTGACTCAAGGTGTTTCCCAACCACAGCAGATAGCATCAAACCCACAGGGTTCCCATTTCATGCTCTATTTTTTTCCATATAAGCCAAAGCCCAAATCATTCAGGTACTGACACAAACCTGCTAATTAACATCATACTTACAGCATGGAACGGGATATTAAACCTCAAGCTGCTCGGCACGCTGTGGCCAGCATCCATGCCTACAGGACCACCTCAATGCTCCTGTCCTGACATCATGCAAGAGTCTTTGCCGCAAAAAGCTCAAAGAACTACAGCACTACCCTCATCAAAATGCCATGAGCCCAAGGAATTCAATCAGTTGTCACACTGAGCTCTCAGTCAAAGAGGCAACAGAAGCTGAAAAGAGAAAGGGATATGTGATTTAGGTTGAGTAGTGGATAATTAAGGAGGAACTGCAATGAATGCAGGCTGTATCTGCTTCCCCTGCCCCCCGTCAGTGCCATTAAGCTCTATATTATCAAATGCATTGGGCTAGCTTGGGGGAAAAATGAGCATCTCTGCTTCTTTAACCTGATGAAGTTCAACAAAGGCAAGAGTTGAGTGCTGCCCCTGGGGAAGTCAAACCCCAGGCACCAGGACAGGCTGGGGGCTGACCTGCTGGGAAGCAGCTCTGCCCAGAGGGACCTGGGAGTCATGGTGGATGACAAGCTGACCATGAGCCAGCAGGGTGCCCTTGTGGCCAAGAAGGCCAATGGCATCCTGGGGTGCATTAAGAGGAGCGTGGCCAGCAGGGCGAGGGAGGTTCTCCTCCCCCTCTGCTCTGCCCTGCTGAG
>NW_009260403.1:1173208-1174543 GCF_000687185.1 Egretta garzetta | reverse complement strand
AGGCCTGCGGCCGCTGCCTGCAAATCATTCCTGGCTGAAATCCTATCTCCACTGACCCCAGCCAGCCGCAGTTTCGGGAGGCTTTCCTGACGAGATAGGACGGGAGGCGACGACACATTCCCATCCTGGTATGACGGAGACCTGCTGAGAGCATGTTTCGCATCCTATTTGTATCGGCACATTTCCCTGCTTTTCTCTCTCCCACTGCTGTTATTTATGTATGTATATACATGCATATTTATGAAGGGGACCATATGCTCGAGCAGATAGCGATGGTGCGGCTCTTGCCACTTCACCTTCTCTTTCATGGGACACTCATGACATACAGAAACCATCAGGTTTCGGACCATGCTAGTGATCAGTACGTAAGCTGTTACCGGGGTTAGCCAAGAGTTCCTTCCTTTCATTTCATATGGGTTTGGTGCATTGGCATGACAGCAGCGTCTGCCAAGGATGTCCCAAGGTTGGAATCTCACCGGCTTCAGCTGGAGTCGAGCACAGACTGCATGGTCCCCAGTGACTCAAGGTGTTTCCCAACCACAGCAGATAGCATCAAACCCACAGGGTTCCCATTTCATGCTCTATTTTTTTCCATATAAGCCAAAGCCCAAATCATTCAGGTACTGACACAAACCTGCTAATTAACATCATACTTACAGCATGGAACGGGATATTAAACCTCAAGCTGCTCGGCACGCTGTGGCCAGCATCCATGCCTACAGGACCACCTCAATGCTCCTGTCCTGACATCATGCAAGAGTCTTTGCCGCAAAAAGCTCAAAGAACTACAGCACTACCCTCATCAAAATGCCATGAGCCCAAGGAATTCAATCAGTTGTCACACTGAGCTCTCAGTCAAAGAGGCAACAGAAGCTGAAAAGAGAAAGGGATATGTGATTTAGGTTGAGTAGTGGATAATTAAGGAGGAACTGCAATGAATGCAGGCTGTATCTGCTTCCCCTGCCCCCCGTCAGTGCCATTAAGCTCTATATTATCAAATGCATTGGGCTAGCTTGGGGGAAAAATGAGCATCTCTGCTTCTTTAACCTGATGAAGTTCAACAAAGGCAAGAGTTGAGTGCTGCCCCTGGGGAAGTCAAACCCCAGGCACCAGGACAGGCTGGGGGCTGACCTGCTGGGAAGCAGCTCTGCCCAGAGGGACCTGGGAGTCATGGTGGATGACAAGCTGACCATGAGCCAGCAGGGTGCCCTTGTGGCCAAGAAGGCCAATGGCATCCTGGGGTGCATTAAGAGGAGCGTGGCCAGCAGGGCGAGGGAGGTTCTCCTCCCCCTCTGCTCTGCCCTGCTGAGACCCCACCTGGAGCACTGGGTCCAG
>NW_009260403.1:1169270-1172809 GCF_000687185.1 Egretta garzetta | reverse complement strand
ATATTTGTAGGTGTTGATGAGATCCCCTCTCAGCCTTCTCTTCTCCAGGCTGAACAAGCCCAGCTCCCTCAGCCTTTCCTCGTAGGGGAGATGCTCCATCCTCTCATCATCCTAGTTGCCCTCCTCTGGACTCTCTCCAGGAGTTCCTCATCTTTCTTGAAGTGGGGAGCCCAGAGCTGGACCCAGTGCTCCAGGTGGGGTCTCCCCAGGGCAGAGTAGAGGGGGAGGATAAGCATTACCCTCCTTTTTTATGGTTTTCCTCCACTATTTTTCTTTGCTGTAAACTCATTAAAATACAAGCAAAACCAACTTAACGCAATCTATCCCGGCGAGGTGATGAAGAGTGACAGCTCAGAAAACTCCCTTCCCAGAGTCTTGGAGCCGAGGCTGGGGGATGCCAGCTGGCCTGGGGATGCGGGGGCTGGCGCTCTCATCCCAGCCGCAAGCGCGGGGAAACCGGACCCCCCTCTGGGACAGCGGCTAATTGGTAACGCAGTAATTACTCACTCTGGTCTAACTGTAGGCAGCTTTCGGACTCTGGCCCAGCGACATGGATACTGGTTTGATTTGGCACAATTTTTTTGGTATTGTCAGAAAAATATCCTGAGTTTTGAAACTTTCCCCTTTCGTCTTGGGTGAACAAATAGCAACTGCAGGTCGGAAGGGAGGAGCAGGCCCAGACTTGAATCTGCCTTTGGCTTTCAGGGTACCAGAGGACACCAAGCTCCACGTTTGACCAGGTCCCCCCTGCCAAGGGATGGTTTCCCCACGCTGCTGTTTCCACCCGTGACTGAACCAGAGCCCACCTAAGTCAGAGTTTTCATAGAATCATAGAATCACTTTGGTTGGAAAAGCCCTTTAAGATCATCGAGTCCAACCTTTAACCTAACCCTGCCATCCCACCACTAAACCCTGTCCCTAAGCACCTCATCTATCCTTCTTTTAAATACCTCCAGGGATGGGGACTCGACCACCTCCCTGGGCAGCCTGGAGAGCTGCGAGCGTGTGGGCCAGCCTGCAGGCATCGTGCCAGTGCTATCTCAATTAAAACATGAGCAATTAGCAAAACCTTGAGGCTGGATGGTAAGAAAGCAGGGTCACCAGGGAAGTGCCCCTTCTCCTGGTCTTGCTCCATAGCCCATTGCCACGAGCTTTGCAGGTCTCAGCAGCCCTGGTGGCGGTTTTAGCAGGAGAGGCTGAATAAAAGGGCGAGCTTTAACTCCATCAGAACACAGGAATTTTCCCTCCTGAAATCATGGTATCAGTACTGCAATTGCTGAGTTCCCAGCTACGTTTGTCTCTCTTTCCTTCTCCTTCAGTTATTATTTGGAGAAAAGGGATTTCTGAGGAGTAAACCCATGCTTTCATAATCCCCTGCTTTCGTCTCGGTAACAGGGAGAGTCAGTGTCAGCCCGGGTCCCTGTTATTAGCAATTAGCAGGTGATTATTTCCTCCTCGCCGGCACCGTCCTTCATTTGTATCCGAGCAGGTCCTCCCTACATGTGGATGAACTCCCTGCTCATTTTGGAGAGGAAAGGGAAAAGGCAAAAGTTTCCCTCCTTTGCTTCCCTAGATGTGTTTTCCTGAGCTAACCTTGAAGTTTATTATACTTCTTGTTTTCTTTGGAGTTGGCCAAGCGCAGGACTGCTTCATCTTTTTTTTTGCCCGTTTCTCCTGATGTCACCAGCAGAGCTCGCCGCTGGGTACCAGGGGGGTTCCAGTGCCCCAGCGACTTCTGCTATTTCCATTATGGGAGCATTATAAATAATAAGAGAGACGTTTTAATTGCCATTAGTCTGTAACCCAGTACATATTTTACCCACTGGGAGGGATTTGGGGAAGGAAAGATGTCAACGCGGCCCTACAAAGAGATGATTGATGCAACGAGCTATTTAAGGAACTTATTTCCAAAGGGCAGGCACTGCCGGGTGTACCTGCCTGCGCTCCAGCGTCCGTCCTTGCTCCGTGGAAGGGATGTTTTGAGCATCATTTGGCCGTAAGGATCAGCCTGCTGCGCTAACCACCCTGGAGCCTCAGGGAACGTGCTTAGCAGGGAAGCAGCATGGGTGCGCACCCTTGGAGATGCTGCCCATGGGTGAGTGTGGGTGGCTTGGCCATCAAGGGGGGAGAGTGGGCAAGGCTTTCCCCTGCCAAAGAGCAAGACTTGCTGTCTCCTCAAATACCCACGCAGCTCCATACGTGGTTTCTTAACACTGCAGGAAAAATCTCCAGAGAGGGTTTTTCTTGATCCCAGAATCCCAGAGTGGCAGGAGCTGGCATGGCCCTCCAGAGCTCACGCATTCCCACCCTCCTGCCCAAGCAGGCTCACCCAGAGCAGGAGGCACAGGACAGCATCCAGGTGGGGGTGGAAAATCTCCAGAGAAGGAGACTCCACAGCCCCCCTGGGCAGCCTGGGCCAGAGCTCCGTCACCCTCAAAGTAAAGAAGTTTTTCCTCAAGCCTTCTCTTCTCCAGGCTGAACAAGCCCAGCTCCCTCAGCCTTTCCTCATAGGGGAGATGCTCCAGTCCCTTTATCATCCTAGTTGCCCTCCTCTGGACTCTCTCCAGGAGTTCCTCATCTTTCTTGAACAGGGGAGCCCAGAGCTGGACCCAGTGCTCCAGGTGGGGTCTCCCCAGGGCAGAGTAGAGGGGGAGGATAACCTCCCTCGACCTGCTGGCCACGCTCCTCTTAATGCACCCCAGGATGTCATTGGCCTTCTTGGCAACAAGGGCACCCTGCTGACTCATGGCCACCTTGTCATCCACCATGACTCCCAGGTCCCTCTGGGCAGAGCTGCTTCCCAGCAGGTCAGCCCCCAGCCTGTCCTGGTGCCTGGGGTTTGACTTCCCCAGGGGCAGCACTCGACACTTGCCCTTGTTGAACTTCATCTTTCTTGTTTCCTATTACTTTGCAATATAACGTTTCTCAGGATCTACTTTGCTCTTCAAGCAAGTGCAGAGGAAATAATATTTAGTTATTTAAAGTAACTGGAAAGTTTTAGGGGAAACAGCTAGAAACGTTGATATTGTTTGCTTCATGGACTCTGGACAGTGAAGTGTTTGACTTTGCTCTTCAAGCAAGTGCAGAGGAAATAATATTTAGTTATTTAAAGTAACTGGAAAGTTTTAGGGGAAACAGCTAGAAACGTTGATATTGTTTGCTTCATGGACTCTGGGCAGTGAAGTGTTTGAGGTATCAATACATTATTAATCTCTGTAACACAAAGAGCCTCTGTGATTTAAATCTGCATAAAAACACAGTTCTGTGCTTCGCTCCTCCTGACCTCCTCTTCCTCTCCCCAAAAGGGTTTTGCTTGTACGAAGGGTCTGAACAGGAGTGACCCAAGGTGGTCAAGGATGAGAGGAAAGGGTCAGCTACAGGGCTGGACTATGCTGCTTTAGCCTGTTGGGTCTTGATGAGAGGAAACGGCCTCAAGTTGTGCCAGGGCAGGGTGAGGTTGGGCATGGGGAACAATTCCTTCCCCTTGGGGCTGTCAGGCACTGGAAGGGGCTGCCCGGGGAAGGGGTCGAGTCCCCAGC
>NW_009260403.1:1152344-1169083 GCF_000687185.1 Egretta garzetta | reverse complement strand
GCAGAGCTACCAGTGGCCATCACAACCCCACCGCTACCGGCTCGTTTTGGTGCTCGACCCATGGGTTTGACACGTGGGATCTTTCTGCCCCTCACTGCAGCATCACCACCCGTGTGCCACCAGTTCCCCCCCAAACTGCCGAGCAGCCCAGGCCCTGGTAATCTGAAAAGCCATAAAGCCTAAGGCTTGCTCACTGTCCCACCACAGATATTTCATGTCATGGGACCCTTCACCATCTGTGCGGGGTTATGGGAGACCTGGGGAGATGAATCTCTCTGTTCCTGATGCCTGGTGCATCGGTTCCTCAGGAATGCGTCTCTATTAACCTCATTAATCTGCACGGGCAGACACATGGTTTGTCACATCCATCTCCTGAGTCTGTCAGCGTGAGTAGGTCACATAATGCAAAACTCCTAATATTTTGACTTGGCTTCTCATCATGCTCTTCAAAATCTGTGCGACAGCATGGATGGGAGGGGGTTTTTTTTCACTTGTGAAGCTCAAAGTCTAATATTGTAAAACCCATTTCTTATCAAGAGCTGGAGCAAGGGGCTGTGACTGTGGTGGCATCCCAAGGATATTTCTTCTTGGGCTCCTGGCAAGACCCTGGGAGGAGGATTTTTTCCCCATGATCTCCACCGGCGTGGGGAAACTCTGGAAGAGGCCAGCCAAAGATTGCCTGGCAGTGCTTTCCTCCATCCCTGCGGAAAGCAGGCAGGAGGTACATGCTCTTGACCTACTTAAGTCTGCTCTGAAACATCTGCATGGGCTGGTTTAGTTTTGCTAAAATATCCTCCCTGGATAGAGAGCATCCACTGCTCAAGTGTCTCTGCACCCGCCTGCCTGCTGGGCCGTCACGGTGTCCCTGCCGAGGCCATCGCTGGGGATGCTCGGGGGTTTTATGGCTCATTTTAGAGCTTTGATGCATCAGTTTAAGGAGCTGGCTGTCCCTGTGGCTGCGGCAGCAATGAATCACCACGGCTGCTCTTCCCGGCATGGCTTCAGCAGGGACCAGTGGGAGCTGCATCCCGGGATCCACAAGTGCAGCCGAAGGAGGTGATGGGAGCAGCTCTCTCAAAGGGAAAAAATTAGCAGCGCAGGTGCGACACAAAGGATTTGCAATTCAAAAGAACAGGTCCTGCATCATCAAACCTGATTATTGCTATTGATCTCCAGGGCGTTTGATGTATACCCACGCCCAGGCAGTGGGACAACGGGCAGTGGGTGGCTCAAACATCTCGCAGGGGGTCCCCGCTCCCCCTAAACATTTACCGCTGTGGTTTCCTATGGTAATTATCCTGGCTATTTGCTGATGGTAGATTAGTTTTCCAATGGACATGCAGTTATAGCGCACAGTTGTTTGAATTCATCTGCTTGCCAGGACGGGTGATGAGAGCCGTGCCTGGGCTGAAGCACGAGGGCTGCTCCCACCAGATCTTGCAACTGATGCAGGGTGAACAAGATCAATCCATACCGAACGCTGATTGCTCCACATCCTAATGGTTTTAATTAGTGCGGTTGCCTAGCTTCGGGCACAGTCAGGCCCCTCTCTGGCCAGCCTACATTTCTTTGATGCCTTCATTACACCTTTCAGCTCCTATGTCAATAATGCAATAATATTTCAATAATAATTTAATATAATATCCTGTAATCTAATCGCCTGCATCTCAAAATCTCATTTAGTGCAGTTTGCCCTGGATTACATCAGCCAGAGAGCAGGAAAAGAAACATCTAATCAAAGACTGGATATTTTCCCAAAATGTATCTGTGATATCCACCACGATGGAGGGGGCTGAGGCCGTGGCCTTTGCTGTGCAGGGACCATGGAAATTCCTTCTCATCTGAAGGCACGTGGCTTTGGTGAAGGCAAGGACAGATTCAGCCAGGCGGCCGGTTCAGCCAGGGATTCCCCCATGCTGGCCTGGCCGGTACCCGCACGGTCTGGCTCGAGTGATCTCATCTTGGATATCTGGGATTATCCTTCTTATTAGGAAAATAGCCCGTTTTCACCCGCTGAAGTCTACATCCAATTATTTTGATGGTGCATGGTCAGGTCTGTAAATTCTTTGAGCCGCAGATTTGATTCTCATTTAAAAAACGGCCCTTTTGCAGCTCTCTAGGTGTGTGAAACGCCCTTTCAGTGAACTGAAATGGGCCGCTCGGAGCCCCATGGCAAGAAGTGGTCTTAACGCAAGCGAAAATCCGGCGTTTTGACCTGAAAGGCACAACTCCTACCTAGGGCTGGCTCAGTAACACACCTAACAGCCAAGGACGGAAAATCAGAACATTTATTTCCCCCCAACTAGTGACGGCCCTAAGGATTTTTAAGCTGTCCTTTCTATTTAAAAAAACCCCTGTGCCTAGGGTGCCCTTGGTCTGGTGCTAAGGTATTTTAGATCCTGTCGGTTAATCCACCCCCTTGGAGCAAAGAGCAGCGGCAGTTTCGTGACGGGCTCTTGGGCATCCCCCCCCAGGCTGTCCCTGCATCCCTCTGCAGCTCTGGTCCCCGGAGCGAGCCACCCGCCCGTTGCTGATGGAGAAGCTGGTGCTCACCAGATTCACCACCGGGATTTACTCATTGGGCCCCCAGCAGGTTTGGAGCTGCCCACCGTTCCCCTTTTTCCCTCGCGATGTGCGATAAGCTCATCCTCTGCTGTTTGCTGGGCTGCTCTGGCTTTCCCTCCAGAGCTTGGATGCTCACATCATCACGTGTCTAAAAGCAGGCTGAGGATCTTTCCCCTGAACTTACCGCATCGACCTGCTCATCTGAGAAATTAAATAAAGCAGCTGCATGCTGCGGTGCCCTTTACTTGCAGAAAGGGGTCAAGACCCTCCAGCTCTGGAAAAACATTTTAGCTATCCCCGGTGAAGCTTTGGCTGTGCATCTCCTCGGCTTGCGAGCAGCGCTGGGGGTGACACCGGCACACAAACCATACCAGCTCCCAGGGCCTCCATCCCGATCACATCAGTCCCCCGGTGCTCAGGCATCAGCCTCCAAAAGTGGCGGAAAACTTTTCCTGTTAAAAAAGTGACATTACTGGTTGAGGAATACAAGAGGATTTTGAGCAGCTTCTCTCTCCTTACAGCTGCTGGCCCTGCTGCTGCCATCAGGGTCCAGGTGAGAGCCATCACCCGTGGGGACACCACTGGTGCACCCCAACTTGCGTTGCCTCCTGGGCGGGAAAGGAGGAAAACGGGCCATCCCTGGAAGCAAGTGTGACACCTGGGCACTTCATCCCTTATCAGGGATCTGAGATCTGTCACCTGGCTGAACTGTGCCGGTCATCAAACCACAGGGAGCACTCACCAACGGCAATGAGGTTAGTGGGGTTAAAATAAAAGAAAATCTGAATGGACTGGCTGATTTGTCATTGGTCTGCAGAAGTAAGGCCCATCCTAGGATAAAGGAAAAATAGGTCTGGTTTTGGGGTAGGCAGGCCTATAGTGGAGAACTAATTTAATCTGAAGGTCATCAACACGTACAAATATCTTAAGGGTGGATGTCACAAGGATGGAGCCGGACTCTTTGCGGTGGTGCCCAGTGACAGGACAAGGGGCCATGGGCACAAACTGAAGCAGAAGAGGTTCCAGTTGAATGGGAGGAAGAAATTCTTGACTCTGAGGGTGGCCGAGCCCTGGCCCAGGCTGCCTAGGGGGGCTGTGGAGTCTCCTTCTCTGGAGATCTTCAACCCCCGCCTGGATGCTGTCCTGTGCCCCCTGCTCTGGGTGAGCCTGCTTGGGCAGGGGGGTGGCACTGGGTGAGCTCCTGAGGGCCCTTCCAACCCCTGCCCTTCTGGGATTCTGGGATTCTGCGATTCTGTGATTCTGTTGTGGGGAAAATGAAGCCATCCCATTACTGCATTAGTGGCACAGAGCGATGTCAGACAGCGAGTCCCATCAGATGCTCTTCCCCTCCCCAGAACCATCAATAAAATCTGGCAGAGGCCTCGCCAGAGTAACTGCCGGCATTTCTGGATGCAGGTAAGTAATGATGTGTAACCTGGAGCAATAAAACCTCACAGCAGTGTCACGAGAGCAGAGCTGCCTGCCATGCTGCCCCTGCTAGAGAAGACCTTTGGATCTACTGCTCGTCACCCACAGCAGCAACTCCTCTTCGGAGACAACGAACTCACCGGGGATTTATTTGCCTGCTTACAACTCTGGTGTTAATTCTGCTTTTGCCCATGAGATGTGGAGCTGGGTAACAGGATGGACACGAGCTTTTTTTTGAGGGGTTCCCTTTGCCCAGACACGGCTCCCACTGCCACATCACCCACCCAGGAGCTATGGCTCCATGTCGCACCCACGACATTTGCAGGAGGGCCATGCAATTTTAGAGCAGGGAAACGAGGGAGTTTATTGCAAGGCATCACACATGCCATCCTTCCGCACGTCAGCAACACGCTGAATGACTGGAGAAGGAACATTCTTTATGCATCAGCTGAACCCTGTATTCACCCAAACCTACTGAGTTTTGATCGTTTTAAGAGTGCAGATGCAATGGCGTGATCACATGGAATAAAAAAAACCCCTAAGTTCCCCTTTGGAAAATGCAAATGTCCTTTCTTGTCCTTAGAGCTTGGGAAATTTTAAAAAGTGTATTTCTAGGTCATAGCTGCTGCCACGCTCCTGCTATGCGTCAATATTTATGTGGCAATGAACAGACAGGAAAAATGCATCTGAGACGAGGTGCGGTTGTGTGCCAACAACTGCATCAGCTCCACACAGCCGAGAACGTGTGTGGGATGGTCCTTCTGGAAAAATATCCTCTCTGGAGGATTTCTTTGATGGTTTCCATTGCTCTCGGGGGAGGTTTTCATGCCGGCATCCCCCTTTGCAGCATTGCTGTGCCTGCTGCCAGGGATGCTCCAGACCCTCGATGTTGATGAGCAGCGCGGAGGTGGGTGCAACCCATCTTGCACCTATAAGCTGGACAAATCGCTTAAAAATAAGGAAAGCAAACAAGATAGCGCAGCGCCAGCCCCAAGTCCTCTCTCCAACCCAACGGGCGTGATGGTGAAATGCAAAGTTTAGAAAAAGGAGGATGAGGTGCAAAGGGACGGGGTGTCCTGGCACCAAGCAGGTCCTGCTTGTCCTGGGCTCCTCGGATCACGCCGCACGGTCAGGGGTGGGGAAGGCGATGCGATGGGGGAGTGCGTCGGGCCAGGCTCTCCCTGGGTGTAAATCAGCAGTGGGTTGTTGAGCGGGGCTGTGTTGATTAATACCAGCTGAAAGCCGGGCCCATTTTATTTTATTATGCCATAAACCAAGGAGAAATGCCCCAAACCTCAGTAAATGCACTGTTGGTTTTATAGAGAGAAATCTGAACTGGGGTAAATGGGAAATGGAAAAAAAATCATTTCGATGCGATTGCTTCTTGGCAAAAGCTCCTGAAAGGAGACAAAGCTGATTTTTATATTCAAGGATGCTTCCCCGAGTTTATGTTTACCCATCCGCCGCAGACAAACAGCCAGCCCCAAGCTGTTGAAGGGGTGACCAGGAGCGGAGCGGGCGGGTGGAATGCTGACGGGAGCCTGTCTGCTCGTGCCGTGTTTGAGGAGGCTCGTTTGTCACCTCTCGTCAGACGCTCTGCCCGCCACTCCATTATTCATGAATTGAAGGGGGGCAAAAAAAATTAAATCCTCTCGAGAGCTCCTCAGTCAGCTGGGAGATGCTGTGCAAGAATATAACGTGTTACACCTGACCCCCTCTACCAGGCAATGCATGCCCAGGGGCAGGAATAGGCTGTCCTGGCCATATCCCTCCTAATTGCAGAAGATCTCTTGGGCGATGGTACAGTCAGGATGGTTGATTGTATCCAATGGCACACAGGAACGTGGACATTAATATTAATCACCTTTTTTTAAATAAATAAGTATTTTCATAGGGGATGGGATTCGGCTGCGGGGTAGGCTCCACCGGGGTGGCAGGGGGGGGGAAATGCTTAAAATATCTCCTGAATTTGGGCAAATGCTCCAGCTTCAGCCTTCACTCCCCACCGCCGCATCTCCCTGCTGCCAGTTAGAGATAGGATTAGTGAGGATGCCTTTTCCTTGCTCCCAAAATAGGCCTGCCGTAAAACTGATCTTACCGGAGGTAAATGAGTATCTGGGTTAATTAGCACAGCTCCAAGTATGGGACACGCTGCTGCCAAAGCCCGGGACAGAAATACAAACTCTTGATGAATTGATGGTGAGTTGATGGGGAAAGGAGAGATCTGGTCTGCGGTGGCCGGGCCAGCTCCGCCGACCTGAATTAAAGGCTTCCCTTGCAAGCCCGGATTTAATTCACATTCCTAGAAATGCTGCCGAGAGCAGGACTTTGCCACAGCTCCATGGGCTGTCGGAGGTGCCAGGCAGCCCTGCAGCGTCCCCAGCCCAGAGCTGACGATCTGCCACCTCCCCTCCGCATCCCCCGGTGCGAACCCCGCGCCAACGCTCTCTGACCCCAGCCATCCTCAGCTACAGATTTCCTTTTTTTTTTTTTTTTTTTTTTTACAATGAAAGCGAAAAGCACAAAAAGTCCAAACCGAATTCAAGATGCTGCTTTGAAACGCGACTTCCAGAAAATACTCAAGACAGTTTTGAAGCAAGCTGTGCTACCTGCGCTAAGGGCAGAGATTGATGTCCCTCTTGCATGGTGTAGGCCATACCTTCTTACCTAGGGTTGTCCTTTAGTGTCCAACACTACAGTCCAACCTTGCAACTCATGAATAATATAAATAAATGTGCTGCCTGTCGAGAGCAAGCGAACCGACCCCGCTTTGCTCTCCGTTGCTTCTCCCCGGCTCCCAGGACCCTTCCACATAAGTTACCCCCAGCTTTGTCACCGGCTGAGGAACAGCCACATGAAATTCCTCTTTCTGGAAATGTTTTCTGTTGGTTTATATTTTTAATTTTCCATTTTCTTTCCATGCAGAAGGCTGAGTTTCAGCTGGTGCAAAACCTCACTGCTGCACTGATGCTGGTGCAGGCATTTGCACTGCCCCGATGCTGCCATGCTGGTCCTGGGGAATTCCAGTTTTCCTTCCATCTGGGATAACTTATGGTAACGATGGAGGGGTGTTAAGTGATATATGGAAAGAGAGACACACTGCTGGAATAGCACATTTCTCGGTGGGTGAGCAAAAAGCGTGGCTCGTCTTTAAGGAACATCATTCTGTAATGGGCTTTCTGCTGGGAGGCCTGAGCCAGCAAATGGGAGAGAGGAAAAGGCACGTAATCACATTTATCATCTCTTTTTTTATCGTGGTTTCTCACCAAATGAATATTGATAACATTTGCCTAGAGTTTTAATGCAATCTGATGATATTTGGGGTCTTTTTCGCTAAACATAATAAGCAGCTGGGGAATGAGATATAAAGTGCCTCGAGATTTTCCTTTGGATGACACAAAAGTTTAATCAAAATATTACATTTACCTTTTGGGGCTGGAGAATTTAACCCCCCCAGTTCCGCTAGGAAGCCTTTGGAGGTGGATTTCCCCTTTCCCAACCATCCAGCACAGAGCTACTGAGTCCTCTTTTTCCCCTCTAACGAGAAAAATCTGCTGCTATCCGATATCCCGCGGGCAAGCAGAAGCTTTGGGTTGTGTTCCCAGCCCTTCTGCAGGCAGGAATCCCTCTTGTGCAGAGCCTGTTGGAAATAAATCAGCAGAAATAACAGATCCTGCCTGTATACCCTGCAAAGGGCTGAACCTCCTTCAGCCTGCGCCTTCTTCTGAAGGACACTTGTATTGAGCCGAGAAGCCGAGAACGTAGGGAACCTCAGCTGGGCACGGCTGCCGTCGGCTGTGTTTTAAGTATAAATGCATTCCTGTTGCAGAAAGGGCTTCTGTAGCGCAGGGAAATGCAGGTTTTTAAGTTGGGCTGCACTTGGTGCAGGTACCGACAGATGCAGAGTAATCACGAAGAGTTACGGTTAAGAATTTCATCATGCTATTAAATATATATTGTGTAGACGGGGTACTTAGGGACAGGGTTTGGTGGTGGGATGGGGTTAGGGGAACGGTTGGGCTTGGTGATCTTAAAAGGCTTTTCCAACCCAAACGAGTCTATGATTATTTATAATAAAAAATGGAAGCGTTTATAATAAAGGAGGCCACCGGGAGCTGTGCGGACAAGCTCTTCCCACCATGGGCAAGCTGGTGGCCAAGACCACAGCCTCGTGGAAGAAATTTTTTACAATGAGGGTGGTAAAACACTGGAACAGGTTGCCCAGAGAGGTAGTGGAGGCCCCATCCCTGGAAACATTCAAGGCCAGGTTGGATGGGGCTCTGAGCAATCTGATCTAGTTAGCAGTGTCCCTGCTCACTGCAGGGGGGTTGGACTAGATGACCACTAGTGGTCCCTTCCAACCCTAAACATTCTATGATTCTATGATTCTATGACAGGCTGAGGGAGTTGGGCTTGTTCAGCCTGGAGAAGAGAAGGCTGCAGGGAGACCTGATTATCTGCATTTGGATTCTCTTCTTATTCCAAATTAAAGGATACTCTGCACACCCTGCTAATCGAGCGTGACAGAGTATGCATCTTAATTTAAAATCATCAATAGGGTTATTATTCTAGGTCAGACTGTATAAGGAAGCAGAACAAGACTTTGGGGAACAGCCAGTCTGTTTCTGCTCTGGAGGAACATTACAGCCAGGTGGGTTTTTATTTAAAGGCATTTATTTTAGCCTTAGAATACATGCAGGAATCCACTCCCCATGTATGCGTTTGTCTGGGCTCAGACAATGCTTGGCCTAAGCATGGCCTTGTACCACAGGGTGGCTCAGAGCCCTGGTACAAACGAGGTCTCTTCCCCTTGCCAGCACCGCGCTTCCCTCCTCTCCATCCCCCCTCTCGCCCGGAGCTGCCCTGGCTCTGGGGTACGGCAATCAACATGTTTGCAAAGATTTCTTTTGCTCATTTAGCAAATGCATCGCCAATTCCCAACCGTCTCCCCTGCCCCCATTCCCGCAGCCTTTGGGAGGATTTGGGGCACGGGCTGGTGCAGGACCATCCTCTGGAGCAGCGGTGGGTTCTGCTGGCATGTTTAGATTCAAGGGACTCTTTTGTCGCCCTGCCAAGGCAGATCCCTGGCTGCCAGCGAGCAGCACCTTCTTGCCATGCCATCCCTTCAACGCCCTGACCATAACCAACCCGCTTGGCCCGCCTGCCTCCTGAGGATGAGCCCCGGCCAGCTGAGCCAGGAGAGGTGGCATCCAGCATCCCTCCACCTGCCCAGGAACCCTCCTCCTCTCCCCGCCGCTTTCTGCCCTCCAATCTCTCCCATCGCCCCAGCTATTTCAATGTATCGGGGAAAAAGTGACAGCCAAGACTCCTCCTCACCCGATGCTTTGCCCACTGTTGTTCTGGGCTGAATCTAAAGAGTTTTCAGAGCTGGGATTGCCGCGGCTTGAAAGCCACAGGCTTAAAAATTGAAAGATGCAATTCAGTTGTTGGTATATAAATATGCGGAAATTATAGCTCATTCCTAAACGCAATTGAGCACCATATGATCTGCATTCACTGCCGTCAATTTGGAAACATTAAAAGCTATTTTGATGGCTGTTTTTACAGTTACTGATTTGTTAATGTGTGTTTTGCAAATGCGGTTTTGATTGGCTCATCTTAATTTGCCAAATGGAAGGCCCTCCTAATGAAGCTAAAAGAAGCGGAGGATTTCGTTTGACTTTGCATTTTAATACAGCGGCTGGTGTTTATTTTTCCACCCCAGCCCGCATGGGGAGAGAAAGGGGGTTGTGGTGAGACGCACCCCCGGCCATCGAGCACTTTGATGTATGGTGCATCTGAGGGAAAACACAGCTTTGCTGGTCGGGTTGTCTGCCACCCAGCAAAGCGGTTTTGGGAGATGTGCCAGGTTACTCTGCAACAGGGCATTTTGCAAAGGGAAGAGGCCACGGGTACCTGGGGAACTCGGCAGCATCTCCTCAGGAGAAGCAAAGCAGCATCCGAGCATTTCCATTGCACCGCAGGCTCCAAACGTCCACAGCGAACGCTGCCAGAGGGTGCAGGAAACCATGAACATCCATGTTGTTTCTACTACTGGGAAAATAAAGGGAATCTAAAGACCCGAGACACGTATCACTATTTGTGTGTGTCGTCTTCGTGGTCCCTCAGGGGAGACGGGGGAAGAGGTGCGCTCCTGCACACAGCCAGCCCGGGAGCCCAGGTTTTAGAATCATTTAGGTTGGAAAAGACCTTTAAGATCATCAAGTCCAACCGTTGAGTGCCATCATATTAGATATTTAAACTCAATATTAGCTGAATGCTTACATATTGAAGAGCACTCATTCCACTGCAGTTGTAAAAATGCTTCTATTGATTTTAAACTTCTACTGAAATCAAAGCACTGGCCGCTGTTAAGTGGGTAATTTTACTTTTGGAGGGAGAAGGAGTTTCTGTTCCTCCCTGAAAAGGGAAAAGGAGGCGCCAGGCTGTGGGATGCCCTTTGGCTCAGTGTTGCACCCTGTGTTGATTTTCATGGGGGAAGGAGCCATGCAATTAAACGGGACGCCCTTCTGCCTTGCCCTCGCCACCCTACGGTAGCTGCCTGCGTTCTCAAGCGCTGTCATCGACCACTCCCTGCCTGTTTGATCAGCAAATTGATCAGGTCTGTTTTCACATTGAATGGGAAAAGGCAAATGTTGAACCGACCAAAGCAACACGACTTAACCTAATTAACTCAAGCATTTAAGCTGATTTCAAATAACCCATGAGTGGAGGTGGGAGGTGAGTTTGGTTTATAGTTTATGAATGTAACCATCGGCGTCTCCCAAGCCTCGAGCTCCAGAGCCTCTCACCTCCCTTCTATCCCCTCCTCACTCCTGGGACTGGGCCCTTGGCATTCCATCTACACTGAGGACTAGCCTCACATTGCAATGAAATCTTTGATTGCCCAAAGTAATCAATACTTCCATATCCTTTTCCTCTGATCCGATTTGCTGGCATGGAAAAGGTGGAAAATAACAGGTGCTCACTAGTAGTTTTATCACCAATAAATTCTTCAATTTGTTCCAGATCTCAAAAATCATGCAGTTATTGAGAGCTATGGCATCTGAAACTCAGCCCTTGGGATGCTGCTACAGGAGGAGGAAGAGGAGGAAGGCTGTACTGTGCTACAGGAGGCTCAGAAAGACAATTACCCAAATTTCTCGGTGGTGATCTCACCCAGCTGATCGTGGGAACAAAAAATCCTCGACAACATCAAGCCCTTCTGTGCCCTCCCCCTCCTTCTGCGTGTTAGTTATCACCCACCGTGATCAGATCAGCTACCGGGGTGGCTAGCAGGATCTCAGGTTTTTCTGGTCTGACTTGATGGATCCTCAGGTTCATCATGTAGTCCTCTGCTACCGCAGGCAAAGAGTCTCCTCCTGCGCCTAAGAACGTACTCATCCACTGTCTTGAGTGGGGCCGGCTTCTTAGCTTTCACAACTGGCCACCAAAACAGTGTCTCAGTCTTTGAAACCTCACTGCTCTAATGGTTTTATTTCAGATCTTAAAGGGTTCCTCCCGTTCCCATTGTGTTCTCCCACTTGTTCATGACCTGAAAAACTTTTTGCCTCTGCCTAATATCTGGCCCTTAAACGTCTTCACACAGAGCACGCAGATTTTCCCATGCTTTACTTTGCTGAGATTTTGGTAGATTCCATGCACCAAGTTCCTGTAGTCTATCCTGCACCCAGAGAGCTCATTTTTTCTTGATGAGTTGCGTACAACATCTTGGATGAGGTCTAGTGAGATCCTTGTGCATGTCCTGGGAGATTCTCGTCCCCCGTGACTGGGCAGAACTCTTCTCCTTAGTCATTTTGAACCGATGCACTTTATTGTAGGGCTCAAGTCTTCGTTGCAAGATCCCATGTGCCTTCTATACTACTGAATTTCCTCTCTTCTCCATTATTTCAGCCCTCAAGGCCCTCTAGTTATTGATGCTTCCCCTTGAATTTGCACCATCAGCAGATCTCATCAGCAACAATGCCCCCCCCCCCTTTTTTTTCATTACTATGATCATTAATGAAAATATCAAATAACATTGCTTTCCATGTGGATCTTGAAGGAAATGGCTCCCCTTCTCCAGCTGTCACCTACCCTTGCCCAGGTTCTTACCTCCCTTTGAAACCCTCTCCTTCTCCCACCTCCTCCCCGGGCCACTGCAATCGGCTTTTAGTGAAGTCCAGCTAGATGCAATCATCTCCCACACCTCCTTTGTCTGAGAGATCCATTATCTCAGCAAAGTCAGGCTCAATTAACCTTTGTTTCACCTTTGCTCCAGTTTCACATAATTTTCCATTTACCTTTGTAACAGGAACGGTTCCTTCCCTCATCCATTTTTTTAAATAAAGTCGGCTTAGTCAGCCTTTAATTACCCAATCGCCATGTTTCTGAAGTGCCGGTATTACATGTGCTATTCCCCAGTCAAATGCAGAGCAGTCCTTGGAGCAGGGATCAAACCCCGTAATTCCTCTCTCCCAAATGGGACTCCAAATCACTAAGATAAACCAGTAAGAACCACGCACGGGTGTTTCCTTTGCCCTTCAGCATAATATCTCTGGTGCTTTCTTAAAGCTTTATTGCCATTAATAGGTCATGAATTAGAGGTAATAACTCCGGGAGCTTCATTAATTTCCTTACCGGGCGCGAATGAAAAAGGTGACCTGGATAAACCCATCATGTTCTGGATATGCTCATCAATCCTTGGAGATTGAGCGTCTTTATTCCTCTTCACAATGCTGCATTTCTTCCCCAGAGCTTGGGTGAAAAATGCTTCATAAACCTCTTCACCAGGGCCTTGAAATACTCAGAAATGAGTGTTTTCACCGCTGGAAATCTGAGTTCAAATGCGGGAAGTAAAAATGAGATGTACTGAGTCACACAGCTCTGCTTCATAACCGAACCCCAGGGTGGTGCTGCCAGTTGGGGCATGGGGAAGGAGCACCAAGGCTCTGCCTGGGACGGATCAGGTTGACCATGAGCAGCATCAGCTTCACGTAGCCTTGAGAGATGTCCAGGGAGGTGACAGCACTCAGATGTCCCAGGCCATGTACCCAGCACTGAAACCTTCTGCAGGACCACTGCACTCTGTCGCGCTCACCTCCCCTGGCTGCATCCCGCTGCAGCTGGGCTTGGGGGACATCATACCCCCATTTGGGGAGCCAGGTAGCCTTTAGGAGGACATCCACCTCCCACCGGCTGCGTGACACAAGGGGCTTGAAAGTCGGGTCCTGCAGTGACTGCTTTGGATGGTATTTGGAGAAGACCTCCAGCTCTAGAGCTGGATGGGGGAAAGAAAAAAATCCCACAAGAGCCGCCCAGTATTTCTAGAGAGACATCCAACATGTTGTCTGACACTTAGCACCTTGCTTTGATGGTTATGAAAGACTAAATTGTTTTCCTTCAGTTTGTTTTTTGTTGTCACCCTTTCCAGAGCCTGGACAGGCGGCATTCCCAGCAATGGGATACTGATCGCTGCTGGATGGGAGGCAGAAAGCCCAGAAATTCCATGTCAGGCCATTCCCTGGGGGATTAACAAGCAGAGTTTCCATACTTCTGTGGTTTGGACAAGTCCCTGAATGCCTGCATGTGTGTCCCAAAACCAAAACCAAATGCTGAATTTCATGACAAGCTCCAATTACTGCTTTGATCCTTAAGGAAAAAAAAATAAAAAATCATTGCTTCACCTTCTGCAGCCCCACTGCTTCTCAGCAGGTTGCCCCAGGAGCAGAAAAACCCTTGGCGATGTCCTGCCACATGGACCCCGCTCCTTAAGCTGCAAGTTGACATCTTCAGAAGAGAACTTGATGAAAGTAGGTTAGGTGTATATTTTAGGACACTGTACGTGCGTAACAGTTATTTTAAAAAGCAGAATTCAGGTTCACAGAAGTGGAGATGTACAAAAGTCAGAAGGAAGCTGGAATTTTCATCCATAACAAAAAAAACCCCCGGTGCAGTGAACAATGCTGGCACGTGCCTTCAGCGGCACCGCCCCGCAGCGGTCTCCCTTCCTGAACCCCGCATCTTGGTGGTGTTCATGTTGGTATGAATTTGGGCCAATTCTGGGCAAGCTGAACAGGACAGCACAGGGAGCCCAGGCAGGACCATGCATGGCCCCAAGGTGGCACCAGGGGACCCCGCACCCCGTCCTGGGAGCGATTCGGGGCTCGTGGGGCTGCAAAACCAGGGGCTTTGCGATTGGGAGGGAGACCCAGGATGGAGGCAGTCAGGTTTTGAAGCGATCCCTGAAAGCATCCTTAGTCCTTCCTCCCTGTGACCAGCATGGTGGTTGCTCTGGGAGGATGATCACAGAATCACAGAATGGCAAGGGTTGGAAGGGACCTCGGGAGCTCACCCAGTCCAACCCCCGTGCTAAAGCCGGTTCTCCTAGAGCATGTTACACAGGACTTCATCCAGGCGGGGGTTGAATATCTCCAGGGAAGGAGACTCCACAGCCCCCCTGGGCAGCCTGGGCCAGGGCTCGGGCACCCTCACAGTCAACAAGTCCTTCCTCCCATTCAACTGGAACCTCTTCTGCTTCAGTTTGTGCCCATTGCCCCTTGTCCTGGCGCTGGGCCCCACTGGGAAGGGTACAGAATATACAAAACGAATGATGCACAATGCAATTGCTCACCACCCGCCGACCGATGCCCAGCCCGTCCCGAGCCGCAAGCAGTCCCCGAGCCGCAAACAGTCCCCGAGCCGCGAGCGACCGACCGACCGAACTAACCCCCCCGAGCATGATGTTATATGGTATGGAATAGCCCTTTGGTCAGTTTGGGTTAGCTGTGCTAGCTGTGCTCCCTCCCAGCTTGTTATGCACCTGGCCGAGCAGGAGAAGCTCAAAAAGTCCTTGAGTAGTCTGAGCACTACTTGGCAACAGCTGAAAACATCAGTGTGTTATCAACATTCTTCTGGTACTAAATCTAAAACACGGCACTATGCTAGCTACTATGGAGAAAATTAACTTTATCCCAGCTGAAACCAGGACAGAAGTTTTTCCTCATATACAACTGAAACCTCTTATGTCTCAGTTTGTACCCATTGCCCCTTGTCCTGGTGCTGGGCACCACTGGGAAGAGTCTGGCTCCGTCCTCGTGACACCCACCCTTAAGATATTGGTACGTGGTGATGAGATCCCCTCTTCTCTTCTCCAGGCTGAACAAGCCCAGCTCCCTCAGCCTTTCCTCATAGGGGAGATGCTCCAGTCCCCTCATCATCCTAGTTGCTCTCCTCTGGACTCTCTCCAGGAGTTCCTCATCCTTCTTGAAGTGGGGAGCCCAGAACTGGACCCAGTGCTCCAGGTGGGGTCTCAGCAGGGCAGAGCAGAGGGGGAGGAGAACCTCCCTCGCCCTGCTGGCCACGCTCCTCTTAATGCTGTGGAGGCAAGAGGAGAAATGGTTTTCGACAGCTCCATAGTACGTGCCTAGGTGTACCTGGCAGACGTGCCTGGCATTAACAACACGGTGGAGGCTTCAGCAAGCGGTGCCCAGAAATAGCAAACTGCCCAAAAGACACACGTGATAAATAACGAAAGGCGCTTTTGACCGCATCTGTGGGGACCCAGGGGGTGCCCTGCTGCGGGGAGGCTAAGCGGCCACAGACATTACATAATCTAAAATAAAATTATAATACAGTGCTACGTTCCATTTAGCGTCAGGGGAGCAGGGTGATGCCTCTCAGTTTAATTTAGGAGCATCACCTTCATGTTTCGGAGTAGGGATTTGCCAGGGCAGCAAAGGACGCAGGTTTGCTGGGCAGCGTGCCCCGCACAAGGGCAGCTTCTCCTCTCAGAGACATTTAGGGCAGCCTGGCCAGCTTTGTTCCAGCCCAACAAGACTCAGACAAAACACTTCGAGGTGGTTTGAAGAACATAGCTGAAATGCTTTTGCACATTTGTCACTGACAGAAGCCTTCACTGGCAAGAGGAGGCTTCAAGCTCAGGTTTTCCACTGCCTCGGCAGGAGGCTGGGTCTACTTCGTGGTGCTGGAATAACCCCACCGTCCCATAGCCGCGCCTGCATGGAGCATTTGCAAAGCCTGCGGCTCCGTCTGCCGCAGCCTGAATGACCCCAAGCACAGTCATAGAATCATGGAATAGAATCATAGAATCAATTTGGTTGGAAAAGACCTTTAAGATTATCAAGTCCAACCATTCCCACCACTCAACCCTGGCCCTCAGCACCTCATCTATCCTTCTTTTAAATCCCCCCAGGGAGGGGGACTCGACCACCTCCCTGGGCAGCCCCTTCCAGAGCCTGACAACCCTTTCTGTGAAGAAGTTTTTCCTAATGTTCAACCTAAACCTGCCCTGGCAGTCCCTGCCTCCTTCATCCCCACTGACCCTCCCTCCCCATCCCAAGGGAGCTCGAGCCCCCCGAACCCGCTCCATCCTGCCTTCCCTGGCCTGGCAACTCCTGGAGTATTTTTCATCCAAACACCACACACACATATCTATATGTATTTTTTGAAAAACACTTAGAACTCATTTAACTTAGTTTCCAATGCAAAAAAAAAAAAAAAAAAAGCTTTGTCAGCATTTCCTCCATTACATTCAATGCATACGCCCTGCCTGAAGTCACCAGTTCTCATTTTCTGCCCGTATTTTCTTCCCAGGCATTTTCCCTCACCCCATGTGATACTCTCCTGGCCAGGGGCATCTCACGGTTCCTCCGGCGCGGGCTCCCCAGCCTGTGCCAGAGATGCCCTCTGGATGTCCTGCAGTTACGCTTTAGTGGCTCCTCCTT
>NW_009260403.1:1144319-1152268 GCF_000687185.1 Egretta garzetta | reverse complement strand
CCAGCGGCAGCGATGCTGCGGGACAGGGACCTGACAGCGGGCGATGCCCCACCTTGCACGGGCTCCGCCGGTCCCCGTCCCCTGTGCTCCCCCTTCCCGGGGAGCTCCGCTCCGCTGGGAAAGCCACAGCTTGGGCCAGATTAAGTGCTTGCTAAGTACCCTGAAACCACACAATAAAAATCCCTCTGGAGCGCAGAATATTTATGTTTTATGAGTTCATCATAAAGCTGATGCGGTGAAGATACCTAACGCATGAATAATTTGGCTGGGCTGCAGTGAAAGGGAACGGCAGAGGATTGGAAACGCATTTTCCTCCTCTGTCTCTTGTTTCAGCAGCTCGTTATTTAAAGAAGGGGCTCAGGGCAGAGCACTCAAATACACATTTCGCGCATATTAGGTGCCGTTTAAAACGAGCCTCAGCTCAAAGACCAACAAAAGTCGGCCTGTGGAGCAATGCAGGAGGCACGCAGGTGGGAAACAAAACAGCCAAAGCTTTCTCTACCCCACCAAAATGTCTTAGTCTGCCCGTGGCTGCGATGGTGAGGGGTCCTGGGTACCGAGGAGTCCCAGGTATTGAGGAGTCCTGGGTATTGAGGAGTCCTGGGTACCGAGGAATCCCGGGTACTGAGGAGTCCTGGGTATTGAGGAGTCCTGGGTACCGAGGAGTCCCAGGTATTGAGGAGTCCTGGGTATCGAGGAGTCCCGGGTATTGAGGAGTCCTGGTACCAAGGAGTCCCAGGTACTGAGGAGTCCCGGGTACCAAGGAGTCCCGGGTACCAAGGAATCCCAGGTATCAAGGAGTCCCAGGTACTGAGGAGTCCCAGGTACCGAGGAGTCCTGGGTATTGAGGAGTCGTGGGGTACTGAGGAGTCCCAGGTATTGAGGAGTCCCAGGTATTGAGGAGGCCCAGGTACTGAGCAGTCCCAGGTATCGAGCAGTCCCAGGTATCGAGGAGGCCCAGGTACCGAGGAGTCCTGGGTACCGCGGAGCTGCGGTGGCTTTGGGGATGCAGGAGCTGGGTGGCTGTGGCGCTGGCCCCCGCAGGCAAACCCAAACACCAGCCAGCACCCAGCACAGGCTCCTGGTATTTATTATATATCCTGATATTATACTCCTAAATGACAGGGCAGCAAAAGGAAGAGGATAGCAGGATGTTTCATGAAGGGGATGAAGAAAAAACTCGCGCTGATGACCGAGGTTGCATGGATGCACATAAACAGGCACGTGTCGCGCGCCTTACAGCTTCTTTGCCCTTGCAAAGGGTTGTCCTTGGCCGCTGCTCCGTGCGGGCACAGGGTGGTGGCAGGACCAGCCCCAGGGAGCCTGCAGGGACCGTCACCTCCTGCAGCCCAGCCCGCGCTGGCACAGCTACCGCGCCTCAGCCGCCCGGCCTCAGCTCTGGTTTCAAGGATTTTCACGCCAGACTGGAATATTTTTTTGCTTGGCTTATTCTGCTTACAAATGTATTACCGGGGCTGGTAGCATTCCTATCTTCTTCCTCTGCATCTCACCCAAACAAGGGCTGATTCAGTCCCCAGGCGATGTGCCGAGGCGGGTACAAACCGAAAATTCTTCTGGGATGTGAATCTGCAGACAAACACACACGTGTCTAAATATATCCACATCCCCGCCCCCCCCCGCAGCTTTTCTCTTCCTCAGCCACACACCCCAAGGACTCCTCGGGGTAACGAGACACGTATTTGTAAATGGCAGCACGCAGGGGTGGTTCCCAACCAGGAAAAAAAACCCAACAAAACGCCACAACTGTTGTTTTAGCCACCACGGAATTTGACTAGAAAGGCGAGGGCTGCAGAGGGGAACAACAAAAAGCAGCTTCTGCAAGCCATGGGTGAGTTATCGACACCCTGTGTTATCCTGATATATAATAGATATATTTCTTCCTCGCAGATCTTCATGCCCTGGGCACGGGCAGCAAGTCCTGCCGCTCCTGGGATCCCCCGGTCTTCCTCCCACCAGGGCTCTCCCCCGTGGATTTACACCAGAGCCCTAACAGGATCGAACTCCGACAGCTTAAAGTTTTTTTTCCACGTTATTTCCCCAGATGTGCTAAAATTTTTGGCCTTTTTTTCCTCCTTCTCCCTTTTTAGCAGGCGGACATGCTCCTGGGGAAAGCCTCGATACGGGGGAGCCCGGAGATGGAGGAGGACGTAGGGGGGGGCTACAGCGTGCCCAGAATTTCGCGTTTCCAGCCACTTCCCCAGCCCTCCAGAACAGCAATTCCCACGCAGCCAACAATCCCATGTGGGAGATATTTAGTGAAAGAAGTTTTTGGGGGGCTAAATGTGCCCGCGTGGTTTCTTCATCATATTTTTGTTGCATGCAGAGCAAAAGAAAGGCGATGTTTATACAGCCGGGCAGCGCCAAGGTTATCGTTTTTGTCTGATTTTTGGGTTTTAAGTGCAATATTACTGTCTCCGCATTGCTTCTGGAGGCGTTACGAAACCTGGCCCGGAGCCTGCAGATTTCTGTTCGGCGTTAATGGTCTGTTCCAAGAAGAAGTGGCTAGGAAGAGTTTCCTGACAAACTATGGGAAAATTTTCACACTGAGCGCGTTGGGAAACAGCCGGCTGCAGCTCGGGGCTGCGCTCCCCATCACATTACAACATCTGAAACAAGATTTCACGTCCGACAGCCCCAAACACCACAGGGCTGAGCCAGCGGCCGCCGAGGAGAAACAAGAATACAAGGATTTTCTTCCCCAACTACGTGTCCAAGAGCGGCACAGCCTTCACAAAAGATTCGGGATCTCCCCTGTGGTCATCCAACCCCTGGTGCCTGAAGGATGCTTAACTGGGAGCGTGCTGAAAGCGCCGGCTGGCTCCAGGCAGGTTCCCAGGTGTAGCTCTTTGGGACAACACCAGGGAGTGCCGCTTGCTGTTATGAGCTATTTTGAGTTATATTTAAAGCACTCACCCGTGGCTCCAGGCGCATCCACAATAAGGAAAAGTGTGTGTTAACACCAGGGAGTTTCTCCATGTCCGCGTGGGAGAGGCTGGTCCCTGGGCCGTGAAGGCTGCGCTGCCATTCAGTGGGACCTGGACAGGCTGGAGAGCTGGGCGGAGAGGAACCTGATGAAGTTCAACAAGGGCAAGTTTTACAGAGCTGCCTACAGGAGGCTCACCTGAAGCAGTTCATGATCTTGACATCCGTCCTACCGCAGCCCTTCTTGAGGAGAGGAGATAAGGACCTCATACCCATCACAACATTTCTGCAGTGGCACTTTGATAGGGCCAAGGTTTTCTGTCTGCAAAAGCCAAAGACAATATGCAAAGACAACAGAGCACCGTGTCCAGTTCTAGGCTCCCCAGCTCAAGAAGGATGAGGAACTCCTGGAGAGAGTCCAGAGGAGGGCAACAAGGATGATGGGGGGACTGGAGCATCTCCCCTACGAGGAAAGGCTGAGGGAGCTGGGCTTGTTCAGCCTGGAGAAGAGAAGGCTGAGAGGGGATCTCATCAACACGTACAAATATCTTCTCTACCCAGGAACATGGCTGATTGCGTGGCTCTTCAGGAACCGGAGGGCGATGCCCTCCTGCATCCAACTGTCGTCACAGAATCACAGAATTGCAAGGGTTGGAAGGGACCTCGGGAGATCATCTAGTCCAACCCCCCTGCTAAAGCAGGTTCTCCTAGAGCATGTTACACAGGACTTCATCCAGGCGGGCTTTGAATATCTCCAGAGAAGGAGACTTGGGAAGAGTCTGGCTCCGTCCTCGTGACCCCCACCCTTGAGATATTTGTAGGTGTTGATGAGATCCCCTCTCAGCCTTCTCTTCTCCAGGCTGAACAAGCCCAGCTCCCTCAGCCTTTCCTCGTAGGGGAGATGCTCCAGTCCCCCCATCATCCTAGTTGCCCTCCTCTGGACTCTCTCTAGGAGTTGCTCATCTTTTTTGAACTGGGGAGCCCCTGGGGAGCATCCCTGCCCTCCTCGCAGGTGCTCCCGGGAGGGCTCTCTTCCGTCCATAAACCCCGAGAGGGAGCCAAGATGAAGCTGGAAGCTTTGCGTTCTCACTAACAAACAGGGAGAAGTTTGCACTGTTTACCAGCTGGTAGGTGAGGGGGAGATTCTGCCAGGGAAAAAAAAGGAAGAAGCTGAGGCGTGCGTACCAGCGCCGCTCAGGTACCTGCACGGTCACGAGCGCTGCCTGCCCCTTAGCCACGGTTTTGGAAACTAGGTTCATTAACCATCTGGGCTTAAAAGAGAGGAAATGGGACTGGAGTATCCATCGCCTTTCATTTTCCCTTCCTGGCTCATGTAACCATGGCAAAGGAGCCTACACTAGCCTGCGAGATGGCATAATTCACGCCAGCCCCCATCCAGCTTCTGATTAAGCCTCTCGACACAGAGCTATGTAGTCTTCACATCTTTCCGAGCCTCACCTTAGCATTGCTGCTGGTAAAACTTCAGGATTTTGGGCCTGGGCAGAGATGGGAACATGCTTTGCTCCTGTTTTGTGAGTGATACCCGCCCCTGCTGCTCCCCCCTTCCGCCGGCACCCGGCGTGCGGCTCATTGACGGGAGGATGGGGAGAGCACGGGAAACCCACGCAGGCAGCTGTCGGAAAACGAGCTTACTCTAAACGCAACATATGCTACACTGAATTACGAGACCTTCAAATCGCTACGAGCAGTGCTTAAAATATTCCAGAATTTAATTACAAGCCTGTATATGCTTTAAATGCATGAATGTATAATGCAGACTTGGGCTGCGACAAGGGAAACTCTTCTTCTGCGTGTGCTCAAAGGGGCTGGAAGGGAAAATCCCCAGAGGGTGCGGTGGGACAATTTGTTGGGATCCAGGGAGCCAGAGGCTGGGATGCCACCACAGGTGGGTGACATCCTCTGGGGCTCTGCGACCGGGACTGCTGAGCCAAATGAAGGCATAAATCTAAATGATCAAAGACATATGACCAGCTACAAAGTTGTTTGGATCGAACCCTTTAAAAAATGCTTTTATTCCTAAAAAAAAGTTTGCATGCATGCAAACAGCTCACCCCTGTCCCAGGTCACCAATCCTGACCTCACCTGGTGCTCATCAGACAGATGAGGGTTCGCCCCTGACCAAAATACATCGTTATTATCTTCCACCAAGTTAAATGCTTTGTGGATTGTGCCTGCAAAGATGAAGATGCACTTAACATAACAACATGGTTATTAGCTTAATGGCAGGAAGAGAAAATGTAGGGATGAGAATTAATGCCCTGCTCTTGCAGAATGTCCCTGAGGAATGATCCCTGTGCCCGGGATGACCGTGAAGGCCACGGACCCTCCTCAAGGTCTCCTGGCAGGCATCCCACTGCCGGATTAGCATCGCAGTGGCCAACATGACACAAGATGGGCAACCTGGATGGATAGCACACCGATTTGTAGCATTATTATTTCCCTACTTTAATTAACATAGAGAACTCAAAGGAGAAAAGAGAGCATGTGCATTTCCCAAGCAAAGGAACAACTGTTGGGTAAAGACTTTGATCTGCAAGGAGGGATGTTGGACTGAACTGGAACGCTAATCACCACGAGCTGGAGCACCCTCCCTGTTTGCAAGAGCCAGGATGTCACGATATTCCTGCCCATAAACCCACGGAGGGGCCAGGGTGAGCCTGCACAGCGAGCCTGGGGTTTTCAGGATGCAGGAGAAAGCCAGAGCCATCGTTTGCAGGTTTGACAGAGGGACATTTGCCGGTCTCTTCCCACTTTCCACCAGCCAGCATTCCCACCGCTGCTTCCCTGCCCAGTGCAGAAGCACGGCGGAGGCAGCACCACGCAGGCACCCGTGGGCTGGAAGGTTTCGTTTAGCACAAAGGTAACTACCAGGCACTTAGATGACAGCCAGGTCAGGAGTTAGGTTTATGGTATAAACAGAGAGATGGCGAACGCAGACGTCATGCCAAGGAACCCAAGTGGTGACTCATGCTTTGCAGCGATGTCACGCTCAGGACGTTCCTTACCGGGAAAAGCAACGGCAACCATTGTGTTTGGCTCATTTTAAGGCTGGAGAGGAATCAGGACTACAGTTGGAATGGCTGCTCAGGGCTTGCCAGGGCTTTTAGCTTTTGATCTGATTTCCAAAGCTCTCAGGCTGAGAGAGGCTTCCCAGCCCTTGGATCATCCTGGTGGCCCTGCTCTGGGCCCCTCCAGCCTGCCCACAGCTTTTTTGTACAGCAGGGACCAGAACTGCACCCAGGATTCCAGGTGGGGCCTGACCAATGCTGAGTAGGATCTGGGGCTGTGCACCTCCCACTGGGTCAGTGGTCCTCAGCTGTCTCAGTTCTGGGGGGGCTAAGCAACCCCAGCTTCAACAGCCCCGGCGCTCATCAGGGTTTGGTAGCACTCAAAGATCAGTCATGGGCACCAGAAGAAGGGGATGGGGTGGTAAAGCCCATCCTGTCCCACACTTCTGGCCAGGGGCTGGGCTCCGGTGCCAGAGGTCGGCAGTGCTTCCGAAGCACCAAGCCCTTGCTAGGGAGGAGGGACTCAGCCAGACTAACGACTGCTTTAATTAAATACGGCAATATCATTAACCCGCTGGAGCTCGTCAAATTAGTGTTGCAAATGAAAACCGCATTGGCCTCATTTTCATAATGCAGTTTCGAGAGGGAAAATAGCATTTCGCTTGTGCAGATGATGTTTGCTTTTCTGATACAACAAAACCTCTTCTCGTCCCTCTGGAGCTTTGGCTCTGTTGGGTTCTGACCAAAATGTTTGCTTTGGCCCTGCCTTGGTTTTAGGGTACCTGTAGTGAAGGTGTTCGACGTGATAGGGGAAGGAAAAGGAAAACCACAGGAAAACAGTGAGAAAGAGGGAGAAATAGGGGACTTTAAAATAAGGAGTTTGAGGAGGAGAAGACGCCGGTATCCCTCCCCGAGTGCATAAATCATTTCTGTAGTTGAAAATAAACCAGCGTCTGTGCTGCTTGGACCGCTGCCATTTATTTTCTTATCTTTCTTGTTTGCTGAAGGGTGACTCAGTGCAAAGCTAACAAGGTGCCCACGGGAGCGCTGCTGGGAATGTGCTGATGTCACCGACTGCATCACAGCCCAAGGGCTTGAGGGCTGGGAGGGGGATTCCCACCTGCCGGAGAGGAAGGAAGAGGAGCAATAGGGATCCCTCCTCTCTGCTAGCACCCTGGCTCTTAGCCCAGGCCACTTTCCTTGCTTATGTTGCACTTGGGGGAGAGGCTCTTAAATAAATAGAAGCACTGCTTCATACTCGAGGGCTGGCATCCCGCCGGCGCAGCGGGAATGTCCCGATCCCCAGCACCCATCGCAGCATCTTGGTGTTGACTGAAAGCTTGGCCTTTCCTAGAAAAATCATCCCTGGCTTGTCCCTGAGCCCTTGGGCTTGTACGCCCCGCAAGCAGCATGGGGGGATGCAGCGTACCCCAGGCTCTCAGTGCTCCTTGCTGGGATCCTGGGCATTTCTGCCTTCCCCATGAAATGCTTGGGCTGGCTTATACCCACCGGAGTTTGAGACATTGGGAGTTGCTCAACTTTGTTTCCACATCCCTATTAATCACCCCTTCCCATCCCCTCTTGAACATTCAAGACCATTTTGCAAAGCTGAGTCAGGTTAAGGAGTTGGGAGCATGAGTCCCTTTAGGTCGAATGGTCTCCAGAGCACAGTGGTCCCCCAGCGATTCTCCTCCATTTTCGGCATCACAGGGGCATCGCTAAAGCCAGCGATCGAGCTTCCCCTACAGAGGGATCCAGAGGAGCCGACAAATTAACCCAGCTCCATCAGCGGCTCCCGGAGATGGCATGGGAGATGCACGATCTGTCCCAGGAAGGGATGGGTGGTACGGGAGGGCTCCCAGGTCAGAGAGGGCTCTTGGCCTTAACCCCAGTGATGAAGCAACCCTGTGCCTTGGCAAACACTTTGAACAGGGTTTCACAATAAGCAAAGCCCATTTCTCCACCTACGGCCCTGCC
>NW_009260403.1:1143191-1144308 GCF_000687185.1 Egretta garzetta | reverse complement strand
ACATGGGGGCAGCCCCACCATCTCCTGATGGGCGTTATCGCCCCGTGCAGCCCCCTCACACCTGCTCGGACCTAGGCACGGGTAGGATTTAACACGAGGGAAAATTCCCCCTCCCTGGTTTTCCCATAATTATAGTATTACTTGTTGCCAGAAAGAGCTGGGGCTGTGTTGCTCAAAAGCTCTGGCACAGGAGGGAATAACCTGGTGTTGCCCTTGGACAGACCCAGCCATGCTGGTGGCACTGCCATCCCGGGGGGGGACATCCCTGGTATCGGTCTGGGAGATGCCACCCCCATATGACACCATGGAGAGCGTGGCATCCAGACGTTGATGTCCCCACAATTAACACGACCGATAAAATCCTCCGTCGAGGAAATGGGGAATTCTCTGGGCTTGATTCACGACAGCTTTCAAACTGCCAGGGACGTGAGCCGGCTTGTCTGGTGCAACCGCAAGCTCCTGGCGTGGTTAAACCAGCACTGGGGAAAGGATGCCAGTGTGGCTAATGCCATCGCCCTCCTTGCCCAAGGCCAGGGGACCGTCCATGCTCCCTGGCATGTTACCTCAACCCTCCGGTGGGTGCAAATCCTGCCCTTTCCGAGCTGCCATCCTTTCTGTAAAAGCAGCTGAGCGTGCACCCGGTTTCCCTGGAGCACCGTGGGTTTGCACCATGACCCTCTGGCACAGTCTTTGGTCCCCAGGTGCTCCCTGCTAAAAAGATCTGCTCCCCGGTGCTGGGGTTTGGCTCACGTGGGTTTGGTGTCTCCTTGTCTCAGGGACAAAGAGCAAAGCACGGCCTGGACGGGGCCCTTGGTGTGTCGGGATCCCAGGCGTGGTCATCGCTCCTGTTGGGTTTGGGCTTGTAAATATTCTTCTGTTGTTATTGACTGGTGATTAAACCCAGCCTCGTCTGCCAAAGCCCCATCTTCCCTCCAACACAACCTCGCCCGCAGCCTCCACCTAAGGGCAAAAAGCCTCCTGCTTTTGTTCTTCCCTGTCTGGCTCATCAGGGCCAGGCCCCTGGGGCTGAAGACTATTTACCATTGCCTTTAAGCTTTCATAGAATCCCAGCATGGCAGGGGTTGGAAGGGCCCTCAGGAGCTCACCCAGTGCCACC
>NW_009260403.1:1129744-1140241 GCF_000687185.1 Egretta garzetta | reverse complement strand
TGCTTCAGGTTGTGCCCATGGCCCCTTGTCCTGGCGCTGGCCACCACTGAGAAGAGTCTGGCTCCGTCCTCGTGACCCCCACCCCTGAAATATTTGTGCGTGTTGATGAGATCCCCTCTCAGCCTTCTCTTCTCCAGGCTGAACAAGCCCAGCTCCCTCAGCCTTTCCTTGTAGGGGAGATGCTCCTGTCCCCTCATCACCTTTGTAGCCCTTCAACCCCTTTTTGGAGTTGAAGCATGGTTCCCTGAGGTGCTTCTGGTATCTCGGACCAACGTGGCTGGGTTGAATGTGCCAGGCTGTGGGAGGTCAAGCAGGGCAGGGGGAAGCAGCTCCAGGCAGCACTCAGGGCCCCTCAGGGAGGCGGCAGAGGCACCCACCACGTCTGCCAGCTGAACCCCAGGCTTCCAGGAGGCACCAGAGCTTTTTCAGAAGGAGTGGCAACGGGTTCGCCCTCCCAGTGCCCTCATGAGCCTCGGAGTTACTGCCAGCCTCAGATAAGGAAGGAGGCATGGAGACATGAACCAGCTTGCCCCAGGTCCCGCTGGAAAACTGGCAGGAGAACCAGGAACAGAGTAAGTCTCTCTTGTACTTGGACCAGAAGATTCCAGAAACTTCAGGACTTACCCATTTCAGTGTCTAAAATTAGCTTTCAATTATTGTCAGCGCATCGCCCTCTCTGTCATGCTCATTTCGGTAGGAGAAAAACTGTCGCAAGACCAGCTTTCTCATTCCCCATGTAACGTACTTCCAAAGCTCGATTCCAAATTCCCTTTTTTGGTGGAGGGGAGAAGATTTACCGCCCATCCCCTGCTGATTTTCACAGGGATGAAATTGCAGAGCAGTGCTGTGACTCTGGCCCCAGGGACCTGAGCAGGGATGCTGACCCCACAAAGGCATCCCATTGCCACCAGGAATATCCCCTCAAGCCCCCTGCACCCTGGCACGAAGAAGCTCGGCTGCCGGGTAATCCCCTCTCCCCATCATTATGTATTAGGCAGGAGGTCAGAAGAGATTTCTGTGCCAGATGTCCCCCCCAGACCTGTGAAAACTACGGGCCACTCCATTTAATTTGGAAAATAAATGGGAGAAAAACTGTGTAGGCATCGAGGGAACCAGCCACCGCTTCTGCATGTATCTTCCTTTATGAGAGGTTATTATAAACTTATAATTAATTGTTGGCTCATGGCAGAAAAGGTTCGGCTTGCACGGACAAGTCGGAGGGAGGGAGGAAGACCTGGGATGGGAAGCAGATACGTGGGAGGTTGCAGCATTCTTTTCCCACGTTGAGGAGCAGCAGGACATGTAAATTCAGCTCTGGAATTTTGCTCCTTACCTTTTATGGTGAAAAAATGAGGTTTTCCTTTGACTTTGCAAATACATGTTCCAGCTGAAATCCAACCTGTGCGTTCATACCCAGCCGAGCATGTGCAGCCGCTCACCTGGATGTGCTGAGCACGGGCTTAAGCGAAAGGCAAAGCACAGCTTTAGGCTGCTAAAGGCTCCCAGACCGCTCCACGCAGGCTGATGTAATGGTTTTATCTGAGGACAGGATTTGGTTCTTACTGCTCAGTCTTGCCTTCAACACAAAATAACTAAGCGAAGTAATTCATTTTTAATACATCCGATATAGGCAGGGAGAGTTTTGGAGTGATTTCCTCTGGCTCCTGCCGCCGGTCTGCTCCTGGGGCAGGAGACGCAAAGGGGAATCTTGCAGCGATGCCCGAGCCCCGCTCCCAGCCCCACTCTCCCAGCAACTCCCCGCCGCTGCCTCCGCTCCACCATGGAGCCCCGAGCAAGGCAGGCAAATTCGGTGGCACCATCCAGCGGCTCGGGAGGCCCCGAACTCCTCGTCTTGCCGGCATGGAGCCCACACGCTGCTTTGTGGGGTTTGGAGGTTGAAGGGACGGAGCAGCGATGTCCTGTACCTTCCCTCCACCCCTTCTTTTGCAATGCACCCAGTGGCTCCAAAGCCCTGGCTTTCCGTAACCTTCCTATAAAACACCTTTTATTTAGTAAACAGCAGCGTAGGAAGAAGAGATTTAAACTTTTGAATCATTCATTCGCAAACACCCGGCTACAAAACTGACTACAAAATGCGTTAGAAGACCAGTTAAGTCTTTCCTGAGTCATTTCATTAGAGCGACTGACTTTCCCTGCCTATGGAAATCTCAGGGCGGAAAGTGTGTGAAACCTGCTGCAACCAGGCTTGCCTAATCAGCCTTGCACTTGCCCCTCTCTGAAGGGAGTCAAAGCATCTGCGACCCTCAGATGTCCACACTTTTGCAGCCCAATCTGGTTTAGTTGCTGCCGAGGTGGGACAGGCTCTGGCAGTAGCAGCCGTGGGCCCCCCAGCCCACTGCCCACCACCATCCATCCACCTACGCTGGTGCTTTCTGAGCTCCAGGTCCTGGAAATGCCGTAGAGCGAGCTCAGGCGTTGGGCTGGGGATGCCTCATTCATAGAATCACAGAATGTTTTGGGTGGGAAGGGAACCCTAGAGGTCACCCAGCCCAACCCCCCTGCAGGACCAGGGACACCTTGAACCACAGCAGGTTGCTCACAGCCCCCTCCAACCTGGCCTGGAACCCTTTCCTCTGGGCCCCCTTGAAGCCCTGACCGGCCACACTCAGCTCTGCCCGCAGCCTTCTCTTCTCCAGGCTGAACACCCCCAACTCTCCCAGCCTGGCCTCAGAGCAGAGGGGCTCCAGCCCTCGGAGCATTTTAGTAGCCCTCCCCTGGCCCTGCTCCAACAGGTCCATGTCCTCCTTGTGCTGAGGGCTCCCGAGCTGGACGCAGGGCTCCAGGGGAGGTCTCCCCAGAGCGGACCAGAGGGGCAGAATCCCCTCCCTCGACGCTGGCCACGCTTCTCCTGATGCAGCCCAGAGTTCCTCCATGCACCACTACGGCACCTCGAAGCAAGCAAAGGAACGGAGCAAAACTCTGCATTTCATCTTCCCGGCTGCAGGAATCGCGGGTGAAAATTAAGGCCAGGGTCACCATGACCCAGAAATGTCCTGATTGACCCCAGAGCTTGGTTTAAATCTCATTTTTGCATTGCAGCTCCGGTCTGCAGCCTCATTCAAGCAGCCCTGGAGAGCAGCTCCTCCCGAAGCGGTAACCCCTCGGTGCTGACAGCTGAGCCCATGCAGGAGCTACCTCAAAAGTCACAGAATCAAGGGACCATTTAGGTTGGCAAAGCCCTTTAAGCTCCCCCAGCCCAACCGTTCCCCTACCCCTGCCATCCCACCCCCAAACCCCATCCCTCAGGACTGCCTCTGCCCGGCTGTTAAATCCCCCCAGGGCTGGGGACTCGACCCCTTCCCTGGGCAGCCCCTTCCAGTGTTTAAAATGGCTAAACGAACGGCTTTCAGTCCATTAGAAATTCGGGGGCAAGGATTTCCACTCGCAGCTTTTGCTGGTTTGGGTGATTGGCTGGGTGGAAGTTTCATAAGGTTGAACATTTGCTATTCTTGTTTTGGGCCAGCGGTGTAGATGCCCAGAGCCCACGGACGCCCTTGCACCTCCCGAATCCCCAGGTGTCACTGCAAAACGCGCCGCTCGCCCCTGCTTCTCGCCGAGGATTTCTCCTCTCTGCTCTTTGCTTGACAGAAGCGCTGGGCTCTGTCTGTGCAAACCCCACCGCTTGATCGCGTCGCTGCTCGGGGCGAGCTGGTGGGTGGTTTGATGGGTGGCTGCCCTGCCGAACCCTACTGCTTCCCCCCCCTCCCTCCCCGAAATTCCTGAGGTTTTTCTGCAGATCGGAGCCAGATTAATCACAGCCTGGCACCGCTCGCCCGCGAGGCTCTAGCTACCAGCTTCACAAGCCTAATAAGCGGAGAAATTCAGCGCAGAACTTGGCCCCGCAACTTTACGGTGGGAAAGGGCATGCCTATGGGACAGAAAATAGCAATAAAAATCAACGCCGAAGCGTGTTAAGAGTTTCAAATGGCACCCAAAAAATGCCTGCTATGTTTCTGAGGGTCTGTGCTGCTGCCCCGGACGCTGCTGTTACTCATTCACATGGGCAAGAATTACAAGTATGTCTGCGCAGCCAGGAAAGCTTTGGTTCACCGAATATTTGAGGCTTGGTGTGGTATGAAGGGGTGGGGAGCATGGCTCCAGCCGGCAGAAGTTTGAGGAGAAAGAGTTTTAACTTCCTCGGGACAATTAAACCGCCTTGGTGGTACTGCGGCCAAAAAAGAAAAAAAAAACACAAGCATTTATGATTTGCTGAGTTCTTTCTGCTCTTCAGCAATAATTTAAAGCCGCTTTGCCTTCAGGGAAGCCCTGTGCAGTGCAGCGTTCCCAGGGTCGGGAAAGGACAGGCAGTGCCGACCGAAGGCACCTCCCTGCCCTGGAAGCTGTTCCCAGCTTCTGCCCTTGACCCCCAGCACCCGCTGGGCCAGGCCAGGGCTGGGTGAGGACTGGGGGCTACACCGGTCCCCTTGCTTTTTCCACCCCAAAATGGTATTAATGAAAAGGGATTTAAAAATTCCCTGTGAAATGAAATCCACCCTCTGAGTCAAGTCAAAATGTTCACGTTCACACGCTTCTTACATATATTTCCAAAAAAATACACGATCAGAAAACCTTGGAATTGAATGCTTATTCAAAAAAAAGTTAAATCAGAACGGTGCAACCAGAGCGCTTTGGAGCAGGACGTTTCTAAGACAAAATTTTGCTGAAATTGAAGCAGTTCTGCAAAACATTCTGCCTTCAGCATATCAGTATTTCTGATGGAAAACCATTCTGTCAGAAAATTTTTATCCAGCTCCAGGCTAGAATTTCCTATCAGATACTTTTACTGTCTCCCCAGCAACTGGGACTGCTGATCCTCTATAACGAATTTCCGTAATTAACCTCCAGGAACTGAAAATGAAATCTTTTTGTCTGCAGGGTATTCTCAAACAACGGCTAGAAATCGTTGCACTCTGAGCCAAAGCACAATAAATTCCATAGGATTTTCTCCACAAATTTCAATGGATCTTCAGATCGGCCCGGTTCGGCTCAGAGTGCAGACCCAGATCCATTTAATACAGCTCTGGATGTTTCTTCAGATTTGGACGGGGCTTGGAAAAAAAGGAATCTCACAACAATTCTTCCTTTTGGTTGAAATGGAATCCTGCATTGTCATCCAGATTAAGGACTCGTACTCTTTGATGTCTGAGGATAGAAGGACTTCAGAAGATGTTTGTGCTGGTGTTGGATGAGCGAGGAATGAACGCACAAGAGCGTTTAGGAATTTAGACAAAATACCAAAGTTAAGGTTGTGGGCTCCGAATGCTGATTTTTGGCTTCTCACATGCGTTCTTGCTCACGGAAGGCTGTTGCCTCCAGCGCCCTACAGCAGGAAACGTCCTTGAGCTGCACGTGATTTCATGGATGGCAGAACACCCCCGACGTGCAATTTGTTCTTACTGCGAGCACTAACGAATCATACATAATGTAACAGCAAAGCTGCTAACGTCGGATTTGCATGAGATACTTCCACTGTGTTTATCCAGGAGTTTTCCTGGCTTAGATGAATTTACCCAAGAGGAATAAGTTCTGCATCTCGGGGAAGTTTTGATTAGAGGCAATACCCTGGCTGGTGGGATGAGAAGGTCAAGCAGCCATAAGCCCTGGTGGGAATATATCTGAACCCTTGCAAGAAGTGGGACTGGGTAGAGGGCAAGGTAGAGGAACCTGATGAAGTTCAACAAGGGCAAGTGTCGAGTGCTGCCCCTGGGGAGGTCGGACCCCAGGCACCAGGACAGGCTGGGGGCTGACCTGCTGGGAAGCGGCTCTGCCCAGAGGGACCTGGGAGTCCTGGTAGACGACAAGCTGACCATGAGGCAGCAGGGTGCCTTTGTTGCCAAGAAGGCCAATGGCATCCTGGGGTGCATTAAGAGGAGCATGGCCAGCAGGGTGAGGGAGGTTCTCCTCCCCCTCTGCTCTGCCCTGCTGAGACCCCACCTGGAGTACTGGGTTCAGTTCTGGGATCCTCAGTTCAAGAAGGATGAGGAACTCCTGGAGAGAGTCCAGAGGAGGGCAACTAGGATGATGAGGGGATGGAGCATCTCCCCTACAAGGAAAGGCTGAGGGAGTTGGGCTTGTTCAGCCTGGAGAAGAGAACCCAGGGGGGCTGTGGAGTCTCCTTCTCTGGAGATCTTCAACCCTCGCCTGGACGCTGTCCTGTGCCTCCTGCTCTGGGTGAGCCTGCTTGAGCAGGGGGGTGGCACTGAGTGAGCTCCCAAGGGCCCTGCCAACCCCTGCCAGTCTGGGATTCTCTGGGTGCTGATAGATACATTTTCCTATACTCAAAACATCAAGCTTTTCCAGAGATGGAGTTAAGATGTATGTGTGAATAACCCACGTAATTTTTGTGGCTTCTACAGAGCCTCCTTAGCTGGGTGGCGTGTCAGGAAGAGAGCAAACACGGGAAAAGGGTGAGCACCTCCCTCACGTACTCATTTTACTGGCACTGCCATAGACTCCACATGCGTTCCTGGAGAAACCACTTAACCACTGTATTACCCCTCCATAAACGGGAAAGGACTACACACCCTCCGTCCCACGTGGTGCTACGTGAACAAATGCCCTAAAGCAGCCCCTGAGGATGGGGCCCGGGAGCAGCCGTGCTGCGGAGCTGCAGGTGCTGTGGAACTGTGCACCAGGCTCGCACGAGGTACGGGATCCCCGCCTGCGCGTGGGTAACCGCAGTATGGTCAGTGTTTTAAAATACCTTGCCCCCTGTCTTAAAACCCTCCCTAAATTATTAAGGGATTTAAAAATAATTTGAGAGTCATCATAACTCTGTTAAAGCATTGCCCTCAGCTCCTGAAACTTGGAATAGCTGAGCTTTATTTCCCAGCCAAGCCTTAGCACTCAACAAACTGTCAGGCAAGTGAGGGTCACTGATGTCTTGAACTAATTTTGCACATTTATGTAATTCTTGCCTGGTTAGTGTAGTTATGGCCAGACTTCTAGATGCCAAAATACGGATTATAAGAGTGTCAAGCTTCATTTTGCTTTCAGTTCACAGGTAATTAGCCTTTATTTTCACAATTGCAGTTGTTCCTGCATCTTATTATGCCAACATCACGAAACAGGAGATGCTCATTCTCATCCTACCGTCATCAGTTTTCAACCCTCACTGGAACAAAAGAAAATTCGGGTTTGGTTTTGGCAGCCACAGCTCCAGTCCCTCGGAAGAGGTCTGAGCCACATGCGGCAGTCGAGATGCTTGAACCCGATTTTTCCCTATGTGAGAATTTTTTTTATTCCTTATGCTGACAACGTGGGGCAATGCTTTCTGATTTTAAGTCCTAACCCCTCGCAGCTACACAGGGAAGTTTCAGGAGCTCTGTTTTAAACATCTGCGGTGCTGCATAACGCGAAGTATTGGGAACGAACCGAGGCTGAATCAGAATTCATGGGTACTCGTGACCTTACTGCTCCTCCTCTGTCCAACAGGCCTCCCTCGGATCACGTCATCTCATAAGGCAGCGGCGAAAAATAATTTCCTTTCATCTGTTAAGAACTCAAACGTGACATGGATAAGTCCCACAGAAGAGATAACAAACGGGTATGTGTTCAGAAGAAGGTTTTGAATAGCGCCCCTAAATGAGGCGCGGATTACACGCTGGCCCGCGCGAGGTACAGATGTTTCTGAATAGCTGCTCGTTAAGGTGACAATATCGCTCTGTGGGCTGAATAGGTTCTCGGGGAAAAAATAATACGTGATCGTGAAATTAATGACTATCACCGCATACTCACAAGGGAGCCCACGTTTCCGACACATGGGAAACAACGCATTTCCTAACACACAAGTGTTTGACCTTAAACCTTCACAATGTTCTTTTAATGCACGTCCCATTTAGCTGCACACACGCGCACACGCAGGAAGGAGGAGGGAAAGGGACGTGTACGGTTCATGTTTTATGTATGTTGTTTAATACTTTCCACAGATGCTTCGGTAGCTGGCATTGCAGGGAGAGATATCCTGACGGCAATTCTAGATTTAAATCCTCGAGAAGGCATTCTGATACTCAAAGCACTCGTTCTCGGCTATTTTATCATGGTTGTAGAAAGTGTTCGGGCAGATTACTTGGGAGCGGAGAAAAATGTATTTCGGTATTCCCGTAAAATCTTATCCTAGATCAGTAGTCATTCCCGCAGATACACTAGATTGCATATATGTTGTTAAGCATAATAAGCATGTTAATATGTGATTAATAATAATAAAAAGCATAATGCTTTCTTGGGTGGAAAGCAGCGAAACTGTGCAACTCTAGAAAGGATTCAGGTCCGAAGAAAAAGGGGGGAATTTGAACTACGCAAAGCAAGAAACTCTGCCTTATAAATCAAAATACGGACTGCGTGTGAAAAATACCGATGGAAATGTTAGCCCCCGCTGCGTTATCCCCCTAGTTATCAAGATATGGGAAAAGGCATTAAACTTAAGAGTATGACATGAATAATAGTTTTATGGGGATTAACATATCTGGAGCAGCTTCCCCGAGGAATGACAACAAGCAGGCGGTTTCGGAGCAGGCAGGGGTGTCTTGTAGCTCGTTGATTGTCACAAGTGCCCAAAGCATTGCAGGGCACCCCGAAAGCCCCGGGGTTTAGCTGGGTGGTGCTGGCAGCCACCAGACCGTAAGGGCGAACAAAGCATGTAAACACGGTATTACTGGGGAAGCGTGCTGACGGAAGCACTGCGGTCACGATGAGGAAGTGTTTTGTGTGCGTTGAAGTTTCCACATTCCTAACATAGCTGGATGCAGGCAAATTTTCCACGTGAGCTGTTCAAGGGAGCCCAGCCCTGGTGCGTGGTGCCTGGGAGCACCAATTCCTCCTCTGGGTGCCCTCGGTCCTGGCAAAGCCAAGCCATCACCGAGGCATCAGCGCTGGCTTTGGTGCAGCTTGCCTCCATCTGTACGGAGGTGACCAATGAACTGATAGGGAGCAGATGTTCATACCCAGCTTCCACTCAGGATTAACAAAGAGCTCTTTCAACCCCATCTTCTCCTCTCCTTATATTCGACAGATCTGCCTCAGTTGGCATGTCGGAGTCACAAAGAATACGGAGGCAGAGCAGAACCTCCAGGGCTCTGTCCCACCTACAGCTGCCTGCGAGGCTGCCACGTGTTTCCGTGCAGAGTGGAGAGAGATGAAGAAACAGAATTTTCTGCATTCTGGAGAAGACATGAGAGCATTTACGCAACTGTATTTTTCCAGACTTATCTCCTGTTCAAACGTCCACAGTTGAACAAAAGAGAGAAAACCAATTTGCTGTGAGCAGAAAGTTTCCTCGCAGCCTATTCACTGTTCTCCCATTCCATCATCTGGCCAAAGCGCTGAAGCGGTGTTGGTGGACAGCAGGGATGGATGGAGACTGCAAAGTAGCTGAGACCAGTTTTTAGTTTAAAAAGAAAAAAAAAAAAGAGAGACAGAACGTTGCCTGCTCCAACTTTTCAGTAAGGCCTTGCAAATAATGCACCCACTGCAAATGTTAATGTTTTGCTCATGATTTCCAAGCAGAAACCATGGCTTAAATACTTTGGAAAATTCATTAGAGCCGAGCAATTTGACCAGCTGAAGGTGTGACACATCGGAACAAAATCAAGAATATTAGCGCTCAGTTTTGAAATGTCATGCTTGGCGTTCTCTCGTCTGCGCCACCGGAGTATCTCCCGACGGTCAAACATGCAGAGGCTAGCGGCGCTTTCCGTTTTAGGACATTGTAAAACTTTATTCGTTGCTCGTGTTTCAGAACCGAGGGGGAGCTAGCTCATGGCCTGGATGACCCAAGTCAAGAGGTAAGGCCAAAACCCCACCTTCACGAAGGCTGCCCGGGTCTTTGGCTGCGCTAGGCAGAGCTGGCAGGGGAGGGCTGGGCGAGGAGGGGAGGCAGCTCCGCTCCAGCCCTCCGCGGCCCCGCTCTGCGGGAGTGGAGAGGGGCACTGGAGGGAGAAGCGTGCTGCCAGGTGCTGCCAAACTGCCCCTCGTCCGGGGCCGCCGCGGCGGGAGGGGGTCCCAGAATCGCCCTTTCAGTCACCGCAGCCTTCAGCCCCCCGGTGAACGTAAGCCGCTACCCAGTTCTGCTTGTCTGTGTCCAGGAAGCTAAAAAAAAATAATAAATAAAATATACAGAGCGCACAAACGGTGAGAGGATGTTTTCTGAGGTTTTGGTGTGCTCCTTTATGACGGTGTTTTGAGTGAAAAACCCCTTTTCCCTGCAATCTCCACCACCACCCAGCTGAGCCCCTCGTGAGGCGCAGCGAAGGCCGAGGCAGGGGGCACCGCACCTGGGGATGCCACCCCGCATGCCTTGCCCCCCTGGAGACCACCGAGCCACAGGTTTCCTTTCGCAGCACTATTTATAGATGGCCGGCATAGACGAAAATCCTAAAAAAAAGCAACCAAAAAACCCCCACACCACAAAAACCACCCGCTGCTCCGTGCCGGCCCCACAGCGGGCATCTCCCTTACAGGATGACCCCGGGCTGCCCC
>NW_009260403.1:1125648-1128096 GCF_000687185.1 Egretta garzetta | reverse complement strand
CAGCTGCAGCTGAGCGGCTCCGGGGGGGGCTTTGCTGCTGGGGAAACGTTGCTTTACCTGGGGAGAGGAGTGAAGAGGTGTTTGGGTATGCCAATGGTAAATTACAGCGGCTCGCATCTGAGTTCCTTGTGGCCTCCTGAAATGCCTCTTGGTTTGTTTGTTTTTTTTTTTTTATAAAATACAGTGCTTTTTCCCTTGCTTTTGAGAAGTCTGTAAAGCCTGGCAAGACTAGGGAGGCAGGCGTCTCTGGCCCTCTGCGGGTGCGGAGGGAGCCGTCCTTTCTCCCGTACCATGAGCGGTGCTTAGGGTCCTCCTGGCTCTTCTTCAGTGGCCATGTCAAAAACCCTGGCTCATGTGCCTCCAAGGTTGGTGTTCTTGGTGCTTGGCTGTCTTGGCTCTCATGTTAGGCCAGGAACTCCTCTAGATCCTGCTGTCATTGATAACTGGGCTAAGCTTACTGCCAGGGTGGTGAGGGTGCACCCCCAAACTTGCTGCCTCAGTGCTGGAGGGAAGCGTGGACACCCTGTGGGTGTCTGCTGCATGGGAACCGAGCCTATGGGGAGAGGTGGTCAGGGGTGAACAGACACCAGGAACCAGTAACCCGGGCGTGGATCCACAGTAACTCAGCAGAAGCGATTTGGAAAAAAGCTGGAGAAGCTTGACAAGAGTATGCGAGTCCTTTCCTCTTTAGGCGAGTTGTAGATAGCTTGTTGATACTGAATTTGGACCCAGCAGTTCTTTCTAAATACAAAAGCAGTCCTGTTACCAGAGATGAAAATGTTAATTCCTTTTTAACAAAAAAAAAAAGGAGTTTAGGCGGTGAGTTGGCTTTCCTCTTGCTGTTGAGGAAATGATTCCAAATTCTTGCAACACGATTACTGGGAAAAGGCAGTCTCCTTGCCCACAACCGGTATCAGCGTAGCTCTGAACTGATTTTTTTTTCTTCATCTTATGCCAAGTAGGACTTGCAGACTTCTAGAGCGTGTCTGGTTTGAGCTTTCATCCTGATTACTAAGCTGGCTGTAGCAAACTGTATGGAGGAAGGGCTTATTAAAAATTAATGGTTAGTAAAGTTATTTTGGAAAATTTTATCTTTAGCTGTTAAAAGACAACACGCTCACGGGTTAAGCTGTTTGACATGGGTTGGTTTGGAATCTGTATGTCAGAAGCTGGAGACACCCATGTAATGAAATATTCTGTAGCACTTCAAAAGACAAAAGCAGTGGAAGAAAGACCTGCCAGCCCTTGCGTCGTGTGCGTGTCAGCCTCTCAGGCCTGTTCTGGAACTAATAGAAAATTTGACTGAGTCGGAAGTTTAAGATCAAGTGGCTAATTCGTCTGCAATCTGAAGCCGAAGAGGAAATGTTTGAAAGATCCAATGTTTGGTCTTATAAAGTATTAGCAAACAGCGGGTCCTCTGGTTGTGGGACTTCGCGGGTGAAGAATTCTCTCTCCGTAAGCAGCCCTTCCCGCCGACTGCAAGAAGAAACGCTACCCAAACCCATTAACCCAATGCAAAATCGCATCACCAGATAAGGGACATCAGAAGATAAGATAGCGTTTTAGCATTATCTTAAATCCTTGGTAATTTTTTTTACAAGTCTTTGTCCTAGTCCGCTGCTGAATTGGAATAAATGTCTTAATGATGTTTTTAAAGCAGGACTAGATGTAGTTAACTTAAAAATATGACTGATTAACTGCCAAATACTAATGGAGGATAATGTCCATTGCAACACGGGGGAGGTAATGGCTCGAGTCATTTGAGGTACTTCAGTATCTCTTGGGGGATAGAGGAAGGATGTTATTTAGCTGAATTTGATTGCAATGTGCTCCAGGTACTGTCAGGAGTACTTGATCAGTATTTAGTATCCATCTTTAGTTCTCATTAACTGTTTTCTAACTGGAAGCATGCAACAGGCTGCCTTGTAAATTAATTTCTAACTTGAGTTAAAGTAAATACTGAGCTTTGCATTGAGTCCTTGGGAAGGAAGGTCCTGCCACTTTGACCATTTTTTTTTTTTTTCCCCTCACTGAGAAAATGAGCAAAGCTGGAGGCATTGGTTAAAGTAGTCTGGTGTTAGGGTGAGAACAGGCCCTGCTGTCATGGGTTTGGTGTACCATCCTTTGTATAATAATAACGTGCTTTTTCCTAGAGGACACTTTTACGTGCAAAATGTAGAGTGTCACGCAACTGATAGAACATTTTAAAGCTAGTTGTAAATTTATTGGGAAGTTTTTGTTGTATCTTGGATGTGACGGTGGAAATAAGGGGACAAAACACTCTTACAAGTAAGAGTGGAATGGGAAGATTCATTATTCAAATATTTTCTGGTGCTGTCTAGTTCTGCAAGTCATTATAAGGATTTAAATTAGCCACAGCATTAAGGAAAGCACTTGCCAACTTGAATTTCAATTGGGTTTTGGACTACCAACCCTTCTTTCAAAGCA
>NW_009260403.1:1107903-1125634 GCF_000687185.1 Egretta garzetta | reverse complement strand
ATCTAACTATGCCATAAATTACTGTGCTCTGTGGTATCGTGGTGCGGCGGTCTTGAGCTGTTTGGGAGCTGCGTGCTGGTTTTGCTAGGTAGAGCATTAGAAGTTTCTTCAGGCTGAAGCTTCCTCTTGTGTTCTTGTGGACGCTGTGAAGAATACTTGTGTGTTAGACGTCTTTGTCTACCCTAGGCATGGTCTTAATGTGCATTTACTAAGGTTTTGGCTCCTTCCATTAAAAGCGACTACTTTTGGTACTTGTGTTTCTTGCAAGTAGAGCAGCAAGCTGTGGCACAGAAATCACACTGTTAATCAGGTTTACATACCTGTGTCTCCCTAAAACATTTTTTTAGTCCCTCTTTTATTGGTTGAACCGTGGAAACTGTACTGGATACTCCAATAAAATAATTCTCAACAGGGCCAGAAATGCTTATGCACTGTTGGGGATTTGCATATAATTAAATCCAGAAGGGCCTTAGAGCTTTAAGCCAGGTTAGCTTTACTGTGATTTGTATGTGCACAATGTATTCAGTGTCTGTATAGAAACATAACATTAATTACAAAGCTTTTTGCTGAAATCTTTCCGAAGACATCCAAAATGTACATGAATTAAAGTTACTCTTTTCCTGAGGTCGCTGGCAGTAAGCTTTGTAAAGGAAATGGCAAATTGTGGTCTTTGCCTTCCACTTCACTTGCAAGTTGGACATATTGAGCCATGTGATTTTTTTTTTTTTTTTTTTTTTCATGGCCGAGTAAGAGTAACTAGCCTTTATCGTTTTGGGTTTTTTTTCTCCCCTTTAGAGTGGAAATAATTAGGGTTGATGACTGGGAATGCTAAGCCACCTACCAAAGTCCTGTTTTCTGTTCGAGGTGCTGTGAATATTGTGATATTCGTGTGCTTGGAGATGATGTGTTCTGTGATACTCAGTATACAAAATCGCCTGTGTTTTCTCCAAACAGCTCAGGTGGATTTGGAAGGAGGAAAGCCATGAGCAGCGAGTCAGCTGCTTGGAGCAGCCACTGCACTATTTGATGTGTTTTCTATGTAGCTGATAATTAGCTAGCCCAAGGCTTGGGGAGTGAGAATGCTGTTGTTCTTTCAGTTGACTGGAGTCCAAAAGGCTACAAAGAGTAATGCCTGATGGCTGCTTGGTGGTGTGTAAATAGTGAAGTCTTGCCTGCTACTGAGCACCGCTTCCCTTGGGCCACGCGGGCTGAGCAGCGTGGTGAGCAGGAGCTGCTGGGCTTCAGCTCTGTAGGTGGGACATGGGGCTGAACGTCCTGGTTGGAACTGGTGGTGGCTTTGGGTCTTGCAGGCAAATAGGGCACCAGCTCCTCTCCGTGATCGAGTGCCTTGGAGTAGTGCTGAGCTGTCAAAAAATTGAAATATGCTTTAACTTTTAACAATGTAATTCTGTTCTTTATTAAGGTAGCAACATTTAAACCTAAGCTTTGGTATCTTCTGTAGACCAAAGCCAACCATCTTGCTGGTGAGGGCTTGTGTTTCAGTTTAAAAGCTGAATTTGTGTTGTGCTTTGTGTGAAACAAAAGGGTTTAAAAGTAGATCGTTCTTAATGTCTAAATTATTTTGGCTTAAATTATTCAAGCTGCCAAGCAGATTAAAAGAGGGGGGCTGCAGCTTGAATATACTTCTACCACGAAGCAAGATGAACTACAGCATTATCAGCAATTCCTTGATAAAACAGGAAAATCATCTGTGTTGCCCTTGACAAAAATGTTTTATTTTCTAGGAGCAGAATCACAAACAAATAGGCTTATTTATTCTTTTCCACAAATACCGTAGCTGCGGCTCTGCATTCTCCTTCTGTTTTCTAGGGTTGGCATGGCTTCAAATCTGCAGAACTCCACTTGAAAAGAGCGGGCGGCCTTACTGGGCTGCGCTCAAGTTGTCTGTTCAGACTTGAGCCTCATTCCTGAGATTCCTGGCTTCTGAGGGTTTCTCTGGGCGAAACGATGAAATGCCAGACTGAATAGGCTTGCACAGCGAGGGCCGTAGCCCCTCTTTATTTGAGCGGTAATAAAGGTTTAGTTATTGCTGTTGAATAAGACCGGGAAATTTCTTTTGTTGGTACTGCAGCCCGAGTACTTTAAATGGTTCCCACTTGTTCTGCCGCACACTACCCCAAAGAAAAGGAGGTGTCAAATATTCCCCGGAGCTTGCATCCCAGCAGAAGGTCTGCCTGTAAAAGTGCGCTTATTCTAGCTCAGCATCTTTAATATGAGAGGTTCAGAAGGGAAAACTAAAAAGGAAAAACCCTCAAAACAAGCAGAGCTACAGCTGACACAGTAGAAAGGAGTCTCTGGGCTGGAGGTGGTGACTGTATGTATACATAAATACGTGCTGATGGACATATATGGTGTGTTGTATCCCTGAAGACTGGTGAGTGAGAGGATAGGTATGTGTCTAAGGAATTAGTTTCTGGGTGAGGCTTTTTTGCGACTCCTTTCTCGCCAGCCACCATTTGGCCAGGCGTTAATGATCGCCAATCCTGCCCTTGCTTGCCCGCGCGCGGCAGGGAGATGTGCTAGCCAGGCAGCGGCTCTCGCTGGCGGCCGGGCCAGCTGGGTCTGTGCTTTGGCCCGTTGAATGCTGCAGAGCAGTGCGGGTGGCTAGTTAACGGCATGCTGCTCTGCAATTCATCTGTCCGGGGCAAATAACTTGGCCCTGGGGCTCCAGGAAGGAGGCACTAATAGCGGTGCTGGAGATAGCTGGGGAATAATTAGTAGTAGAGAATGCTTATTGATAGTCGCTGCAAGCAAAGCTGAGCTCAAGCAAATAGTTAACTCTACCGGTCAGCTCAGCTCGCTTAGATTTCTTTCTAACATGTCATTTACCGCTGAAGACAGCTAACTGTTTCTTGAAGAGCAGTTTTTGACAGCTGCCTCTTTGTTAGATTGACATCATTTATGAAGATGAGCATTTGAATAAAATAGTGTCTCGTTCAACAAATTACCTTCTGCTACCTAGTTTGGTAATGCTTCATTCCCCATGTGTTACTCTTCATTGCAAAAACAACATTCCTGGGATTCTTGACTCCTTCCTTCCAGTATAAGCTGTCCAACTGAAGTCATCTGCGATACGTTCACACGTTGCTTTGTGCAACAGCATGAGCTGTCTGTCAGTTAAAAACTTGAGGAATTTCTCTAATCCGGTTAATAGTCTGCTCAGCCTCTGAGACCTTACAGCCAATTAGTTCTAGATAGTTGGAAAATGGGTGATATAATTAGCTGATAACCCCCAAACTCTTGAAAGCTGTGTTCTTGTTGCATATGTTCTGTGCTGTATTTTAGGTTCACGAGAGGGAAATACGGAAATAACTAAGAAAAGGCGTTTTAAGTTGCAGGCATGCATTTTAAAGCCCAAGCCCTTATCCTTTTGGATCACTTAACTGTTAAGTACCCTTCTAAATCAGAAATGCATTCTCCTTGGGAAGTGAAGCTTCAGCAGAGTGAAGGTCAAACCCAATGGTGGCCGAGAGCCTGGAACTTCCTAGAAAAAAGGCCAATTTTCCCCCCCCCAAACCTGTTACCAGATTCACCAGATGATAAAAATGAGATTTCCGACACTGGAGATGTATTTGTAACTCTGCACATCGTGACAGTTCTTAAAGAAAGCAGCGTATCCCTTAACAGCCCTGGAAGTAAAACATGCACAAAGTGCAGTATTGGACCTATTTCTGTTCCATCAGAATATGAGATTAGCTTTGATCTCGTTGATAAAAATTTGGTTTCTGGGCTAAACATAAACATTTATTGCAAGCATATATTGCGTTACAGATTGGTGAGGCTTTCTGTGGCAGGTAACTTGTGTGCCTGCCTACAGGACTGGGATTCTTTCCTGCTGGAGTCCTGCAACAAACACTTTAATTTGAAGCAAGAGTTTCTTCTAAAAATTGCCGATACCCATGACAGCTAAAGAGGCTTTTTGCACTTGGAACTATTTGTCTTAAATTAGAAGAATCAAAACTATTGTATTTCAAAACTTTCTGATTTTTTTTTTTTTTCCCCCCCTGTGAAAGCATGACTGTGACAAATCTGCTTTGAAGGAGCCTTTTGGAGGTTAAGGGTTTGTTCTCAGAGTCAAATCCCTGCAGGTTAATGCTGGGACTTAAACTTGGGCTGACCCGATTTCCCTTTCCTTGTTACTGCGGACATCACAAGCTTTTGGTGGGAGATGGATCGCTGGGGTGCCATCACTCTTAATTACTTGGGAAAGCTGCTGCTTTTGTAGGTGAGAAACAAAAGGGAAGTGGGGAAATGAGCAACTGCAGCGAGTGTTTTGGGAATATGGTGCTGTTGAAGAAAAGGTGGTAGCTGGGTGCTATTAAAGAGCTTTGCTGAAAGCCTTTCTGAACTTTTTGAATAAGCTTGAATGACTGCAGAAAGTGAAAAATATAAACTAATAAAAATGTTGTTTGTTTCCCTGCAGGGTCTCCTTATTATGACAATGTCCGCCCGCTCTCCTATCCAGATTCTGATGCTGTCCTGATCTGCTTTGACATCAGTCGGCCAGAAACTCTTGACAGCGTGCTAAAAAAGGCAAGTGGTTCAAGAAACGTTTGAGTACAGAACTGTTTGAGTAGCTTGTCTTTAAATCTCTGAGGAGTGGTCCTGTTTCCTACTTTGGAAACTTCAGTTTGTTTCTTTTCATGGAGAGATGAGAGGACCGCACTTTGCCCTGCTAGAATTTGAGATCATTTGTTTGAAAGGGATGAATGTTAATTGAAAACAAAACCTCCCTAAGAGGCGCTCAGGAGTGAAGTAAATTCTTATTCCTCAGCCCTTCGACAGCCGTGAGTTGTTGAGGGTGGTGTGAGGTGCAGGGCTGGGTGCAGTGAGGTATTGTCTTTCACATTATATTCGTATAACAGACAGAACTGAGAAACTTTGCCATGTTGCAAGGATGGTTGAAACGTGCCTGCCAAGTGTTTGGACTTTTGCCATGGCTTTACATAATTTCTCCGCCTGAAGTCAGAAGGAGCCAGTGACAAATGCCTCTGGAAGCCATGAGAAGGCCTTAGCAGCGGCATAGAAATGCAACCCTGCACCAAACTTCAGAATTTTTCCCAACTCAGTGATCCAAGATTCAGTGCCAGGCTTTCCCCGAGTTAAAACATTGAATTTTGATCATCAAGTGTTTGCAAGGTGGTCCTGGTCCTCTCCTTGGTCACTGGGCGTGACTCAACTTTGCAGTGTTGTCTTTAAGGCTTAATGATCTGAAGTTCCTTTTTTCTGTAGCTGGGGCCAGTGATTCTTGTGTCATTGGGAACAAAGTGGCATACAATGTTCTGAACAGTCTGCAGAAAATACTTGAGACTGTTCTCTCAGCTACTAACTGTGCCAACAGGCATCTAGAACTGTCCTTTTCTGCCCCAATAATGTTGGTTACTATACTGTTGCTTAATTCTGTACGAGATTTTTCTTAATATGCTTTTAAACCCAAATGATATCCTTAAATTCTAGGGATTGTATGATCTGCGCAGATTATGCTGTGAGATTTTTGGCTTGCTTGTGTTATCAGAATAACTGTATAGAGGGGGAAGAAAGCCAAGGAATATATCACAAGTTCTGTTTGAAGGGCTTATTACTGGTTCACAGTAGCTGAACCCTTGACAGATTTGTGTAGTTCTAGGTGTGAGGATGTAGCTGTGAGGCAACATATAACGACGCTTATTTTGTGGTTGTACAAGACCTGCCTCTCTAGCTTGTGTCTTGAGGAACCACTGGAGGTGGTGACAGCAAGTTTGGTTGGTTCCTGTCTGTAGATGGCTACGGCTGGGTGTTTGCCGCTTGTGAGGAGCGACAGGTCTGCAAACCTTTACTCATGTAGGTAAACAATCTCGACTCATTCCCTCTTGATAGTGAGTCAGTGGAATTACTGAGTGTATGAGATCATCCTTGACCAGATTCTGCTGGAACCAATGCCTTTAGAAATTAGCTTGAAGGTAGATACAACTATTACGTAAGAGCATTTCCCCATGAAATGTCACGACTTGCTAAACTTTTCATCTTGTGTCTATTGCTTCTTTGTATTTAAACATTCTACTACTCGAGTGTAGTAACAACCTAAAATTTTACAGTGGAAAGGTGAGATCCAGGAGTTTTGTCCGAACACCAAAATGCTTCTGGTTGGTTGCAAGTCAGATCTGCGCACAGATGTAAGCACGCTAGTGGAACTTTCCAACCACAGGCAGACACCCGTGTCCTACGATCAGGTATGTGCCACGTCCTTCATTGTACCTAGATGCAGAAGATAAGACACTTTTCTATCACTGGAGTCATCTTTATGAACAACTTCTCCCTCCGTTGACATGAGTGCATCCTAGAAGTCAGATGCACGTACTCCAGTAGTTGCTGGAGGTGAATTTGAAAACCATTATGAGTAAAGGCAAAGCCTACCCACAGACTGCATGCAGCAGAAAATCACGCAGCCCCACAACGCATGCTTTAAGTGTCACAAGTTTGTAGCCTTAATTGATTGCAAAGAGCCTTTTAAGTGAATTGAAAACAAACTTACTGCTTTTCTGGGCCTACAGAGGCCAAAACAGTAACAGAGATGTGATGTCCTGTTTATTTAGTGACAAATTGGTAAAATTTTTTGGTCAAACTTAGGATTTGTATCATACATTTGACTTCAGCATCATGACAAGCCTTGCATATGGTATGACCCCTTAAAAATCCTATTTCCTGAACATCATTTGTGCAAACACAGTGTAGCTGCCTCTGAAGGTGGCAGGAGATCCAGAAAGCATCTTAATCCTTGGCAGCAGTTCTCTGCTGCTGGGAAAGTGAGAAGTTTGGAGCCAGGCATCAGGGGACAGAGAAACCGAGGTGAAAGGGAAAGGAATCGGGCCGTGGGAGAGCAGGAGGTGGAGAATGGGAAAACCAGGCTCTAAGGTGAACTTCCCCTTATTAGTCACACATGGGTATCGTGCATTGCAGCTGAATCAGTGGTGGTTTGAGATACACCCTGCAGGGCGTAAGGGTGAGAACAGTACCTCCAGAAGTAACTTCAGCTAGTGTGTATATCCTATGCTATCACACAGGTTTTGATGTTTTATCCACAACTTCATGTTTTCCAAACCAACAGCACCTAATACGCGATTGCCAATGATGCAGCCTCCTACAGCATGCTTACATTTGAAAATGCAAAGATACCGTAAACTGAGTATCTTGATTAAATTAGAACGTGGAGTGTTCTACTGTGACAGCGTAGGCTGGTTATGGCATTTTTCTACACTTCACTCAGTAAACATCCCTCCATCCCAGACAATTTTGTATGAAACTAAGTGCCAGGTTTTTAGCTTAATGTAAGACAATTCAGAAGTGTCCTTAAACCCTGCTTATGGTGGAAGATGTCTTTCTGGTTATAAACTACCACTGTTGCATGTGCATATATGCCTGTTGTTCAGCCTCAGAGCTGTAATTTTCTGTGGTATTTTTCTTTGAATATTAAACTCAGAAGGAAATACTGTCTGCCACTTACTACATATGCAAGTTCATGTGTTACATTTTTTGCAGTACTTCAGCAAAACCACCATGTCGCAGCCCTTTCCATAGATAGCGATCAAAAAAAATCTACTGGCAGGTGGTTTTGTCCCCTGGAGTTGACGATCGCATCTCCTGGTGTCACAGCTTAGCCTGTACCCCTTAGGAACAGGAGCCAGCTGGAGACAAAGGGCTAAGCCAGAAGCTATGACTTGGCAGCCAGAGGGGAAATTGTACGTGTTATGGGGAAGCCCATATTTCAGCAAACTCCCATAATTTCATCTGTACGTAAGCAAAAGCTTAGACTGAGCAATGGTTGTATCTCTTGTGGCTGCCAAATCCCTGGTGGCATGAAGCAACCCAACACTCTCCCCCACTAGTTCTAGGGAAGGGTCCTCCTGGGTCGGGATGCACAGCTTATTTTTAAATTCCCTTGCCTTGCTAAGTCGACATGGGATCAAGGAGTGAGGTTTCCCCCGTTCCTCTTAACTTCATAGGGACATGTTGGGAGGATAAAGCCAGTTGATGGTGACACCCTGCCTCCAGTACGCTGGCCAGCTTCCAGTCAGCAACACCTTAGCAAACATTTCTGAGGCCCTAAGGTATAGGCTAGGCTTGGTTAGTAGGAGCTGAGATGTTTAACCGTGGGGTGGCCTTGTCCTACAAACTAATACTCCTTTATCAGCTGCTCCCACTTAGAACTGATAAGAAGATGGCTGTATCACTGCCGTGTAAATAGTGCGTACTGAAGACGTGGGTCCAGATTAGTGCCATCAGCCTGGCACTAGAGCAAAGAGGAGGAGTTGGACTGACTGTATCTTGGGCCCATGAATATGCGAGGAGTGGCACATCAAGGATGTGGTTGGATTTCGTAACTTACTAAAAAGATTCATCCCTCAGAAGTAAAATTCCATGGAAACAACTCTGTTTTTTTCACACAATGCTGCATTGTCTTCCAATAGCAAAATCCACAACAGGATTCTGGGGTATTGTCAGCTGCCAAAGTTGTGTGTTGTTTTCCTCATGCTGCTGGAACAAATAGCCCTGCTTGGACTTCTAATGCACTTAAAATCAAAAAAGAAGGGCTCGTATAACCACTAATGTCCTTTTTTCTTTTTTTTTTTTTTTGCCTGTTCCCTAGCTACAAGGCGATATAGCTGTCCCTGACCCCGTTTTACAACCTTTGCCCCCTTCGTGGAGATGTAACACAGGCTCCGTTCCAGGTCAGGGCCACGCGAGCCAGCCCTTAAGGCAGTCCAAATACATTTTCTCTTTGGAGATAGCAGGCTTAAATCTGGAAGCTGCCAGGTCCAAACCTTTTCCAGTGAGCACGTGATTCACAGATGCAAGTTAAGGTGTAAGGGTGAAATTGCTAAATGGGTCCTACCAATACACTTCTGGCTTTCTGCAGTTGTTTGCAGGTCACTCGGCTTATCTTCTCCCTTCCAATTTGTATTTATTGGCATAGGAGATAATGCTTGGGTACTCGTTTAATGCATCTTGGAACCAAAGCTCTGTTTATTTTGTAAAATTAGCTGCTGGCTGTAGTGCTGGCGCTTTGGCTTTGGTTTTCACAAAACATTGTGTACGGAAAACAGTGCTGAAAAGTAATTGTACGGTTTGCTTTGGCTCTCTGTGGAAACTTGGTATTGATTGCGTGTTCTTTTTTTTCCCCTTAGGGTGCAAATATGGCCAAACAGATTGGAGCAGCTACATATATTGAATGCTCAGCCTTACAGTCAGAAAACAGTGTCAGAGACATTTTTCATGTTGCCACCTTGGCGTGTGTGAATAAAACAAATAAAAATGTTAAACGAAACAAATCGCAGAGGGCAACAAAGCGAATTTCACACATGCCTGGCAGGCCAGAACTTTCCACAGTGGCGACGGACTTGCGAAAGGACAAAGCAAAGAGTTGCACGGTGATGTGAAGGACCTTGATTTCCTGCAGAAGGAGGAAGAGAGCGTCCGGGAGGGGTGGAGGCTCAATGAAGTACACAGCCACATGGTATTTAATGAGGGCTTATGCCAGTGCTTTAACGGAGGCTTCGCCTGTCGTGTGAGACTGTACTTAGGAACTGAGCAGCGAGAAGAAATGGCTCTAAACGAGGTGGCATCAGGAAATGATACATTGAAGAAAATGCCAAAAAAAAAAAATAATAAAAGGGAAAAACGTTTGAATGTGCTGAGAAAAAGAGAGGGTGAATGGGAAAATAACACTGCAAAGGAGAGATGTCATGGACAGTGCTTGTTTCTTTTATTAACGCTCTGCTCCTGGATGCTACCACTTTGATTTCATTAAAATAATACTTTAATGGGATTTTTTTTTTAAAAGAAGATGTTATTAATATGCCCTCCTCATTAAGGAACTATCCCTGTGACCTTATAGGTGGTTTTCCAAAGGATATGATCTAATTTTTTAGTAGCTCATCGTTAAAATGGAGAGTATACCGAGGCCTGTGCGTCACCTAGAGGAAAATGCTGTATGTGAGAAGTCTGGAGTTTCGCCTTCCCGAGAGGGTAGCGCAGTCTACGTTGGAGCACGTTGGTAATGAAGACACCCGTCTGAGATTTCCCAGTGTTATAGGTGCTCTTGCACTGTGGAGATTAAACGGCTCAAATTGGGGAGGGTGTGGGGGGTGGGCAAACTGCCTGCCCGTCCGTTGCAGGACTCTGACTTTCCATTCCTCTTTGTGATTGTAATTTAGAGTGGAAATGATCTCCAGTTCTGGTGTGCTGTATGGGTATGTTGCTGTAGGTTGAAGTGAAAGGTGCTAAGAGCTATGATGACAAATGATCCTTGGTTTTACAACCATGATAATTCGTTAAGCCTTACTGCCCATCTGGGGGAAGCCCTGAGACTCCTGCTTTGAGCTGGAGAGCCGGGTGGATCCCAGGATCTAGCCCTCTGTAAATGCTACAGAGAAGTGCTATTTTGTGATCTGGTTCACTGCAATTATCTTTGCAAAAAAAAAAGCAAAACACAAACCCTCCAAGAATCTGCTAATGAGCCAGCAGAGCCAGGTTATCTTTTGCGATGCTCTTATTTTTGGGGCGGCCATCTCTTGCTGCAGCCTGTGTTTGCTGGCGGTGAGGGAACGGGGTCTGAAGAACTGTGACGCCTTAAGGGGTCCCCAGTGGAAACTGGGTACTGCCCATAGTCTTTAGGATTAATATATATGTATCCAGACAACAGTCGTGAAACATTGGTGAACCAGTTAAGTCAAATTCCGTTCTGCGTACTGAATACTATTGTTAACATTAAGTAAATTGGCCTTTAAAATTGTTTGGAACTGCTTACTGACCCACTTAACTCCATAGCTTCTCTCAAAAGAAGGATGCTGTAAGCTCTCACCAGTGTGGCTGTCGCTTGTTGAGGGACAAGCGTTCTGTTCCCAAGGGCAATGCTTCATTTTTGAAGTGTTAAAGCTGTGTTCACGTTGACTTGTGCGAAGGTAAAGGGTTACCATAATTAAAACTCAGTTCTGTGTGTTCCCGGCACTTTGTTTCATCTGATAAAAGAAGGAGGAAAAAAAAAACAACAACAAAAACCCAAACCAAACCCTAACCATTCCAATTATTTCCCACAAAAAGACATTTTTACCACCATAATAAGCTTTTGACTGATGCAATGGTGCGCTTAGGGCAGTATTACAAAATAGCTGGTAAGTGCTTTCTGTATTTAAATATTGTGGAAAAAATAAGTTATAACTGTTATAAAACAGGACATTCATTACTTTTTTTAATTGTTGAAGTCACTTTGTATGTTTGGTTAATGTTTCTGCAGTATTTATTAAAATACCATTTTTCTTTGAATTAAAAAAAAAAGTAATTGACTTGGAGTGGAAATGGCCTTTGTGTGTTAGTTCATTGGTATTTGTGCATTTGGACAGAATTGTACTGAGCTACAGGCCAGGCGTAGCTGGGAATTATTGGGATGTGGCTTTAGTAGAACCCAGTCTTAGCCTTGCACCAGCCTTTTGCTTTCTTTGGCGTTATATTGAAGTACATTACTTACCTGAGTTGGGTTTCCCAAAATTGATGGAGGCAGAGGAGACCGGAGCAAGCAAATGAGCAAAGCTTGGTTTGCTTCACCTCTAAAGCATTGAACGCTGCTTTTTAGAAGATTTCATATCTTCAGGCTGTTCCTAGGAACTGCTCTTTGCTGCCCGCTCTGAGTTCAGCAAAGACAGACTTCCCTAACCGAGGGGGGGTTCCCTTTTTCCCCTTGCCGTTGGGATGTCATGGTTGCTGTGGCTGCTCTCGGAAGAGTTGTCCCAACAGGCCAGCTCTGCTAGGTGTCAGGGTCCCATTTGGCCACTGAGGATGTGATGCTGAGTGCAGCCAGGGTGGTCGTCCTCGACGCCTTTACGAGGTTTTTCTCCCTGAAACTTGTAAAGTCAAGGCAAGGGAGCTTCCAAGTTTCTCGTTTTGGGGTCTATTGAAGCACACGTGGTCACGTTACATCTCAAGTCAAGCAGAAGTCCCAGCAGTTGGGTATCTCGCTATTGCTTGTGACTGTCCTGCGCTGACCTCGTCATCCCTTTCTATGCCTGATGACAAACCAGGTTTGGTTCCCTGGCTCTACGGATGCTGGGCTGTGCGAGAAGGCAGCCTGTGCCGGCGGAAGGGTGTGGGGCTGGCTCTGTGGTGTGGCTCCTGGCTGCTGTGCCCTTCCAGCAGCTCCTGAGTTCCTGGGGACTCCTGTCCCTCCACACCCATGAAATGCCAGCCCTGCAGTTCTTGGAGCTGGAGGTGGCCTCCAGCCATGTCAAAACTCCTGGTGAGGCTGCTGCAGCCAAGTGTGTTTGGCCAGGGGTTAATTATCCTGATGCCTGAAGAGCTGCCTCCTCTTTGTAGTCTGACCTTGTATTGTTTCAGCCTCTGGTCTTTCTGTCTAGTTAGATGTGTCTCAGGTGGCCGTGCTCGCGATTACTGAATTTAAGTACACCTCATAGGTCACCAGTCTAGAGCTCAGTCACTGAGAACCAACCAGATCGACTCCTCCTTCAATGACTTCGAGTCTCTTGCTATAAAGGGTATTTCCCAATACATATTTATCTACTGCGTGGTTCCTTTTAGCACACTTACAGGTTTTTGGCATCTTTATCAGAGCTACAAATGCTGGGGGAGCACTTGGGCCGCAAGGCCTTTCTGCTAGGAGTGCTTTCATGTTCATCCTAAGCTTTCCCAGAACCCTTCTGGCCCCGCGTTGCCCGTTCCCCACGGTGGTCTTCTTGCCATCTGCCTACGGCACAGCCGGTTTTTGCTCGCGCTCGGTAGAGCATCGTGGCCATGCATGTTCTGCGTGATCTGAAAACCTTCTCCTGGGTTTTGGAGATCCTCCTATTTCTTTTCAAACCTCTGATCTGCTGTTTGGATTGTGGAGTAGGGTAGGACAAAGAGAGAACCTCCTTGAAGCCTCACGAGAAATGTGCCTTCCTCTGGTGACTCTGGTTCTACTTCTTGAGATGCGTCAAAGTTTGTAATGAATTTTTGACCCGTTTAATGCGTGCAGGCTTGGTTTCGTGTTGCTCCTGTGGTGCGGTCCCAAGTCAAATGGGTGGATTAGGAAGGTGGATTGTGGAGTAGGGTAGGACAAAGAGAGAACCTCCTTGAAGCCTCACGAGAAATGTGCCTTCCTCTGGTGACTCTGGTTCTACTTCTTGAGATGCGTCAAAGTTTGTAATGAATTTTTGACCCGTTTAATGCGTGCAGGCTTGGTTTCGTGTTGCTCCTGTGGTGTGGTCCCAAGTCAAATGGGTGGATTAGGAAGGCACTGTTAAAGGTGCTCTTAAACCATCCTTAGATGCCTGCTGAAAGGAGCTAAAGATCCCTTTTTAATGAAACAATGTTGGTTGATCACTACTCTCTTTCAATGCCACCAGCTCAGTCCTTTATTTTCCTCTTAAGCGGATGGAAGATGGAGACGTCTTGATTTATCTATGGTTTTCTTTTAACATTAAAAAAGAAAGCCAGTGGGTCTGCTTGTGCATCTTTTTCTCTTACTGCTGCCAGTTTTAGTGCTTCCTTTAGACCAGAATTGCTAATTTTGTTGTTTGCATGGAACATCTCTCGCTAGCTTTGGCCGATGGTGGTTGAAACCTTTGAGTGAGAGGAAGGACCAGAGGTTTACTCTTCTAAAATTAGAGCCTGGGCTGGGGTGACACCCGCAGCAGCAGGGTTGGGTTCTGGTGTTGGTAAGGTGATCACCAGCTCTCCAGCTGCTTGCGGAAGCGAGCAGGGGGTGAATCCAAAGTATTTTCAGCTTGTGGGCTGTGGCTTGGTAAGATGTTGCTCTTCAGCACCATTTGATCCCTGGAAAACAAATTTGGCAGATGGCCATGACTCGGTCCCCTTCCAAAAAGCACTCCACGTCTGCAACTTGGGGGGTTGTTGTTGTTGTTGTCGTTCTTTTATTGCACAGCCGCGTTGTGCAATCGCTTACGATAATCGAGGCAGTTCGCTAAAACTCGGCGCCTTGCCGAACATCCCGGGGGATCCCCGGGAGAGCGGTCTTTCTAAAAGGCGGTGGGCTGCTTTGCGGTGCAGAAACAGAAACATGGCACCGAATCTCGGCAGGCTGGCGAACCCTCGCCGCGCTGGGGCCGTGCAACTCAGCTCCTCGTAGGGCCCTTTGCCGAGGGCAGCGGCAGGGGCTGGCGAGGGTGGCCGACAGGAGCAAACCCACCCCACGTTCCTCGCTAAAACTTTTTTTGATGGATATTTATGGGTATTGCCACCTACCTTGGTAGCTGCTGAAAGCTCTAGTGGGTGCAGTTATTTCGGTTTGAGGGCGCCAGGGCTCGGTGGTGCTGGGTCCTTGGTGGCCCTGGCTCCCCCCAGGCAGGACCCGATCGCAGGAGAGCTTGAGGAAGGGACCGAGCTCGTCTCTGACTCGTTTTCATAGCTGATCTGAAGAGAGAAACGGGGAGAGCTTGGCTAATGAATAGTTGGATGTCGTCAATATGGCATTTCCCTGCCTAATCCTCACGTAGCAGCGCTGGCACTCCTAGGGGAGGGATTATTTGCTGAAAAGCAAGTAATTAGTAGTTCTCAGATCATTGGGCTTCTTCCTACCAAACTCCTTTCTTATAACAGAAGATTTATTAACCTTTTTTTCCCGGGGACTTGCTGTCTCTCTCAGAAACCCGTTCTTCCTGCCAGCTTTTCTGCAAAAGCCACCGAGGCGCCGGAGGTGCAGCAGAGCTGCGGTCCCCAGCGCTGCGATGGCGGCTGTTGCTGGTTTGTGTGCTCAAGTGATAACGTATTGGATGCAGAAGCAACTTGTATATTTTCAGCTCCTTCATAGAATCACAGAATGGTTTGGGTTGGAAGGGACCCCTAGAGGTCACCCAGCCCAACCCCCCTGCAGGGAGCAGGGACACCTTGAACCACATCAGGTTGCTCACAGCCCTGGCCAACCTGGCCTGGAATGTTCCCAGGGATGGGGCCTCCACCCCCTCTCTGGGCAACCCCTGCCAGGGTTTCACCAACCTCACTGGAAAGAATTTCTTCCTTATATCTAGTCTAAACCTCCCCTGGTTTATTTTAAAACCATCCCCCCTTGTCCTGTCCCAGCTGGCCCTACTAAAAAGCTTGTCCCCCCCTTTCCTCTGGGCCCCCTTGAAGCCCTGACCGGCCGCACTCAGCTCTGCCCGCAGCCTTCTCTTCTCCAGGCTGAACACCCCCAACTCTCCCAGCCTGGCCTCAGAGCAGAGGGGCTCCACCCCTCGGATCATTTTAGTAGCCCTCCTCTGGCCCCGCTCCAACAGGTCCATGTCCTCCTGGTGCTGAGGGCTCCCGAGCTGGACGCAGGGCTCCAGGGGAGGTCTCCCCAGAGCAGAGCAGAGAGGGCTGCTCTCCATCCTTTCTTCCCCCAGCCTGTACTGATACCGGGCGTTCCCCCGACCCAGGTGCAGGACCTTGCACTTGGCTTTGTTGAACCTCATGAGGTTCACACAGGCCCACCTCTCCAGCCTGTCCAGTTCTCTCTGGATGCCATCCCGTCCTTCTGGTGTGTCAACTGCACCAACTTCAGCTTCCTGGGAGGCCCTTGAATGTCCAAGATGACTCTGAGCCCTGGTGGGGGGATGCTGGGGTCCAGGCTCCCAGCACAGCACCCTGTGGGGGTGGCAGTTGCTCGGTATCGAGGAGGGATGTTCTGCCAAGTGCCTCTTTTTTTTTTATCTTCCCTAAATTAGCTTGGAGGATTAGGGAGAAGCAATCTGAGGGGGGGGAAAAAAAAAAAAAAAAGATCTCGTCCAATTTTAAAAAAGATCTGTGAAAAAGGAAGCTTTGCTACAGCTGCCAAATGGGAAATGGTTTCTTAGCCCACTAATTCTCGCGCTCCACTGAGGCGCCGATCCTGGCAACTCCAGCTCCTCGCCGTTGCTTATACCCCAGGGCACACATTCTCTGTACTCCTCCCAAAGCTGATCGATCTGTTCCTCTTGCTCTTGGCTGTCGGAGGCGGTGAGCTTGTATATAAGCTGCAGAAAGGCCCTGAAAGGGGACGGATCGGCTCTGCCACGGCTGCCGGGGCTGCGCCGGCATTGAACCTGCCGTGGGAATCCTGCGTGTCCTCGTCCAGCGAGGGGAGGCATTGCCTGGCTGAAGCACGTTCCCGGGGGGACCGCATCTCCCCCCGGGGAGACCGGTGCTGGGCCTGCATCCTAGGTACCACTTTGGGATGAAACCAGCTCTTTCACTCGCTTTAGCCGGAAAATGTAAAATATTGCAGCGGGGCGGTATCGATAACCTGCTACAGCGCCCGTGTTGTGCACTCGTGGAATAAAGTGGGTTTTTTCAGTGCATATGCAATGAAATAAAGCTCATGTTATTTAATATTATTAAGTATATCTGTGTGGAGAGTGGAGTTGTGGTCCCTGGTGACCCCTGAGGAGCAGAGGAAGGGGAAGGGCTCTGGCTGGGGGGGGGGGCTGTGTGTGGGCTGTGCTGCCGACCCTGCTGGGGTCATCCGCCTTTTTTGGGGGGGAAAGCCCAAAGAAATCCTTCCTCCCCAGCACAAGGAGCCTTGACTTGAGCAAGCACCCAATTAGAAGGAGTAGAAGAGTAGAGAACTGCTGTGGGTGGCTCTGAGGTGTCGACCCATGGCCGGAGCCTGGGTCAGCCAGGCCAGCAAATGGCTTGGGGGGACCTGGTGGTGCCCAGGGATGGAACAGGGCAGAGGATGCTGAATCAGCCGCCGGCACCGAGTGCTCCGCATGGTTGTCATCGCCGTGTAAAATAAGGGGTGAAGGCAGGCTGTAAGGCCCTGGGGCAGCTTTGACTGCTGCTTGAGGAGTTAGGGTGGGTCTGTGGGTGGCCCCGGTGCTGAGGGCAGGGCGGTGGTGGCCACGGAGGGACCGGGGAAGGGAAAGGGTGGATTGCTTGGATAAATCTGGGGATTTGACAGCAAAGGAGCTGCACAACCATCCCCAGCCTTGTTCCTGCTACCGCCCGGGCTTGCAGGGGCAGGGACCACCACAGGTCCTTGCAGGGGCAGGGACCACCCTGTGCCTCCGCCTCCTGGCCGGGAGTGGTGGGCATGTTCCTCTCCTTGGGAATGGGCTGGTTGCACCAAGGGGCACCACCTTTCCAACAGGCAGAGTAGAACAAAAGCGATTTATGGGGCTGCAGGGCATTTTCTGGTCCCCTTCTCCCCTCCAATGGACCTCACAGTGTCAGGGAAGGGCTTTCAGCTCTATCTTGCTCTGCTACTTCCAAGTTACTCAGAGCAGAGCCATCCACCTGACCCCAACTGTAATAACCGCAAATTAGATTCCAGACTTTCCTTAAACCAGACAGCGAGTCATTTATTCTATAGCACGTCTAGCGTGCAGGGAAATACCTTCCCTCCGACACTGGAGCATCTGCGATGCCGGGGATGCGCAGTGTTAACCTGGGCTGCAAGGCGCTCGGGCTGTGATCTCGCCCCCTCCTTGCCGGCACAGCATCACCTTTTATTGGCATTTGTCTGCTTTTGGGGGCCGCCTGCTGCTCCTCATCCTGCTTATTTACCATCATTTGCAGCGAGGAGCTGCGGGTGCATCCGAGCAGGGGCAGCCGACAAGATGGATGGGCGGCCTTGCATGGGGTATCTCAGCTGTGAGGAACCCCTCTCTTCCTCCAAAACGGCCCTTCTCTGTTCCTGCTTCTGTAGCTTTGACCACCCCCGATAAGCTTGGGAGTGCCAAATACACAGGGATGTGCTCCGCGACTAAAT
>NW_009260403.1:1105089-1107888 GCF_000687185.1 Egretta garzetta | reverse complement strand
GCACCCTTCCCTCCGCATACGCACACCTAAAACCGACGAATATTGCACGTCCCGTCTCCCCAGGACCCTCTTCCCTGGTGCTGACAAAGGCAATACAATCCCAAAACACTGCACCGAGGTGCTATGCCGACAGTGTGCCGCTTGAAGGATGCACCAGTGGCTTTTTGTTGCCTTCCTCCCTTCGCCCCCTCCTTCTGCGCTCCCACCAGTAACTGCAATGGCTCTGGCCAAAGCAGGCGGCCCCGTGCTGGGCTGCTCTGGTCCCACTCAACATGGTGCATGGCCAAGGAGGCTTTGAGCAAAACGTGCGTTGGAGGCGGCCATCACAGGGATTTTGTTAAGATCAGGGGATGCTGCAGCGGGGGGAGAGCATGGGGTTTGGTGCCTTTCCACCAAGGGCTTTGTGCGGCTGGGGGGACGCGGGAGGGCGCCGCGATGCGGGTGTGCATGCGTGCGTGTGCGCCTCTCGAAAAGGCTGGGAGGGGGCGGCGGGGGCGCTGGCGGCGGGGCGGCCAGAAGGCTCATCTGGTGTCAGCAGCATTCATGTGCAAAGCAGGGACCCAGGGCAGCGCATTAGCTCCGAGCTGGAATCGCTCTTGCAGGCGATCCCAGACTTTTCAGGGATGCTGCACACTTGAAGGTTGGTTATTAGTTCCAAATGCTGCAGGAGCATCTGCTCTCAACTAGCTCAAAATCATGTTTAATAACAAGAAAATCTACTTCAGCCAAATCCCTGTTGGGAGGGCTTTAGCCCGAACAAAAGGCCCCACTACCACTGATTTCCATAACAGATGTAGCATGCGATGCATGACAGCTCAGCGCAGTGTAGCTCCTTTATTCCCCACATCTCCATCTGCAAGAAACGGGGCTTTCATTTTATTAATTACTCTGGTGTGCTCCACACGGCTTTGTGCGGCTCCAAGAGGAAGGGTTTGTGTTTCATGCTACAATGGACATGGTAATGGTTTGGGTTGGTTTTTTTGGGGGGGGTTGGTTTTTTTTTTTTGGGTTGGTTTTCTTTTTTTGTTTGTTTTTGTAATCTTAGTGTTAAAGGTCATTATCCCTCTCCTTTTCCATTTCCCTGCATATGGCATATTCGGGAAAACACCAGTGACTCCCCGCGGTGCCAGATTTTTGCCTTTCATGCAGGGGCTGGCTGTCGGCAGCGGGCACCTACGACGGGTGTCTTCTCCCTGCCAGCCTGGGACAATGCTTGGCCAGCACCCTCAGGACGCCTATTTCTGTTCCATCCTCAAAATCCCTCCAGGTCTCAATTCACAGTTTTCAACCGGTGGCAAACCCTGAATATTTTTCCTCCTTTTGACCGCGTTCCATCCACTTTGCTATGGAAATAGCTGGCTTATTTTGGGCAGCGCGCCCGCTGCGCCCCATGGCTGCCCTCTCCCTCGTGCGGCCGGCTGCTTCCCAGGGATACAGCGGGTGCCATCACGGCTCTCTTACTCATCCCCACACGTAGTGCATTTCATTCCTACACCATTAATTTTATCCGATTTCTGCTACTCGGGTCGCTCACGCGGTATTTTGATCCTCCTCTGTGCCGATGACTTCTCCCAGCCTTGTGCCACCGCCAGATTTCCACGGCAGCCTCCCACTATTCCCATTGAGGCTGCCCTTAATCACCTTTTCCCATCATTTTTTTTTCCCCCCAATATATTTTGGTTTAATCAAACTGTTCACCATGACTACAGCTCCGAGCCGTCACTTTTTGAAACCCTTGCTGTAGGTTTGAGCGTGAGATTTTGTGCTCCATTGGCTGGATCCTTTCCAGCCTTTTCAAGGCATTTTCAAGATGTTCATGTTTCCAGCACTCGGGGATATTAAAAGTAACTTTTTTTTTCCCCCCACTTATATTTAATGGCAGAAATGCGGGGCGAAGGCAGAAGCTGACGGTGACTTGGAAGGAATTAGGCCACAGAAATTCCTGGTTTTCTGGGGAGAAAAAAAGAATTAAAAAGAACTAAAAAAAGAAAAAATAATACCCCCCGAAAGATCTGCCTTACAAACTGAACTCAGGATTATCTTCTAGTCCTTTTTTCCAATGAGCAGAGGCACTGAATTCTCGTGAGCAGCTCAGATTCTGCTGCCGAAGGGCGGCTGCACCCACCGGGGGTGGGGACAGGAGGGGACAGTCCAGCAGGGGCCATGGCCCTTCCCACCCCTCCATCACCTCTGGCTTTTCTGCTTGCCGTGGGTATTTTTTTCCCCCCAATTTTGCTCCTGCCCAGGACACCCCCTTCCTCCCATCCCCCCAGAGGCATCTCCTTATCCATCTCTGCCAAATCATTTCTTTTGACCAGAGCACGTATCCCTTCTCTCCATAGCCGGGGTCAATTACTCCATCACTTAACACACGCGGCCCCATCTCCCCTTCCATGAAGTATCTAAAACCAGATTACTGCTTTTTTTTCAATTTTGTTATTTGAAAGATTGAATAACTCCTATAAATAATTCCTATGAATAATTCTTATAAGTAATTCCTATAAACAAATTCCTATAAGTAATTCCTATAAATAATTCCTGGTTTGCCTGTAGCTGTGATGAATGCATTGGAAGGGGTCGGTGTGACTGCTGAGCAGCTTCGGCTGCCTGCACCCATCCTACGTGAGGGTGAGGGGTGGAGGGCACCGGGAGCGGGGCCGGACCCGCACGCATGCACCCAGCAGAAAGCATTGAATCCCCAAAAAAGTTGGCAGCCCAGAAGGCCAACTGTACTCTGGGCTGCATCAGGAGAAGCGTGGCCAGCGTCGAGGGAGGGGATTCTGCCCCTCTGCTCTGCTC
>NW_009260403.1:1101687-1104795 GCF_000687185.1 Egretta garzetta | reverse complement strand
GTGGAGGCCCCACCCCTGTGAACATTCCAGGCCAGGTTGGCCGGGGCTGTGAGCAACCTGATGTGGTTCAAGGTGTCCCTGCTCCTGCAGGGGGGTTGGTCTGGGTGACCTCTGGGGGTCCCTTCCCACCCAAAACATTCTATGATTCTATGAAAAAAACCTGATCCCTTGCGCACAGAGAGCAGGAGCACTCAGTGCCTCTGCCACACCTCCCATGCCAGCCCGGCACTGTGGACATGACGGCCATGCCAAGCGTGGTTGTCCCCAGAGGTGCCACCTGAGTTGAGCATCATCAGGAACGACCCTCCTGGACATTAGGAAAAACTTCTTCACCGAAAGGGCTGTCAGGCTATTTAGTCTGGAGAAGAGGAGGCTGAGGGGAGACCTGATCGCCCTCTACAACTACCTGAAAGGAGGCTGTAGTGAGGTGGGGGTTGACCTCTTCTCCCTGGTAACAGATGATAGGATGAGGGGGAATGGTTTGAAGCTGGGCCAGGGCAGGTTTAGGCTAGACATTAGGAAAAACTTCTTCACCGAAAGGGTTGTCAGGCTCTGGAATGGGCTGCCCAGGGAGGTGGTAGAGCCCTCATCCCTGGAAGGATTTAAAAGAAGGATAGATGAGGTGCTGAGGGGCATGGTTTAGTGGTGGGATGGCAGGGTTAGGTTAAAGGTTGGACTCGATGATCTTAAAGGTCTTTTCCAACCAAAGTGATCTATGATTCTATGATTCTATGAAAGGAACGGGCTCGCCCTAAAATGAGACACGCAAACACATCCTGAACGCATCTTGATGCCAGTTGTTGGAAAACAGCTTTTCCAGTTGCACTTTCCACCAATGCCAGTGCGACCCATGTGGGGTCCCGTGCCAGGGTGTGCTTGGGGTGCTGGGGGCTTGGGGTGAGGACAGGGCGGGGAGCGTGGCTTTCTGAAACGGCCGCCCCCATGAGAAGCAGGCGATAACATTGGCAGTTACCGGGAACTCTCCGGCTGCATGTTAACTTCAAAGCGTCGCCGGCGCCAGCGCTGGATGTATATAAGGCATGAGGGAGCCCTTGGAATAATTTCAGCCCTTCAGTCCATCCAGCCCAGGCGCTGGGAATTTAAATAGCCCTTGCAAAAGGAGCTCCTTCCCTCCCAGCACCTCCCCTAAAAGTGCCCTGCGCCTCTCTCAAGCTCCTTGTTGCACCCCCAGGGCTGGATCCGTGCCGCCAGCACCCCAGCAGCACCAGGCAAAGAAGGGATTTTTTTCTTTCCAAGCATTTTGCAGGGGTCCTTATGATTTCTTTTCTGTTTATTTACTTATTTACAGCCCTGGGTAATTTCCCTGTGGCTTTGTAGCATCGGATTAAAGTCAGCCGTGCCTGCGAGACAAATAAATGAACGGCAGGTTGGGCAGGTCCCTTCTGCAGAGGTGGGAGCGGAGCTGGAGCCATGCGATGTTTTGAGATGTGGGATGGTTTGAGTGAGCTCTGAGCAAAATCAGACCCAGTCCCCCTGCTCTCCATAATCTGCCTTTAGGGGCTGCTGAGATGGCCCTTTTCCTCAGCCCCGAATTTCAAGCAATAAGGTAAAAGCCGACTCTGCGCCATGGCAGATCCCCAATCAATCATTTGTAATTTCGCAGCAACTCTTTTCCATTTTACATTTCTGCTGTAGGAGCAAAAATCGAGAGCGCCGCCTGACTTTCACCCTAAAAGCTGAGGATGGCGGGGGGCGGGGGGGGCAGCTTCACCCCTCCTCCTGCAAAAGCAAATCCTCACCCTAATCCAGCAGCAAGCAGATCTCCACCTTCATGGATACAGCCCTTGGATGGGGGGGAGAGACCCAAACGCCCCCCCGGCAACCCCAAACACCCTCCCTGTGCGAAGAGGAACTCGTGCGTGGGTGCGAGCCCCGTGGCACCTCTCGGCTGGCTTCTATGGACCCATGGCTGGTTAATTCCCACAAAATTCCCCAGGATTTTTTTTTATTAAGGAGATATTGTCATGGCAACCTGTGCCATCAGCAGGCAGCGAGCCGGAGCTGGAGTGGCTTTGGTGGCAAAACTTGGTGAAGCACATTTGGTGGGTAAGACCCAGCGCCTGGCACGGCTTTGCCTCCCTCCCTCTGTCCCCTCTCCGGCAGAAAGAGAAGAAAACAGCACGTTTCCCTGCAGACAGATGGTTGCTTTCTTCAATTCTTTTTTTTTTTTAAAAAAGCCTCTGTTTAAAATTCTCGGCGGATGAGGCTGGCATTTCCCCATGAGTCATCCTCCACAAGATTAAACACCTTCTTGTTGGGGACACATGGGGTGGCAGGGCCTTGGGGGGAAGCTTGGAAAGAAAAAAATCCCTTCTTTGCCAGGTGCTGCTGGGCTGCCAGTGGCACGGATCTATCTCCTCCTGAGGTGGAAGAAAGCAGAGGTACTGAGCTGGAGAAAAAGAAATGCACTGAAACAGGAGGATGAATTGAAATAGGAGATTCATAGAAACATAGAACTCTTTGGGTTAGAACAGCCCTTTAAGATCATCGAGCCCAACCGTTCCCCTAACCCTGCCATCCCACCGCTAAACCCTGGCCCTCAGCACCTCGTCTGCCCGGCTTTTAAATACCCCCAGGGGTGAGGAATGCATTGAAATAGGAGAATGCATTGAAATAGGAGAATGCATTGAAATAATAGGAAAATGCACTGAAATAGGAAAATACACTGAAATAGGAAAATGCATTGAATAGGAGAATGCATTGAATTAGGCAAATGGATTGAATAGGAAACGAATGCACTGCACTGCATGCCAAGGGTTTGGGTCCAGCTGCAGTGCTGCCTGGTTTCAGGGCAGCAGTGCCAGGGCTAAGGAGTTTTCCATCCTTTAGGCTCTGGTCCCGCAGCCGTCGCTCCAGCAAGCGCCCCCGAACAGGCAAAGAGCGGCACGACGCCGGGTCAGGCAGAGGCTGCGTGGAAGACCAAGGTGAACGAGGTTTGCCTGTGTCCTGCAGGGTAATCAGAAGCCACACAAACACCCATGAGCACCAGTCGAGCATCCAAACCCCCCAGCTGCCAGCCATGGTGTGCCCCCTCCATCGCCGGTTCCACGGGACCCCCGTCCCCCACTCCCCAGCCCCAACCTCTGC
>NW_009260403.1:1100440-1100998 GCF_000687185.1 Egretta garzetta | reverse complement strand
TTCTTGTTGGGGACACATGGGGTGGCAGGGCCTTGGGGGGAAGCTTGGAAAGAAAAAAATCCCTTCTTTGCCAGGTGCTGCTGGGGTGCCAGCGGCACGGATCTATCTCCTCCTGAGGTGGAAGAAAGCAGAGGTACTGAGCTGGAGAAAAAGAAATGCACTGAAACAGGAGGATGAATTGAAATAGGAGATTCATAGAAACATAGAACTCTTTGGGTTAGAACAGCCCTTTAAGATCATCGAGCCCAACCGTTCCCCTAACCCTGCCATCCCACCGCTAAACCCTGGCCCTCAGCACCTCGTCTGCCCGGCTTTTAAATACCCCCAGGGGTGAGGAATGCATTGAAATAGGAGAATGCATTGAAATAGGAGAATGCATTGAAATAATAGGAAAATGCACTGAAATAGGAAAATACACTGAAATAGGAAAATGCATTGAATAGGAGAATGCATTGAATTAGGCAAATGGATCGAATAGGAAATGAATGCACCGCGCTGCATGCCAAGGGTTTGGGTCCAGCTGCAGTGCTGCCTGGTTTCAGGGCAGCAGGGCCCGGG
>NW_009260403.1:1094981-1100186 GCF_000687185.1 Egretta garzetta | reverse complement strand
ACCTCTGCGCCCAGAACCGACTTGGAGCTGTTGGAGAGCTGGGTGCCAATGCCACCTCGATGAGCCTTGGGCAATAACACTGAGCAATCCAGTTTTCTTCCTGGAATACAGAAGATAAGGATGATTTAGGGAGGTGTCTCCATGAGGTGGGCAATACCTTATTCTCTTTCAAAGCCAACAGCGCAGCCGGTCACTCCCAACCTGAGCTTGATCGCGTAGATCAAAGGCCAGCATTTACCATCAACCAGGATTAGGTCACTGCTTCGTACGACTTGGAATAAACCTGAGCACCGCTGGGGTTTCTGTTTGATGGTAGACACACATCTCACTGATTTTATAATCCCCCGTGTCCTAACATCTTCAGATAAATGGATCTCCAGGCATTTGCTGCCAAGATTTCCTAAGCAAGCACACAGTGGTCAAAACACTGCAGCCCCCAGGCTCTCCAGAGGCCAGCAGCTTTTCTGGGAAAAGCAGCCCTAAGCCAGGCTTAGCCTCTGAGCCGGCATCCCCTCGCTCCTTCCTTGCTTCGGGTTTTTTTCTGATTCAGCCCTACGAAGCCTCTAGGGGAGCCTCTGAGGGCTTTGAGTTTATTTTTGCGTTGCCTATCTTCATACATTAACCGCGTTACTTAAACTGTTCGGATGCTGCTAAGTCAGTTGTTAAATGAGTGTTTTAAACTAGAGCTGGGATGCGTAATTACATTTGCAGACCCGAATCTCTGCAGCTATTTTAATGGACAGATATTAGGCGTGGGAAGGACTGGGACCTGGCCATGCCACATCGGCCTCTGGAAGCTGCAAAGGGAATTAATCCTTATTTACCTTCATGCTATAGCAGGGAAAAGCCATGCTCCTCACTGCCATGAGAGGTGATGTCCACATTAGTCCAGGGCAAGCTTTGCTAAGCCGGGGAGTGCTGTCTTACCAGCGATGTCTATTTATGTGTATGGGAGGGGGGGAGTGACGTACCATGGGGTTCCATCAATGGACTGCTAAGTGAACTAATGAACAAATAACACAACGGAAATTAAAAACTGATTTATGCTGCTCGGTTCGGCAGTCCGTGATTTTCCTTTACGTGAGGTTTGCGGCCAATTTTTTTTGTGCTGCTTTTCCTGGGCAGAGGTAGGTGAGAGCTGCTCCGAGCAGGACCCTCCATAGAGCACCCCAGCAAACCCACGCCGGGCTTTAATGAGTGCTGAGCTGCATTTCACAGGGATGTACCTGGGTCTGAGCAGAGCCGTAAAGGCCGGGTAGATCACACCCATCTCCGCATTTACTTGTGGTTCATAAAACCCCCCAAATATTTCTGGGGCAGCCTGGTCGCCTCGGCCACTCACGGCCCTGGGGCTCCGCTGTGGGCGGCCGTACCCCTGCAGCAGCGACTGTGGGCATTTGGGAAACCCCTGCCTACATATAAATGCATTTCTTTTAACATTTCTTTGCCAGCTACAACCTCGCTATAAATCAGCTGGCGCATTTGAGGAGCCAGCTCCCTCCTTCCACCAGCCTCCCCTGGTCCTTCCAAAACCTTTGGGGATGTGAGCAGCTGATGAGGTAAAGGAGAAAAGCTGTGGCTTTCAGCCTCCTGACTTAATTTACTCCTGACTCCTTCATTAGAGATGCTGGAGGTCAGCACTGAGGCTGTGCAGCATGCAGGAGCTCTTGCTCCTCCCGCCTTGCTGCTGTGGGAAGCCGGGATAAATCAGCCCCCTCGGGCTGACGGGGTGATAAAACCGGAGCGTCCCCCAGCACTGCGCAGCAGCCTTTCAGCCAGACACGGTTGAATTGTCCTAGCAGCAAACTCAGGTTTTCTCCTCCGTCATTACCATCCTTTATTCCGAGATCATCTTCTGTGCCAGGATTAGATGAGAGAGATGTTTGTCTGTTAGAGACCGGCTTTGCAGTGGGCTTTGGCAAAGCAGGGGGGGATGAGTTAGAGCCTGGCCTGGCTCTGCAGCCTAAAAGCAAGCCAAGAGCCTGGATTTGGGGGCGAATGCATGGAAAGGTCTCCAGTGGCCCTGGGGAAGAGGGCCAGCGGGTGCTTTGCCATGGCTTTGCCTCTGCCTTCCTGCTGGGACCTCAGCAACCAGCCAGCTTCAATAGGCTGGTGGAGGTGTCCTGGTTTCAGCTGGGATAGAGTTAATTTTCTTCCTAGTAGCTAGCAGAGTGCTGTGTTTTGGATTTAGTACCAGAAGAATGTTGATAACACACGGATGTTTTTAGCTGTTGCCAAGTAGTGCTCAGACCACTCAAGGACTTTTTGAGCTTCTCCTGCTTGGCTAGGGGCATAACGAGCTGGGAGGGGGCACAGCCACGAGAGTTGATCCTAACTCACCAAAGAGCTATTCCAGCCCATGGAACGTCATGTTCGGGGGGGTCAGTCGGTCGGTCAGTGGCTCGGGGAGTGATGGCTGCTCGGGACGGGCTGGGCTTCAGTCGGCGGGTGGTGAGCAACTGCGTTGTGCATCATTTGTTATGTATATTCTGTATATTCTCTTACCATTCTCATCATTACTGTTATTATAATTTTCCCTTATTAAACTGTCTCTATCTCAGCCCACAGCTCTAACTTTTTTTTTTTCCTACCCAATTCTCTCCCCCATCCCACTGCAGGAGTGGGGAGTGAGCGAGTGGTGGCGTGGTGCTTGGTTGCCAGCCGGGTTAAACCATGACAAGAGGGCATGTCCCTCCTGCTCAGTGCTCCTGCCCCTCCACTCCCGGCTCCCTGCTCACCCCATCAGCAAATTAAGGGTGCGCTGTCACCCATCCTATGACCCGGGATGACACCAGTGGGGACCGCAGCCGGGGCACATCCATCGCCTTCATTCGTTGCGTGGGAGTCACAGCTCCCAATGGATGGGCAGCAGGCTGGCCTGGGAGGGGTGAAAAAGTGGGGAAAAAAAAAACCAAAAAAAAGGTGCTTTGCTAAAAAAATAATGTGTGACTTCATGCCGTCGCTGTCGGAGTGAAAGCGGAGCTTGGCGGCGCTGCCTGCGGGGGTTTGTGCCCATGCACGGGCAGGAGGAGCTGCCAGACGTGCTCTCGGGACGCGCTGCCGGCAGCTTGCCCCTCGCACATACCCGGGTGTTTGCCCATGCTTTAAAAACCTGCACCCCAGCGGGAGCGCGGGGGCTGCTTGAGGGCATCGTCGTTTGGTCTGCAGCTCCCCACAGCCCAGCAGCACCGGCCCCGGGGGCAAACAACAGGGGTCAAGAAAACAGGGGGATGCTCCGAAGCTAGAACCCATTGGCAAGCACGAAGAGGAGGCTTGTGTGCCCCGAAATGGGGTGGTTTCTGGACGGCTGGCGCGAGGGGGTCATGGGGCCGGCTTGGCCCCCCCAGGTACCCTCCACACCGCCACGCTCCACGCAGGGCCGGCACGGATGTTTATCTGCATGAGTGTTTCAGGAAATAACACTGGGATTTTTAAAAGTGGTTTGTTTTTTTTCTTTTGGAAACAGACCCTTGGAGATTCCCACCCCGCCTGCGCTCCCAGAGAGTGCTGGGATGGGGAGGGAAAACACGCACCTCCCAGGATTCCACCACTTACGGTTCCCATCCCCGTCAGAAACCTGTAACTGGACATTTATCTCCTTCTTGAACCAAAATCAGCTTCCAGGAGCATCCTGCAGGAGATGGTCCCTGCTGGGGAGGCAGACCCCAGGCGGGGGATGCTGATGGTCCGGTGATGAGGATGCTCTGGCTGCCAGGAGCGGGGTAGAACCCCCCAGCCTCATCCAGCCCCTGGCTTTCCAGAGCTCACCATGCCAGCAAGAACACCAGTGGTTGGTATGGGAAAGCCTGAAATAAAGGATATTTTAACTGCTTTTTTTGGATGGAGCCTAGGAGTTAGAAATGATTCTATGATTCTATGAAATAGGAGGAGCTGGTGCTTTGTGGCCAGTCCGACCCCTCCGCGCAGCAAACCCACAACCTGCTTTAAACCATCAGAAGTCATGAAATAAAACTGTATTTGGATGTGGGAAGCATGTATGGCTCTGAACCAGTGGCCCGGAGGTGTGGGGGTCTGCCCAGCCCCCTCATCCGCGCTTTATGAAGTGCTACGAACACGTCCCACATTTCACTGGCCAAGGGGCAGTTTTAGGGGTTGCTCCAGCTTCTCCTGGCCCTGCCGGAGAGGGATCGGTGGGTTGCTGCTCTCCAAAGGGGCTGGGGGGATGCCCACGGGGGGGTCTTACTGTGGGGGGAACATAAATCCACCCCATCAGGTGGGGCAATGTGTGAGAAATTGCCCGCTCGCAGCAAAACGTACGGCTCTGGAAGGAAGGAATAAAACATAAACTCTGGAGACCGGAGGGACCGGGCTGCCGGAGGGTTTTTTGGGGGGTTCCTTAAATCCTTCTCCAATGGCCACCCCACGGCAGCCCCGGCATGGCCCACACGGACCCTGGCGCGATGGCGGGGAGCGGAGCCATCCCCACGGAGAAGTGCTCCGAGTGAGGGGTGTTATCCCACGGCACCGGCACCGCTCCCACCCTTTAACCCTCACTGGTACCAGCGACTTCTGCTTATTTTCTTTTGGGGCTGGTGCAAGTCTGAATATTTCTGCTCAAGCCCTGACCATAAACCATAAAATCCTTCTCTCTGCCTTCACCTGTGCCTCATTTGCATCCACCCTTGTATCCACACTCTTTAATAAAGTTTCTTTCCCCAAAGTACGCTTTTTTCTCACCACGGCAAAGAGGAAAGTAGGATTTCTGAAGTTTTAGGCTCAGGTTTTCATGCGGACTAGGCAAATCCAGTCATCGCTGTGTATCCTGGGTCGTGCATCCTGAGCTGTGTCCAGCATCTCCTCTTCCGCCCCGATTTCCATCCCCGACTCACCTGCCTAGCACATTTCTGCAGCTCTTCCTCGTAGGCGCCTGTGTTATTACTCCAATGCAAAGTTACCTAACAAGAAGTCATCGATGTCGTCTGAAAGGGAGAATTATTAGTGTGGTATTTTTAGCTAAAGCACTGCGCCTTGGATGTTGGGCTCTAAATAATTCACTGTTTCTTACACAGGATGCCACTGTCTACAGGCGACAGAAATGCCCCAGGGCCGAGCATCTCTGCGGTGCCCTACTTGTGCTGTTTAGGAAACGGGACGGAGACACCACGGCAGCCTCCCGCATCGCCTACTCCCTTGGCCTCGATGGGAATGTCGGGAACCGCCGGGGTTGGGGGCCACAGCACCCAC
>NW_009260403.1:1083422-1094285 GCF_000687185.1 Egretta garzetta | reverse complement strand
CTGGGGAGCCACAGCACCCACTGCCCCCCAAAACGCCAGTCCCCAAGCCCAGCTCTGCTGGGGCCAAGGGAAATATTTTGCTTGACTTCAGCGCGGCTGGGCTCGGGACCTGGAAAGGGTGGCTCCCATGAAACCCCTCACTTTCATTTTCATATACACATATAGTACTCGAATCGCCAGACATCATCTTAAATATTGGTACCCTTGAATCCTCAACATTCGCTGCTGTTAAATGCAGCCACGTCACCCTCCCTCTCCCAGTCTGCATTCAAAATACCAGGTTAGCACCAGTAAATTAGCTCCTCGCCGTAGCATGCTATTGCAGGATTTTGAAATGACTGTATGGGTTCCTAAACTGAAAAGGTGATGATCCTCTAAAGATTCACATTCAGCACGGTGGTGTCTACGTGGCGTCGCCTTTCGCGGCTCCCCGGGCTGAAGGTCGTTATCAATCGCTGTTTAATCAGCCAAGTCATGCACGCAGGCAAAGGTTAACTGAGCATGGACCGAGCCGACCGCCTTTGTCAGCTCCAGACAATTTGTAGCCTAATAAGGCTGCTCTGATTGCACTTAACACCTGCTTTAAAATCCAGCCTCATTAATACCGTGCTAATGAAACAGAAAGCTTCTAGCAAGGGCAGAGTCAAAGGCGAGGGGTTTGCCTTCCATCGGATGACCTAAATGGCATTTACCCACCAGGCAAGATGTTTGCAAAGCTGTGCTGAAGAAAATGGCTGGGAATAATTGCCTACGATATTTTAATTTAATTTTAAAAGCAAACAAATAAACAGATCACGTTCACCCTGAATGGCACAGAGGTTTTTTGGTTTGGTGGGACGTGCTGTGTGTTTTTCCTGAAGGTTGCTCTGGTTTCAGCCCAACGAACGCCGGCCAGGCAGTGCGGGGAGGAGTGGGTGCGGGATAGTGCCAGGCGCCCAGCCCCTGCTGGCTGGCAGGCATCCATCACTACACCGAACAAGAACCAAGCAGAAAACAAACCAGAACTGAATAAAACAGACATTTATAGCCATCTTCCTTTCGAGTTTCCACTTTCCCTGGATAATAACAGCCAATGATGCTGACCCCGCCTGCTCCGAGGCCAGCCCTGGGGATGTTCTCTCCCCTGTCCCCAGTGCAAACCCCATCCACAGGGACCAGACGACACAAAACGCGGTCCCTCCTGGCAGTGGGATCCCAGGGAGGCACAAGCCACCTCTAAACCCCACTGAAACCTGTTCCACGTGAAGCAGAGAGTGGTGAGCTGCTACGTTCCTTCCCGTGTAGATTATTTGTCTCCATTCTTTATTTAACTTCTGCCTAAATATAATAAGCCCTCGCAGAGATGGAGATTAAAGCCATGTTGGCAGGGATGCCTCAACATTAAGCAGAGAGGCAAGTGAGCAATGCCAGACCTTGAGTAAATCCTCTCCACTTGAGACTTTGAACACTAGACTAGACAAAATGTTGGTGGAAACATTACGGGGAGAAATCCTGCACTTTCTCCGGGTAACGGATTGCCGGCTGACCCGTTGAGTCTTGATTTTCACTCCTTGGAGGAAAATCCTCCTTTCCGCCTCTTTTTAAATGCTCTCCTTCCAGGAAAGCATGTGACAGTCTTGCATAAAAAGCCAATACAATGCAAGATTTCGTCATTGCTATGAGAAGAAACCACTCTGCCTGTGAACGCCGATGCTCTGGCGGGCAAAATGTCAAGGCATTTGCAGTTTCCCAATCTCATCCACGCACAAAGGGCAAAACTCTGCTCCTGCGCGGGCTGGGAGGAGCCGCATGTGACTCACCCTGAACTTTGGTTGTGTGCATGGAAAAGCCAGGCCCGACCAGAGCTGAATCATCCCATTTCCACTTCAGTGTGTCTGTGGCTGCCCTGAGGACATCCCGGGATGTGTCCTGCTGGGGCCACAGGAGCCAACCCAGCCTTGAACCCACAGGGAGCCTTCTGGGCTGTTGGAGATGGGGTTATTCAAACCCTTGGGGGGTGTCTGTGAGGAACAGAAATTCCTAACTCTAAATGTTCAAACACTGGTAAATGAGATTAAAGAAAGGAAAAGTCCGTTTCTTGGGCAGCTCTTGGTTCTTGGGCATTTCTTGGTTCATGCTGGAGCGTGTCCAGAGAAGGGCAAGGGAGCTGGTGAAGGTCTGGAGCCCCAGGCTGCTGGGGAGCGGCTGGGGGAGCTGGGGGTGTTCAGCCTGGAGCAGAGGAGGCTGAGGGGAGCCCTCATCGCTGCTTACAGCCGGGCAGAGGCGGTGCTGAGGGCCAGGGTTTGGGGGTGGGATGGCAGGGGTAGGGGAATGGTTGGGCTGGGGGAGCTTAAAGGGCTTTGCCAACCTAAGCAATTCTATGATTCTTCCACTTGCTTTCTTTCCATCTTCCTGCTGTGCACTTGCATGACGGTGTCACCATGCATGTCCCCGGGCTCCCACTGCTTGGACGCTGCTTTTCACAGCTTGCGTCCTTCGAGCAGTCCTTACAACAAATGCTCAGTGCTCAAAACCCCACAGAGCTGGCTAACGGAGATTATCAGGCCATCTTTCTTTGTCTCCTTTCCAGCTTCAATCCCCTCCTGGTAAGGACCAATTTTACAACTATTAATACGTACAAGTAACCTTTAAATTAGAAGAACCTCCAACAGGCACCTGCATAGCGAAGGTTTTGCTTAATTCAGTAAATAGGAGTGGTGCTGGCTGGAGACGCCCGGCAATTTCAGTGTTGGCTAAAAGAGAGAAATTCTGCTACGGGAAAGCTCAGACGGAGGTTTTCTTCACCAAAACACCTTGTCCCACCATGGTTCACATTAAAAACCACAGTATTCAAAGCTCTTTGCCCTTTTCTGGGCAGCACTGCACAAGAGCCACTGAATCAGAAGAGGGGAGTGATGTCCAAAGTGGGAACCATCGGCATGTTTACGGGTCTGGTCACTGGAAAGGGAGACTTGGCCGTGAGCAGGACACAGAGCAACTCACAGGATGAATAATGTATTGTGCAAAATAAAAAATGCATCAAAAAAGAAACTAGCCTGGACTGAAGAGGCACAGCACGGGGTGCACTGGTGGAAAGCTCAGCCTGGAGAAGGGTGGTCCTGCCTCAGAGGTGGGATCCAGGCTTGCAGCATCTGGGGCTGCTCAGGGATGCACCATGGACCTGCACTCATTTTGTGAAAGACCAAGAAGTAAATAGGGCAGTGGCACACGCGTGCCTCACAGGGACACAATTTTCCACCAAAAATAGTCCTGCCACGGAATTTGGGCTGGGCTGTGAGGAGGGAGGGCTTGGAGGGTTCAGAGGGTCCGGTGTGTGGGGGAAGGTCCCAGGCCGACGGCACGTGCCAGCTCGCTCCTCCCAGCATGAGCAGCCAAGCCTGTAACCCCACCTTGGAACATCACCTGGGATGGAGGGGGCTCCCGCCAGCCTCTGCTGCCACTTTTCTGCTCCTTGAAGAACACTTTCATCCCGCTGTTCTTCCCCACAAAGCTAGCCTAATTGCTCTCTCCTCTTCTGTGCCCTTCGGATGACGGGCATTGGTGATGAGTGAGAAATCCCAATGGTGCCCCTCAAAGGAGGACAATGTCTCTGGGCTGCCTCTGCAACCAGGCCAATGGAGCAGGAAGCTCTGGAGACTTGAAAAACAGGAGAAAACATCTTTCAATCCCGAAGCTGGTGGATATTAAATCCAAACGCGCTGCTGCCGTCGTAATAAATTTGTCTTAGAGTGCGTCGGGTGAGAGGATAAGTAGATGCAAACTGGGGATGATATTCTGGCAGCCGCGTGCAGCTCATTAAATCGATTGGCGGGAGCCAGCGTGGTTCATGCAAAGAAGTTTAATTTCTGTTTGGGCAGACAGATGCTCGGAGGTATCTCGGCGTGCCACAGACTGTGCTCGTACCCTTGGCTTATCCCAAAAAAGCGTGAATGGTTTTAGCTGTGAGTCAGTGGTGACTCAGACACTGAGATGCTGCATTTTGTACAGCTATCTTGCACAGAAAATAGAGAAAAGAAGTTTGAACACTTAATAAGAGTTGTCACATAACTGTGAATCTTAGCTGAGGTAATTTAAAATTTATTTATGCAAGCTGTATACTGTATTTTGTGTGAAGGTATTGGTGTGCCAGCTCAAGGTACGAGCTGGATTAGCTGAATTATCGTCATGCTGGAACATTTTTCTTGAAGCCCTCTTGTTGCTTGTCACTGAGATTATAAAAATAAACCAAGCTTCAGAAAAACTAAACGTTCGGATAGATTTTTCTGCCCCAAATAACTTGACAGTTGTCGAACAACTTCTGAACTTTTCAGGGTAACTCACTTCAAGCCATGGACAACTGTAGACACCAGAAAATGGCTTGAGAAACATAATTCACAATTAATATATTCATAATGGTTATTGAAAATGAAGCTTGTGCTCTGATCAAACCGCACATACTTTGCAGATCGGTAGTGTTTAAAAGACACCACGAGTCAGGTTTAGCAGCAACTGAGCTGGAGAGCATGGCATTTAAGTTGCATTTTAGGGGATGAGATGGGATGCTGAGGCCGTCGTGGGCGCTGCAGCGGTGCTTAGCTGAGCGCAGCTGCAATCGTGGCCCTCAGCAAGCCCTGAGCGCTGCAAGAGGTGGCACAGATGAAGCCACCCCTGGAAAGGGGTTTCTGAGCCCCACCGCCTACCTCCGGCTCCTTACGGAGCGGTCTGATTCCCCAGGCCATCTTTATTTTCAGATAACAGAACCGGGATGCTGGCAAGTCTTCCCTCCATGTCTACGCACATACATGAGCTTTACGTTGCAAGCTCCAGCAGGCGTTTGGCTTAGTCAAGCTCAGCTGCACGAGTTATGCTCCATGAGGCAGGAGCTGGGGTGACGATAAGGCACACACCAGCAAGGCAACACCATTATCATAGAATCATAGAATCATGGAACGTTTTGGGTTGGAAGGGACCCCTCGAGGTCACCCAGCCCAACCCCCCTGACCCCTGCCAGGGTTTCACCACCCTCACTGGAAAGAATTTCTTCCTTAGATCCAGTCTAAACCTACCCTGGTTTATTTTAAAACCATCGCCCCTTGTCCTGTCCCAGCTGGCCCTGCTAAAAAGCTTGTCCCCCCCTTTCCTCTGGGCCCCCTTTAAGCCCTGACCGGCCGCACTCAGCTCTGCCCGCAGCCTTCTCTTCTCCAGGCTGAACACCCCCAACTCTCCCAGCCTGGCCTCAGAGCAGAGGGGCTCCAGCCCTTGAATCATTTTTGTAGCCATACCCCGTAGCAGCTGGGTGTACATTCCTGTGGCTCCTGCCATGTACTGATTAGAAAGGTACGAACCTTTGCTACGCATGCTTGGGTAAATTACTCTCTTTTTTGGCAGCAAATTTTTCAAACTTAACCTCTGGTTTAACCGTTGCCAGCTGGGACCCACCATGTCATTCAGGACAGGGATATGATGCAAAAAACCAGGGTTCTTGCCCCAAACCCACAGCCCAGCCCCACGGAGCACTTTTGGGAATGCTGTGTAGGAACCCATCATCGGGGATCAATTCAGTTTTCCTCTGCAGAGATTTCCTGCCACCAAGCGCTGCGGAGAATTGCAGGGGCCGCGCAGGGCGTTATCAGGGCATGTTATCCCCGCAGGAAGGCTGGAATTATTTTTCTCAGATTGTTTGAACCTGTTCATTACCTTTAGAGAGTTTTCGGGAATATTTATGATGCTGCTGAGTGGAACTGGGGTAGCTCTTGGTTTGTGCATCCAAGAATAGTATATAAAGTAATAAAAGTAATTGTAAGCTAACGCTGCTTTTGTTAACCAGAGTTGTATTACTTCTGTAAAATGTTTTTATTCCATTTTTGCCTTCAAATGGAAGTGTTTGTTTTCCATTTCCTGTTACTTTCCTATATCATTTTATTTCACTGCGATGCTTGAAATATGCATGCACGACTGCCGCTGAGATTTCCACCTTGAACGAGCTTTTTATTGGACTTCTCCTCTCAAGGGTTGTTAAATCACCACAAGTTGGAGTCTTCAAAGTACTTGGTCAGAAAATAGATTGAATCATTTATTCAAAAGACTTCCCAAAGAGAAGGATTATTTCCATTTTTCGGCACAGCCTCTGGTTTACAGATGACCCCAGGCTCCAGAAAACAGCTCTCCAGGGACGTCTTGGTTTTAGACAGGGGTCTGGTAGTCTGAAGATTGCAAAACTGTTCTTCAGCTAGCAGAGCAGGAGGGGTTGATATGTAGAGGTTGATGCTACCCAGGCCATGGAAGCCAGGGTGAAGAACTTCATTTTTCTCTCCTTTCAATTCGTGTGATTCCTACACCTCTTCCCAAGGACAAAATCTTTAAACGCAAGCAAAGAACTGCTGTCGCCTCCTTCTTAAAAACCAATTGTGTCTGAAAACATGCAAGAAAAAAGCTTTTAAGGATAAAATTTAAAAGTGGAACGCGTTACACAGGAGGTGCTGGTGACCTCGTGCTGCGTCATGCCCCTCAAGGCATCCCCGTAGCATCTCCCTTTATCAGTTTTGCATGAATAGATAAATCTTTCTAAACATACACAGGATTAAACGAGCGTTGTAGCTGGTTGTGAGTTCAAGAAACTGTCTGAATGTACTCGCACATAAGACGTTTGAAAGGAACATTTTCTTGGATTGTTTCCTTGAAACTCTCTGAATAGAAGTCTTTGTGCTGCTGAACAAGTCTTCATAAGATCACATCAATTTGGGGGTTTGGAAAGCTCAGCTGACTGCAGCAACGCAAACAAGAGACGCTCACCACGCCATGAAATGCCTGTGCCCGTTCATAAACTCAGCAACGATGACACATACGTCTCTATTTACTATTGATTCGGGAGCGCCAGACACCTTTATTCTTGACAAATTACAACCAAACAGAGGTGAATACCCTCGTGAAGGCTTTGTCTCCACTGAGAGGTGAATAGGTCAAAATCTGTGTGCGGAGAGTTCTTCAAAACATATGGTTTCATGAAAAGCAAAGATTTCTCTTGGGAAAATATCAGTTCCAGCCTAATACTTAGATATTTTTTCCTGCAGGAGATGTCAACAGAGCCATTTCTAAGTAGTTTTTATGTGAAACATCATGCTGTTGTGGTTGTTCAAAACTGGAGTCTGAGGACGTCTAAGAACTGTCATTTGTGGTCAATGAGGAGAAGAACCAGCAAAATGAGGAGGACGCTGCACACACTCGCTGCCCTAATTCTTCCAGAAATGGCCTGACAGTTGCACTGAGGGTTGCAGGTGGACATTTGGTGGGAACCAGGCTGAGGGTTGCACACGGACGTTTGGTGGGAACCAGGCTGAGGGTTGCACACGGACGTTTGGTGGGAACCAGGCTGAGGATTGCATGTGGACGTTTGGTGGGAATCAGGCTGAGGGTTGCACACGGACGTTTGGTGGGAACCAGGCTGAGGATTGCATGTGTACGTTTGGTGGGAATCAGGCTGAGGGTTGCACATGGACATTTGGTGGGCTGAGGGTTGCAGGTGGAAGTTTGGTGGGAACCAGGATGAGGGTTGCACATGGGCGTTTGGTGGGAACCAGGCTGAGGGTTGCACGTGGACAGCTGGTGGGGTTCCTGTAGCTCAGTGCCCTGCCCAGCATTGTTTTGCCGTTGGGAGAGGACTTTTGAGGAGCCACCTCCTATCCTTCAAGGCAGAATGCCCTCCATGACACAGTCCTCCTCGTGTCCAGTCCACCTTCATACCCCCATGCCAGTGCTCCATCCTGCAGTGGGAAAGTCTAATTTAAAGCCGCCTTTGAAGTTTCAAATGATTTCATTCATCTGCTTTAATGTTACGTCTCTCCTGGCCACGTGGGCTAGGGGAGTGTGGGCATCGTTCATGGCCACCTGGGAGTCTCCGGCTGAAACGCACCAATGTTCTGTGCTGCTAAGGACGGTTACCATTGAACTCCACAAGCTGCCATTGCACAAGAATGCATCGGCATCTTTTTATTACATTTCCATGTTATTTTTTTCCATTAAGTCTTAAAGGCCAAGTTTAAAAATCTCTTTTCTTTATCTTATACAGAGCTCCTTTTTCTGCAAGTACCAGAAACATATAAATGCAGATTATTTCTCCTTCTGGCAAGAATTAGTAAAATTAGGATAAAAAGAAATACTGAAAGTGTTGTGTGGGTGCAGCATCTCCATCCACTGCACATATTTATGCGCTCATGACAAAAAAAAAATTCATTAGGGGGTTATTTAATGCAATTGGATGTAAACCCCTGTACACTAATAGTGGGAATCGGTTTGCTGGAAGCATGGGAAATTGTGGCATTGCTTGGGATGGCTTTTGGTGGCACACTGAGATATTACTATTATTACACCTGCACTTTGCACTGTTCTCCAGGAAAAATCCGTTTTCTCCAGCCTGTGATTTAGCCGGAGGCAAGTGCTGGTTTTCTTCTGGAAGAGCAAACGGCAGTGCTCGTGTTAGTGCTTCCCAATACAGAGATCGCGGGTCAGAGTTAAACTTTGTTGGAAGTGGAAGGGAAATGGTTTTCCCGGTGCCAGATCCGCACTATCTTTAGCTCCTACCGGTCTCCGAGGTGTTTAAGGCTGACGAGCTGTGCACGTCTAATGTTCATATTAAATATGCTCCTGTGTACATATCAGAAGTACAAATAATTGTTCATATCTCTCAGAAAATTAATATCAAGACCAAGCATGATAATTTTAATGTGAAAATTATCCAGCTATCACCCCACTTTATCTCAGAGGCAGTCGAGCTGCAACCACCAGAGCTCTGAGTGAGTTTGCTGTGGTTGGGGCTGTTGCAGAGGCTCTTTCTTGGTCATCTCAGTATCGCTCGGGTGGTTTATTAAAGGGAAAAAAAAGGTATATTTAGTAAAATTGTGGCTTAGACTCATGACACCCATTTTACTCACACTGACATTTCCAAGTCACCAGGAGCAAACAGCAATTTTTCTAATGCTGTTACAAAGTTCAGATCTGTTTCCGAATCCTTTCAGACTCCTTATCCTATTATAATTAATTAAGGGCTGATTAACTGTTATGTCTTTTATTGTATCTTTGTCCTGGCTGCAGCCAGGAGAGATGTCTGGGGTGGTGCGGTCCGTGTTGCTGTGGCTGGGCATGAAGCCACTGGCACTGTGGAGGTCCCACCATGTCATCTGCTTGGGGTGGCCTTTCACTCGACCCCCATCAGGAGCCCACTCACCTCTACTGCAGTTTGAAATCTTTTGGGAGGGTCTGTGAGCTCTTCCTTCGTGCCAAAACTGAGCAAAACTGGGCAAGAGCACCCCTGAGAGCCACCCTCTTCTCTACCCATGGGATAAAGATGTGTAGAAAAGCCAAAAATTATTTTTTTAAAAAAAGAAAAAAATGTTATACTTAGAATTTGTTGGACAGAAGCAGCTTTATCTCACCCAGATAAACACAAAACTGGTTTGCTAGTGTGATTATCGGGAGATGGGAAGGATGAAGGTTGCGGTCCTCTCACCTGACCTCTTCCAAGCGAAGACTGAAAAACCTTACCCGGTGAATTCAGCATTGTGCTTACAATGTCGCTTTGGGCTATAGACACCTCTTCTACAGCAAAACCTGGCATGGCTTGGCCAAAAATGCTCGGGAACCGACTCAAGGTCTCAACTACCCTCATGATTGAAGACATGTGGCACTGGCAACTGGAGCATGCCCAGCTTCCAGCTCCAACCATCGCGCTGTTACTCCTGCTACCAACCCTCCGCAGGGATGTGCAGCATCCCTCCTAAATCCCATGGGGACCATAATGGTCCTCACCCAGCAAAGGCTTTTCTCGAGGCTTGGCAGCTGGCAAATAAAAAACAATAAAAAGGGAAAGGGCTTACCAGGTTGTGGGAGGGAACTGGTGACCTTTGCCGTGCAGCCCCCTGCGATTGCCTCCCCCCATTCTGTGAACCCCAGGGTCAAACTGAGGGCTTTAAGAAAGTTAAAAAGAAAGGATACAGCATCCAGGACGGGTAATTTTTAATGTGTTGGGGTCGTTCGGAGACAAATTTGTGTAATGAGCGCACTAGAAATGGAAAGAAGAGATTAAAGCCCTGTTTGTCATGTACAGAAGTGCTTATCAGCCCTTCCCAGCTGAGCCCGGCTCAGATTAAAAATGATCTGAGAGAACAGGGGCTGACTGCAACCATGGGTCTTCCCTTCCAGGCTAATTATAAAGTGCATATTAAACACGAGGCCGACGATGGAGCAGCTGCAAAGGTCTTTATCTATATTAAGAGACTGTCCACCTACATAATAGGAATAATTATTAAGAAAGGAAACTTAAAAAGGAAATTGCACATAATGGCACATTATACATTTCCCTAATCCCACGCCTCTCCGTAGCAGCTCACAGTTTTGGTTTGCACCTTGGGGCGATGCCATGGTGTCGTCCAGCCTCACCGGGTGCTCCTCAGGCCTGCAGCCCTGCTTCTCCACCCCTGCAAGAAACCCAGGAGGAACAAATCCTCTTTCCACTATTGTTTCCCAGCTTCTCTTTTATTTTCATATGAGATCTTCCTAACCAAAATTGGAAACTGGGGCTTGAGCACTTTTTTTTTTTGCTCAATTTTGAAGACATCCTTCAACAGAGAGCACGGAAGGGCAACGTGCTGCCAGCTCTCCAGGTCCCCTGGGTCCTGCAGTTCAGAGCTGCCAATCTGTCCAAAGGGACACTAAAAACTGAAGGCTCTAATTAGCGGCAAATTAATATATTAGCCTCTCAATCCTAGAAGGCTTTACCAGCCCAGGACAATCAACGGAGAGAAAGATGTTGGCATACGGTGAAAATAAAAGCCTGCAAGGGGAGAGAGACCTACACCCCTGTCTTTCCTACTTGCTTTAGGCGTTTGGGAG
>NW_009260403.1:1079113-1083383 GCF_000687185.1 Egretta garzetta | reverse complement strand
TGCATGTGCCCGGGTCGGGATGCTGCTGGGTTATAAGCCCGGGTGCTGTTGCACCCACTATATGTGTTAAGGAGCCCTATTTATGCCAGTGGGTCCGAGCCCTCTGGTTCATGCCTGTGCTTGCCCCCACATCACACAAGGACAGTCCGACCTCAACGATGTTTTCGGGCAGGGGTCTCGGAGAGGGCCAAGGGCATGATCAGCAAGAATGAGCAAAAGAGGGTCTTGCAGGGTAAAAATTCATTTCTGCTGCATTGCACCAGCAGTTTGGTTCAAGACAAACGTGTCTCCTGACAGGGCTGCTCGGCTCACCTCCCTCATCGGGGGGAGAGCAGCCCGAAGTGGGGTGAATCACACACAGCCACAGGCGCATCGGCACGTTCTGCAGGGGAAACGGGGACGCACCGGGACTTCCCCAGGTCTGGCTCTGCTGAGTCCCCATCTCCATCCCAGCTGAAGTCCCCCAACTATTTATGCCCAGCTGCCTTTGCTGCAGACCTCCTCCTCCTCGGGGGGCCGGGCGCGAAGGTGCACACTCGCCGTTGCTTCTCTTCCCCCGCAGCATAAATCAGGAGTGGGGCGGGAGGCGAGCGAAGGCGGGGAGGGTGGCAGAGCCCCAGTGGAGGCAGGATTTATTGCACCGCTCTGCACTTCATCCTGTGAGCTTTGCCTCTGTCTGTGGGGTGTGATGGGGGCTGAGCCACAAAGGGAAACATTTTGGCTTGCTTTAGCTTCTCCTTCTCCATGATCCACCTAGATTTACATCCCTCCAGGGCTGCTCAGCAAAGCCCTGCACCACATAGCCCTCACCAGGTGGTGAGGAGCCCTGGGAGCCCCTGTGAAAGGCAGAGCATCCTGGGGAGCCCCGGTCCAGCTGCCGTGGGGCAGTTTCCCAGGGCAGGAGTTGGATGGGGTGGCTTTCCCCAGGTGGCTGCAGCAAGAATGGCTTGTTTCCCTAAGCTGGAGGGAAAAAAATAGGGTTTTGTTCCCATGGAAAAAAAAAGAAAAACAGCACACCGGTGAGACACGGCTGTGGGAGCAGCAGCGCTCCCGTTGCATAAGCCCACTCCTGTTGTCCAGGGAGCTGCTGAGGCCAGGTTTCCTGCTAGCTTCTCCATGGATGTAACAGAGGATGCTCTGCTCCTCCAGCCAAAGCCGGAGCACAAACCAGGGCCAGATATGGACCATCGATGTGCTCGGATGACTTTTGGGCACCCCTTGCCCAGGGTGGTCCTGTCTCTGGGATGGAGGGTGCAGGGATGGATGGACAGTGTTTGCTCTTACCACTGCCCTCAAACTCCTCAGGGGTTTCAGACCCCATGGGCGAGGAAAGGCAGCCCACGCTGCAGCCACTCCTTCCTACACCCAAAGCAATTCAAGGCAATTTAAACTCTCCCATGTGAGATGTGACCTGTGATTGCAGGACGAGCATTGAAAAAAATGGCTCTGGGGTCATTATTTGCAGTCCCCAGCCATTGCTGCATCACGCCGGTGTGTTTTGGGTGCCTCTGGCACGACGGGCCACCAAACTCTTGGCTGAGGCTCTTCGGCCAAAAATCAATCACCCTCCGGCAGAGGAGGCACAGGGAATCACGTCCTGGCCGCATCCAGGCTGCCTTGCGTCCTGCGGGGCGGTGTGGGAGCCCCGTGCCTGTCCTGGAGCCGTGCCTGGTAGCATCCTCATCCTGCATCTGGCTGATGCTGCCCTTAGGACCCACATCCCGTTACCGACACAAGGTTACCCACACAGAGAATCTCAGCACCCATATGAAGAGCTCTTTACAAGCACAATTCTGCCTTTTGAAAACAGCAAACAATTACCCCCCAGAACCCCAGGGGTTTCAAGTGATGTTTGCTACCAGTTGCATTTTTGCCCTGATTGATCTGAGCTGCTGCATGGTGCCAGCTCCTGCAGATTGCTGCACCGAGCACGTTTTTTTGGGAGGGACAAGCTGGCCATCGCCATTGCAAGGCTTGAAAGTAGGTGTTGCTTTTTTGTCACATCCTACACGGTAGGATTTCCCCCCAAATCACTCCTGAAACATAGAAAATATGCTTTTACCTGAACCATAAAATGTGTAATTAGACTACAAACTCTGGACTTACAGATCCTTCAATCCCCAGTGCTGACAGCCCATAAATAGGTAAAACTGGACTCCTAATGGGAGAGCACAGCGATGGGAACGGGCATCACCAGCGCTGCATCCTTTAAAAGCAAAATTGCCAAACCCCTGCCTAAGACAAGAATAACTTATTCCTGCTCCTATATGTGTTTAAGTGGTTTTGATTTATCCCCAGCTCACCGTGTTCCCTACATGGAGACAAATCCTGCTACCAAGGGGAAAGCCAGAATTTTCCCAGCTTCCCCAAACCCCCAAATCACACTTTGTTCATGTATGTTCATCTAAAATGTATAAACTGTTCTTAGCAAATGAAAATGTCTTTCCAAATGGCACGTAAGTGGTGACCCTGCTCGGCATCAGGGGCCAAGGCAGGAGCATGAAATGTTCTAGAATATCCATAATTTCTAATATTTCAATAAAAATAACCCACCACCCTGACTCATATGGCACAGTTCCTCGGTTTTGTCTCGGCACCAGCATTTGCAGGGCTCTGATTTTGCCAGAAATACTTTCTCCTGAGAAGAAAGTGCCTTTTCTACCCCTCTCCTGGAGTATCGGCATCTTGCTGGGGTCTTCCGAGGACACCGTTCCCCATCCCCAGGTACCCCCTGCAGCATCAAAGCCATGCAGCAGTGCTTTGGGGTGCCCCGTGGCAGCAGGGAGGGTGCAGCCTCCTCGGCATCCCCTGGTCCCAAAGCTGCAAAGCGGCTGGGAATGGCCAGGGCTGGGAGAAGGGCTGCGGCACTGTCCTCTTTGCTCCCCTATTCCCACTGGTACCTAAAACCCAATGAATTACCAGCAAAAAAAAAAAAAAAAAGAAAAATTAAAAAAAAATCAGGCTGCAGAAACAAACACCGACCGCCAGTCGTATCTGATGTGCACATCGCCAAGAGGAAACTTGCTTGGGTTTGCAAAAGCTGCGAGAGAGGGAACTGGCCTAAAACTGCAATATTTATACAGTCTTGTTCATATATCCTCTGCTGAAACCAGACCAAGCCTAGGGGGGTTTTCTTGGCAGACCCTGTATTGCAAATGGCAGATTTATTAGCGCGGAGTGAAGCAATCCCAAGCTATCAGTGCCTGCACAGTATCTCCAGCGTGAATTGAAAACAAAGATTTGATTGTCTCTGTTTATCTGAAATGATTTATAAAACAGTTCTTCGCTTGGAGCTGGGGGAAGAAAAACATTTGTGTTCTTATCTGAGATCTTCTCTTCCTTTTGTTTTTTTGTGTTTTTAAGGGGAAAAAAAAAAAAAGCCACATGGTTGAATCAAGTACCAAGGCAGCGCTGGCTTTTGTCCCCTGTCCCTGTGCCCATGGGTCAGGCCATGGCGGGGGTGGGGGGGGAGTCCCCAGCCTGGGCACGCTCCGCACCCGACATCTCCATCTGGGTCATGTTTGCAGATAACAGACTCTGATCCAGAACGTGCTGCAATTAATGAGAAGTTTCCTAACGAGCTCGTTACGCTGCGGAGCAGGGCTCTGCTGCAGCCGGCACGTGCATTCAGGCGGGCAGGAGGATGGGGCTATGCGCAAGGGATGCGGATGCACTTTGCAAAGTGGAAATGTCCTCTACTTTTTCTCCCTGAAATGAGAAATTAGCTGGGAGTGCCATCTGGGTGCAGTCCCGCTGCCGGCTGAGCATGGCCCCAGGGGCTCAGCCCCGGCAGCTGCTCCGGTGCGGCTTTGGGGGGGTCCCGGCGCACCTGGGTGGCTCTGGCAAACAATAGTCTATGGGCCAAAGGCTGGAGAACCCAGCAGGAAAGGAAGTGACAGCATTCACGCCAAGGAGGGTTAAAATAGCTCGCTAGCGGCAAACATCCTGGAAGCAGATGCAATTGTCCTGGAAGGGAATTGTTCTCGGGCTGGTATAAATGCTCCGAGGGCTGGAGCCCCTCTGCTCTGAGGCCGGGCTGGGAGAGTTGGGGGTGTTCAGCCTGGAGAAGAGAAGGCTGCGGGCAGAGCTGAGTGCGGCCGGTCAGGGCTTAAAGGGGGCCCAGAGGAAAGGGGGGGACAAGCTTTTTAGTAGGGCCAGCTGGGACAGGACAAGGGGGGATGGCTTTAAACTGAAGCAGGGGAGGTTTAGACTGGATCTAAGGAAGAAATTCTTTCCAGTGAGGGTGGTGAAACCCTGGCAGGGGTTGCCC
>NW_009260403.1:1077239-1079082 GCF_000687185.1 Egretta garzetta | reverse complement strand
CATTCCAGGCCAGGTTGGACGGGGCTGTGAGCAACCTGATGTGGTTCAAGGTGTCCCTGGTCCTGCAGGGGGGTTGGGCTGGGTGACCTCTGGGGGTCCCTTCCCACCCAAAACATTCTATAATTCTATGATTCTATGATAAAATGAAGCTGGTGCCCGCAATGGGCTCACCTGGCCAGGCTCCGCCGGTGCCGGTGGGAACGCACACGGGCAGCAATAGGTACCCAGAGGAGCTGGAGGTAAATTATTAACATACAGCCAGTGATGTTCATTCTCAACTGGGGGAAGATGGCTGTTCGTTCATTTTCCCTGAGCACAGGCTGGTGAGAATATTTGTTCATCTATTTATTTATGGTACCCAAACCTTAGTCCTGTAACGTATCTGATGGGCAGCCCTGGGGTCGCTGGCCCTACAGCCCTACCTCCTCCATGGACCATCCTCCCTACTCCTGCACCAGCTCCACACCACCTTACCATCGAGTTTACACCTGCAAAAGCAAATGACAGAGGTTCATTAGGTAATGGGCTAATTTATAATATATATATATTTATATTATAAAGATGTTTATAAGCTGCTGAGGAGCATGGTGGAAGCCCCACCATACAGCCCAGGGCTTTGCATTGGCCATGAGTTGAGGCAAGACCCGGGAGGGTTTGGACAAGGAAGGGTGATGGAAGTGTTGGCTGTGCTACACCACAGCCTCCCTATGTCCTCCTAGGATCAAACCTTGCCGTTCCACAGTGGTGTTCCTCGGCTTTCCTGAGATGAGTGTGCTTCCCAGCAGGTGACCTGCAGCTTCTCACCTCTCCCTGCCTGGACTTGGTCTCAAACCAGGATTCAATGCACTGGCTCAGCTTAACATTGCTGCAAAAAAAAAGTCTCTGTGAAGCAGACTTGCTCACGGGGTGCACGTAACAGATTTATACCTGATAAGCCTAGAACCATCCTCTCGCCCTGGCACTAGGCACGTCCTTCAAACTGCTTTTTATTGCCCAGGCAGAGCTCCAAAAGCAAACCACAACATTTTAACACATCTCCAAAATTGCTGAGGAGCAGCCAGCGCTGCCCTGGGTAGGCAAAAGCCCCGGCGGGCAGACCAGCCCCTTGTGCAAGGGGCATGCATCTTCTTCCTCAGCTCCCATGGAGTATTGGGGCTGCCCTGGCATCGCCACAGCCTCCAGGAGGAATGAGGACATTTTAAGCAATGAACTTCTGCTCTGTTGCAATCCCAGGAGCATCTGCAGAATATTGCATCTTTTGGGTCTCTGCAGTGTCCCTGTGTCCCTGCTGTGTAAGAGCAGGAGCTGGGCCTTGCTGGGCCTTCTTTGGACCATACATGAAGGGTCTGGATCCCAGGGCTGCTGGATCTTGCACTTGGCCTTGTTGAACCTCATGAGGTTCCCACAGGCCCACCTCTCCAGCTTGTCCAGGTCTCTCTGGATGACATCCCATCTTTCTGGCATGTTGACTGCACCACTCAGCTTGGTGTCATCTACAAACTTGCTGAGGGTGCACTCAATCTCGCTGTCTATGTCATTGATGAATTTATTGTACAGCACCGGTCCCAGTATGGACCCCAGAGGGACACCACTTGCCTCACATATGAGGCATAACCCTTGGGTGAACGGGGGGGAATGGGCAGGAGCCACCCTGCCTGGATGCAAGCTCCTGACACATGCTGGGGTGTGTCCAGAGAAGCTGGGGAGGGGTCTGGAGCCCCAGGCTGCTGGGGAGCGGCTGGGGGAGCTGGGGGGGTTCAGCCTGGAGCAGAGGAGGCTGAGGGGAGCCCTCATCACTCCCTACAACTGCCTGAGAGGAGGGGGGGGGCGGGGGGGGCGGACG
>NW_009260403.1:1070846-1076997 GCF_000687185.1 Egretta garzetta | reverse complement strand
AGGTGAAATAAAAAAAACAGATACAAACCCCCTTAAAGTTTATATTTTCTTAGGGAATTTCTTATTTTTTTTTTTTTTTTTTGGGGGGGGGGGGAGGTGGGGAAGCAAAACAATGTGAAATGCATTGGTGGATGGAGGTTTATTTGGTTTTAAGGTGGTACCAGTTTTGAACCTGCCATTCTTTTTCAGCTAATGAAAGGTGAGAAATGCCATGTGTTTCCTCATAAAAGTGATGCATTTGCCAGAAACTGAATAAATCCCATTAAAAACACAGATGTGAACAGGCCATGTGTGTAGACCTCTTTGTGCTGGCTTTGCTCGAGCACTTGGTTTTATACTTTTTCATGTCCCATGCTACTTCTACCTTTAAAATACCATTCCGAAAAGCTTCCTTCTGCCCACCCCATGGAAATCAGACCCTTTCTATGAATTCATTAGCGCGGTGTCACTTCCGAAAACAAATTACCAGTCCAAATTATTACCCACCCTGAGTCTCTGTAGCCACTTTCAATTCCACCCAAGTGCCTTTCTGTTGCCGTATGATCAAAGCCCATTTTCCTGAACGATCCCAAGTCATAACTTCCTCTTAGGATATATTTCTTTTTACAAGAAAACCTTGGCACTCTGCCCCCAGCCCTCCCTGGCACAGTCTTGGGGCAGGGCCAAGCGATAAAGCCATGGCCTCGGCTCGTCCTTGTGCTGCAGAGGTTGGAGGGATGTCTCCCAAGTAGGGTAAAGCTGCTCCAAACGTCTCCCCAGCGTGGGGCGAAAATGGATGTTTAGTGCAGAAAAACCACAGGAGAAGAATGTCAGGAATGGTTCAAATAAAAACATTGCCGAAAACACAAGGTAGTTCAAAGCCACGCTTTTTTTCAGACTGTATTCGCTCATCGTAAAATATTCGTTTCTGAAGTGGGCTGGGTTTTGAATGAAAAGCAGCCAGCATGCCAAAGCCCTGGAAATGTGGGAAGCACGGAGCAGCACTGGGGGAGCAGCAAAGTCCCCTCGCTGGGGACCTCTGACTTCTAGGGTCAGCAAACCCCTCTACGTGTTTCAAACCCAAATGAGCAGGTGCCCCCAACCCCTTCCTGCGGCTCCAGAAGGTGAAGCACACACACTCCATCCAGCACAGCTTTTCCCCCTTTGCTCACCCTGGCACTCAGGGATGCTCAGGAGCACCCACTCAAATTAGACACACAGTCGTATTTGCATGTAAGTGGCCTGAAATGGGATGTTCATCCCACTATAACCACTGGAGCGCATCACGAAGTCCTTCATGTCACTGCTACCTACCCACCACGGCCATCTCCGTCTCTGTCACCTGTGTCTGGGTCAATGGTTCCCAGTATCTGGCCAGGGACACCGCTGCTGATGGTCCCACGTGGTCCCTGCTGCTCTCCCTGCCTGCCTGGTCCGCGGCTGTGTTATTTAAGATATGCTCAGCTGCCTGGCGAGGGGCTTTTGGATCCTTCTGTGCTTAGGAGAGCGTGCCCCCAGGATATTAGCGCTGGGGAACCAGTCTAACGCAGTCTTCCAAATTTGGCGTTGAAGTCAGCTGTTACAATTAATTAGCCTGTGTTGCTTAATCCCACTTTAAGTCTCTAATGATTCGATGCTTCATTGGAAATCTAGTGATGTCCCCTATTGCTGCTCAGCCTCAACTGCAGTGCGGATGAAAGAGGGGAAGGACACGCGTGATCTGCTGGCTGGTGGGCTCCTCTGCTTCCCAAATTCCCATAAACCAGGTTATAAAAACCCATGCCAGCCTTCAGAGTACGCCTGGCCATGAGGAACTGCTGGGGTGCCGGGTTCTCACCGGAGGTTTTGGTTAACCCTGTGCAAGGCAGGAGGATGAGGATGCTGCTTGTCACCACAGTGTGGTCACTATTATTTAAGGTCACCTGCAATGCGGTCACAAGGCTCAGCAAAATAAATGCTATAACATAAAAGTACATTTCCCAATCCATCGAAAAACCCCTTTCCCAGCATTTCTGTTTTATAGCTACTGCTTTATAGAGCTATATTTTAACTTCACTTTTCTTCTTCTTTTATTTATCCAGCTATTGTGTTGTTTTATTGTGGGGTTATTTTCCAAGTGAACTAAATTCTAGCTGCCTGCCCGGGGGTTTACTCATGCAGGTATTTCCGTTGCCTACTGTGGCTCTGCCCTGAGGAAAGCTTTCCTGTATAAACAAGGATTTACAGGATCTCAGATGGGTGAACACACCTGAATTTGGCATCTCCTGGTATTTATGTTCACGCAGCCCTTGCTTTGCTTTCCAAATCTCTCGTGGAGGGGCCATTCCCAGCATCATGCTCTCAGAAAGCCTTGCTCCAGTATAAACCTTTAATCAGACCTTCATTTGGCAGCACCGGGTTTATGGGTATTTACCAGATTTATTGCACTGCAAATCATAGAATCATAGAATCATAGAATCATAGAATCATAGAATGTTTTGGGTAGGAACAGACACCCAGAGGTCACCCAGCCCAACCCCCCTGCAGGAGCAGGGACACCTTGAACCACATCAGGTTGCTCACAGCCCCGTCCAACCTGGCCTGGAATGGTCCCAGGGATGGGGCCTCCACCCCCTCTCTGGGCAACCCCTGCCAGGGTTTCACCACCCTCAGTGTAAAGAATTTCTTCCTTAGATCCAGTCTAAACCTCCCCTGCTTCAGTTTAAAACCATCCCCCCTTGTCCTGTCCCAGCTGGCCCTGCTAAAAAGCTTGTCCCCCCCTTTCCTCTGGGCCCCCTTGAAGCCCTGACCGGCCGCACTCAGCTCTGCCCGCAGCCTTCTCTTCTCCAGGCTGAACACCCCCAAATGTGTGGTTTAAAGGCACTGGAGCTGCCCAGCGCTCCTGATGGGGGAAAAGCCCATCATCCCCTGCGTGGCATCCCAAGGTGAGATGAACCCAGGCTGCGCAGGACCCACACCCTGCTGGGAACTGGGCACTTAAATATCTGCGTTTTCATGATATTAAAAGTGTGTTGACCTTCCTTTCCTTCCAAAGGCCCCAAAAGTAGGTCCCAAGAGCAGCGATGGTAAGAGAAGATGGGTCGTGATGTCCTGTGAACCCAGGTCTGTGCCCATGCTGGCACAGCACGCTAGCAGATGCTGAGCAGCTTGAGATTTGGGTGTCACATCAAGAATCAGTTGTGGGCAAATCCCACACCCCTACTCCAGGACACTTCTGCAAACCTGCTCAGCATCTTCCAGGCTAAGCATCACCCGCGGATGGGAGCCACGTTACTACCGAGCCTTGCTGAACCCTGGCCCTGGCCTAAGCAAAGATGAAATACCAACACTGTATTAAGGATGTCAGCTGAGTCTCAGGTCACACTTAACTGGATTTTAATATGGAGATGGGTCACAAAGTCTCTCTGACCTGAGGCTAAGAGAGATGAAATGAGATTTTTACTTTTTTTTTTTTTAATCGGGTATTTGCTTAGCTGCAGAGCTGAGCTGCCAGTGGCCCAGACGCGCTGGCAGGGCTGAGCGTGGGTAAAACCTCAGTAATTACAGTGATTTCACTTTTATTAATGGCTAAGAAACATCTCCATGAGCCTGTGCCTTGTATAACGAGGCAGGCTGCACCACAGGAGCACAAATAAGTATGAAAAGGCGAATGCGTTGCCTCCCTCAGCACCTGAATACGTTTCCATAGGTGGCTGCATTCGGGTGGGTGTCTGTGCACATATTTTTGTAATGCATGGCGTTTTTTTCAGCCTTGGCTTTGCTGTTGCACTTCTCTGAGGAGCAGCTTGAGCTGCTTGAATTTAATGAGCTGGTGCTGAGCCCTGGGAAAGCCAACATGGGAAGATGCCTCGGCCCCGGGGAGCCTGTGCTCCCAGCTGTACAACTTTTTTTTTTCTAAACAAGGCTTCTTACAAATGGCTCAACTGTTGAAAATGCAACGAATTCTAAAATCTGTCCCATATGCTCGGGGTTGCTGCTACCATGACTCTCATTTCATCTTTAGTATGACTTTATTAACGATCCTGCTTAATTACTCCTTAGTGAGGGTAGCTTTCTGAGCTCTCCAGAGGAAAGCAAAGCATCAGGAATGGCCAGCAGCTCTTTCCAGCTGTGTGCTTTGCCTGGTTCCAGATGTGCAAATAAAAGAAACGCTGATGACAACGTGCTGTCCTAGCGCAGAGGAAATGAAATGCACGGCCCGTTCCCGGAACCCTGTCCCTGCCCTTCCATTATCCAGCACCAAAATCAATATTTGTACTTTAAGCCTTGCTTAATTTTAAAGATTATAGGTTGGATACAAGGCGGAAAACTTTGTGGCATCCTTTGAAGTTGATTTATTGTCATGGTTTAACCCCAGATGGTGGCTAAGCCCCACCCAGCCGCTCGCTCCCTCCCTGCCCCAGCAGGACGGGGGAGGGAATCGGAAGGGTGAAAGTGAGAAAACTTGTGGGTTGGGATAAGAACAGTTTAATAACTGAAATAAAATAAAATAGTAGGAGTAGGAGTATTAAAAATAACAATGATAAAATAATACACAAAGCAAGTGGTGCACGATGCAATTGCTCACCACCCGCCAACTGATGCCCAGCCCGTCCCCGAGCAGCAGCCCCCCCGCAAAGTCCCCCCAGTTTCATACTGGGCATGATGTCATATGGTATGGAATAGCCTTTTGGCCAGTTGGGGTCAACTGTCCTGGCCATGCCCCCTCCCAGCTTCTTGTGCATCTGCAGCCTTCTCAGTCGATAGAGAATGAGAAGCTGAAAAGTCCTTGACTCAGTGTAAGCCCTGCTCAGCAACAACTGAAACATCAGGGGGTTATCAACATTATCCTCATCCTATATCCAAAACACAGCTCTGTACCAGCTACTAGGAAGAAAATAAACTCTATCCCAGCCCAAACCAGGACATTTATTCTCATGTGATACCTACAAGCGCTCGCTACCTCCTTGCACATCATGAAAAAACCAGCCGCGTGCTAAACCGGTGCCATGCATGTGGAGGTGATTCCTTGGGTTTAACCCACTCGTGATGGTGAAATGCTCCTGCAGAAGCATGGACAGAGGAGCAAACTGCCAGGTATTTGTAGAGCAGGTTTTCACCATGCCATGCTAGCTGGACTCCAGCTATCAAATCCCGCTCATGCAGCCAGCAATAGGAAGCAGAAACATAAAAACTGGCAGGAAACCTCATAAAAAATCATTATTCCTGCCCAGAAACGTCAAGAGTGAAATACAGAGGAGGGCAGGTGGGTAGGCTGAGGTGGGGAACACAGCAGGCACCGGCCTTAAAGTGGGGGTCACCGTGGGGAAGGGGATGGGGATACCTGGTACCCAGCAGCGCTGGGAGCAAGGGAGGATGGAGTGGCACGTCATGGGGGAATGAGCGTCCACAACCCAGAGCATCTGCAAGCCTGAAATTAGGACCAGGACTGTCTTTGTGCAGGTTCAGGGACTCCTCACCAACCCCTTTAAATTTTCACCCTTTGCCAGGAGGTTAAATCCCTCTCTGCTCCACCCCAACTGTCTGGAAACCTTAAATTTGGGTTATCTCAGGCTTTTTATTGTGACCACCAAAATTTATACCCCAGTTAAAATAAAGCGGAGAATTTGGGTAATTTGGACTCAAACCCAGCTTTGGGCTGTCCTACAAGACAAGAACAGAGGTGTGGGTTAGGGCATGATCTTGCACGTGTGGTTTTTATACTGCTTCTGGCAGCGAGGGTAAAAAGCTTTGAATATGAGATGTTGTAAGTGAAGAGGACTATTTTTTTTATTTTTGGTAGGGACGGGAGGCTGAGCAGAACATGTAGAAATGGCAGGGAGGTATTCACACCATTCCTAGTGCTCCCTGCAAATAACGTCCTGCATGGGACTTTTTTTTCCCCCCATGGCTTCTGGAAACTCATGGTGAGGAATTCAAAACCCTGGGGTTTCAAGGAAGAGGAAGCCTCCTCCTGCTGGTGCTTCCCTGGCCGGTGGTGGGGATGACGATGATCCCGAACGCCGTGGGGAGCCCCGGCTGGTGAGATGGGAGGCAGTGGGTACCAGCGCCACTGGAGGATGCTGCCCTACAGCAGTGCTTTGACATGAGATGCTCTTCAAGGAGCAGGGACGGGCACGTCCAAGGGGATCGGCCTCTGCTCCCTGGTAACAGATGATAGGATGAGGGGGAA
>NW_009260403.1:1065006-1070094 GCF_000687185.1 Egretta garzetta | reverse complement strand
CTTTTCCAACCAAAGTGATTCTATGATTCTATGATTCTAAGAAGGAAGCCACCGGCGCAGCGTGCTCCAGCCACGACACACAAGTGTGTGATCCTGCCGTTGCCATGGTTCTCTCTCCAAAATTATTGGCGAGCCAGTCAATTAGGCTACCACAATGCATCTAATTGCTTGTATATTTTCCGGCCTGTTCTCCCTGCTTTTTCAGCGGGGATTTCCCCCAGCAGCGCTGAGGCACAGCTGTTTCCCCGGGTCCTGCACCTTCCCCGCCGCCAGCTTTTGACAGCCCCCTCCCCGCGAGGAGCCTCCCAGGATAAATTGCTTAACTCCAGGTGACAGATGCTGCAATAAACCCACTCCTAATTAGCTGATATCAGAACCCGCTCATTCATAAAATGTTGATATTACCAGCAGGACAAATGTGCTTCCTTTAATCGCAGTGTATTATACTGTGGGCTCGGAGCCAGCTTTTAATAGCCGCAGACTGGAGCGACGCTTGATATCGCCGGTGAGATCCTTCCCGGCGCACCTGAGGATGCTGAGGGTTGCGCTGGTGGCACCGCAGGGAAGTACAAGGGGCAAAGCAGGACAGCACCGAAACCCCGCACCCCACCACGGCCTCAGCAGACCCCCACATTGAGGATGGAGGTAGCACCTTCCACCTGCCAAGGATTTCATCCCCAGCGCTGGAAACGGCCGTGCTGCCAAAACCCCACCATTCCCGAGCACGGCGCCGGGCACCCACAGGGTGAACGCAGCCTGAACACCCCTTTCAGGTGCTGGCAGGGAGAGATGTGAAGTGGAGCAAGGGGAGGATGTGAAAAGAGTTGGAGTTTCCACCATTTCACATCATGCCGGAGAGAAGAGAAGAGAAAAGAAAATCTTTTCTTAAAGCCTTATTTCATTGTGATTTTAATGAGCATTTCAGGTCAATTCTCTTTCTGCCTTTGAGCCATCTCTTTGGCTGTGCAGTTGTTAGGGTACAAAATATTCAAGTCAGCTAATCTGAAACGAATTTCAGGATTTTTACATAGTTCTTTAAAGGCGACTTTCATGATCAGAGTTTAACATCCATTTCAGAGAGTTGGGACTTCTGTCACTTCTGGCTGGTTTTCCTGCTGGCACAGTACCTCCAGATTTTGCCCTGGTGCGTTAAAAAGGCTCGTGACACCACATAAAATGCAAACTACTACAAGTGAAGGCACCTATTCAGGTCTTAAATTTATGAAAAATAAAATTATGCTAACAACATTTAATGCTAAAATTCCCACCCTGTTAGAAAATCCCTGTGCAGTTACCTTTCCTCTCACATCTCCCTCTTTTATGGCATGGGGGCACCTGGAGAAGAGTTACCCCGGGAAATCTTCTTTGAAGGGAAATTTGCTGTAGGGTACCTGTATGTTTGGGAATGGTTTTGGCAGCATTTTTCCCACCGTGGGGTTTGGGGTGCTGGGAGCAGAGAGGGGCCCGGGCCTCCTGCATGGCTCAGGGTCTCCGCTGATCCCAGTGGCAGCGGCATCCGGCTGCAAAGCTGTAGCTCATGGGCAAGGAGCAGCCCAAATACATCTGCTTGGGCTACTTCCATTCCTGGTAATGGAAAAATTAAATAAAATGTATGATCCGAGGCTGATTTATGGGCAGACAAGGAGGTTTCGGGGTGTGTTGGTTTGAGGGAAGGGCTTGCCTGGTAATTCCCCTGGTAAATGGTGAGTGGGGATGCAGCCAGGCACTGGGATGCTCTGGGAGGACCAGGAAAAACAAGAGCAGTGACATTTACTTCGGGGTAGCAGGAAGAAATATGAAGGAGCAGCAGGCATGGCCTTTGCTTTTGCCTTTCCTGCAGTAGGATCTGGATTTCACCTGTCCAAAGCATTTAAATTGCTTGTTGCCCACCCTCAGCGGGGTCTCCATTAAAAATAACAACAGCCCGGTATTTTTATTTCAAGCCGACATTGTGCGGGAGTGTTGGCACCAGGAGTTTTGCCGTCCAGGTGTGATGCTTCTCCCCCAGGCGCTCAGCATCGCTCCTGGAGCCGCAGTGAACGGACCCGCAGCTGGATGCTCCTGGGTGTGCAGCATCCCCCGGCCACCTCTGTGGTCCCAGGTTTTGGGGGGGATAAAGCACCCAGTGGGTGCTGCGGGTGCTGCCACGGCGGGCGAGAAGGCACGTTGGTTTGTGAGCAATTAGAAGGAATTTGAAAGCGATCTGGTTTCCCAAACGAAAACCTGCTTCTAATTAGAGGTAAATGTGTATCCTGGTAATGCTGAATTTTAAGCACCGTTTTCAAATGTTTATTGATTAATCATTATTATGGGAAAACACGAGCTCCCATATATAAATCTTTTGACAGGAGCTGTCCGTCAAAAATAATGATCCTTTTAAAACTCATGAATAAATAATAATGCAAATCTATTTTACACAAAATACATACTGCTTGCCATCCCAGCCACTGGAATGAAATACAGTTATTTAAAATAATGACTCTACAATGCTTCGATAATGAGCTATTACGCATGTAGTACACACAAAAATTTTTTTTCTCGCCTCTGGATTATTACTTTTTTGAATTAAAACATTACATTCCTTCAGGTTCTTCTATCCTAAATGCCTCACCTATGACATTTTTTCTCGTAGGTTAAGGAGAAGATGGCTTAATTAACCACGGAGTCATAGCACGATGGGCAGGGTAATACTGAGCTTCGTTAACCTTCAGCTTGTGCTTTGGGGGACCAATGGAGACGTGTGCCCCAAGTGCCAAAAGCGCTGTGGCACATGTAAAGCCCCAAGGCTACCAGAGGACTGAGAAAAAACTGTTGAGAAATGTTACTTTTGGGCCATTTCAAACACATGAGCTGCTGCAAAGTGCCGAGTCAGCACTTTTACTCCGCACCAATGTTTGCATGAGGTGGGACTCTGGCATCTGTGGGCATCTTGGCTTGAGAATCAATTGAGAAGCAAGACCCCTCCAAAAAGTTAAATTTTATTAATGCTCAAAGAAGTTATCTATGGGTTGTGGATTACTCTTGGAGGAGGAGGTCCCAATGCCGGCGTTCACCGAGGAAGCTGGGTAGCGATAAATATGCTTTAAGGATGCTCTTTCAGTTCTTCCTTGATTATACAATAAAAATACCTTCTGGTGGGGAGCTGTGGTGGTTCACATAGTTCTTTAGATATTTTAAAATTATATTTTGAAGGCTGAATTTAATGCTTGCTGCTCTGTACCCCTGAAGTAGCAGGAGAGGATGGGGCTGGTAACACCATGGCTGGGAGGTTCCTCCTGTTTCTCAAGGGCATCGTCCTGGCATTCTCCAGCTGCCAGGCCTGTTTGCCACGCTTCTGCCCAGGGGAAACAATATGAAGTATTTTTCTTTTGAAATCAGTCAGCAAGAGGATAATGCAGGGCTTTCTCTGGTCCTTTGCGTGCTCCCTTCATCTTTGGTGGGGTGGCTCATGGCTGCGGTGCATGGCAGAGAAGGCAGCAAAGGATGGATATGAATAACGGTGGTTTGGCCCTTGGTTATTGAGGGGGAAAAAAAAAGCTATCAAGCCATAGCTGAAATAAAAATTGAAACACAAATGAGAAAAAAAAAAAGATTTGATAGATGCTCTCACTCACCTCTGCCATGCCCTCAAGGATGAAGATGAAGTTATTCCTTGGTGAGGTGCCCCATGTCTCTTTTCCACACCAGCAATGTCTATCTCAGCCCACCCCTCAAACTGGACGTGAACTGGGAGCAGGTTCCCAATCTGGGAGGCAAATTTCCCCAGCACCAAATTCCCATAAGCTAATAAATATGAGATACACACTCATGGGTGGGAGATACGCATGCAGGGATGGGGAGGGGAAACGATTTTCATAAAGGTGGGGTCAATAGGTATTTTTCTCATATTCTCAGTTGGGGGTAGAAAATGGAAATTGGCCTCTGCTGTTCCTGCGGCTCTAATATTAAAGGTAATGTCCCCAGATTTCTCTTCCACCGGAGTAATTTGGAATAATCTGAAATATATTTTCGGAGATGACTGTTAACATCTGCAATTCTTCTCCTGGCTTTCAAGTGAGCAGTAAGTGTACCTAATGTCGGGCAAAGAAATCACATCTGAAACAGCAGCCGTGAGGCCATTTGGAAAATAGCTCAGGAGGATAATTTGTGTAGACGATTCCTTTATATATTTCCCCCCAATTTTTCAATAGGAGCCTATTCTAAAATGTTATTACTTGGAATTCAAACACAGGCTTCAACCATAAGAAATTCTCCCAGCGGAAATGTAGGAAGGCTGTAATCAAGAAATTCACTCTCGATTGGGAAGAGGGCTGCTGGGAGAGTTATAATCATTTTTTTCTTGTGGTTTTTTTTTTTTTTTTTTTTTTGCTGTTTGATATTTGCAGAAATGTTCACAGCTGGGTGATAGCGGGGCGGCAGGGGTGCTGCATCCCCACCGTCTGTGCACCCGCTGGCCCCAGCAGCATGGCACGATGCGATGCTGCAGCCCTGGCTGCACATTTCCACCCCCAAATACCAACGAGAGCAACTCAGGAAGAAGGTGGAAGAAGATGCAGAAGTATTTGAAGGCTCGGGACTGGAGAGATTTGCAATTAAAAAAGGGAAAAAGAAGAAAAAGCCAACAGAGACGTTCTGTGACCAGACTCCAGCTTCTTTTTCACATCTCTGCTCATTAAGGAGTGACTCCATATGTAAGTATGTGTTTAAGCTTTGCTCTTAGCTCCCTCCTTACAAAATAACAACCCTTTCAAGTGGAGGGAGGGAATCCTCTGAAGAGAAAATCAAAGGCAGGTCCCTGGTGAGCACCGTGTCCGCAGGCGCCAGCTGCAGGAGCCCCTGGCGCTGCCTAAACCCTCCTGGCGCCCCGGGAGCCGTTCCCGGGTGAATGGATGCCTCCGGAGAGGGAAGGGGGCTGATGAAACCCCGGCCCCTCCGTGGGCTGGAGAGGGACCCTGGGGAGCAGGCTGGGAGTCGGGCTGGGGGAGGTGGAAAGAGCCCCCCTCATCATCCTGAGCATCTCTGTGAGGTCCTTTCCCCTTCCCCTTCCTCTTCCCCTTCCCCTTCCCCTCCTTCTCCCTTTCATCTTTT
>NW_009260403.1:1063623-1064898 GCF_000687185.1 Egretta garzetta | reverse complement strand
TCTCTTTCTCTTTCTCTTTCTCTTTCTCTTTCTCTTTCTCTTTCTCTTTCTCTTTCTCTTTCTCTTTCTCTTTCTCTTTCTCTTTCTCTTTCTCTTTCTCTTTCTCTTTCTCTTTCTCTTTCTCTTTCTCTTTCTCTTTCTCTTTCTCTTTCTCTTTCTCTTTCTCTTTCTCTTTCTCTTTCTCTTTCTCCACTTGCACATTTTAAATGGGCAGACCCATCCCCACTAGTCGTGTATTGTCCAGTTCAGCCCAGTGCTGCAGAGCAGCAGCAGCGCTCCTGACCTCCCACAGCATTTTTGGAAGGGCAACGTAGGCAAGAACAGAAAAGTCATTTCCTCACTGTCACTAGCTAAACACAAAACTTTTTCAAAGCTGTAAAATTAAATCCATAAAGAGTAGGCTCGCACTTTTTGTGTGATGGCATTTGATAACCGAGTCCAGACCATTTTTATTGCTTGGTGGAATTTCTTATGCTGCAATGGTACCGATCTTTTTTGCACAAAGTGGCCTCTCCAGAACACAGGCTCACCGCAAAAAAATGGGCAAATGCCATCAGACATCCTGTTGTCATCATGTTGTGCACATTTTGCTGATCTGGTTTTGTTATTGTCCTGCCAGACAAACCTGGGGAGGGTTTGGCAGCGCAGGCAGGGGATGCACTCCGGGGCGCGTGCTGCCAGCTCCCCTCGTCCCGTGAACAAACGCCCTTGCTCCCGTTCTTGCCATCAGCTCTCGCAGCTTGCAAAGGAAAAGAAATCAGCGTTTTCAAATCACTAAGAGGCAAAAAGCAATTAGGTTGTGGGCAGTGCCCTCCCAGCTGCAACCCGAGGGGACAGCAAGAGGTCCCATGAGAGGGAGGATCAGGTCCCCAGCAGAGCGCTTACCCTTCCAATGTCACATTGCAGGGATTTTGGTGATGCTCAAGGGGCTTGTGCCAAGCGCCAACAAAAAAGCCCCTTTGTCCTGCCCTGCTGCTCCTCTTTCTGGAAGGAGATGCTCTTGAGCTTTCATTTTAGGCTTTGGGTTTGAAAATGCCCTCTAATAAATTCAAACAAAGAGATAAAATATTCACCCAAAACATGAATGAGAACTCCTTTCAATGTCTGTAGGAGCTTCTCCTGTCTTCAGGATACTTCATCAAAAGTTTGCAAACAACTCATAGAATCACAGAATCGTTTGGGTTGGCAAAGCCCTTTAAGCTCACCAAGCCCAACCGTTCCCCTACCCCTGCCATCCCACCCCCAAACCCTGGCCCTCAGCACCGCCTCTGCCCG
>NW_009260403.1:1060031-1062850 GCF_000687185.1 Egretta garzetta | reverse complement strand
TTGTAGGGAGCGATGAGGGCTACCCTCAGCCTCCTCTGCTCCAGGCTGAACCCCCCCAGCTCCCCCAGCCGCTCCCCAGCAGCCTGGGGCTCCAGATGCATTTTGCAGTTGGTTACATCTGTGGGTTAGGGGAAGAGCACCCCAGCACCACCATCCCCTTTGCACAGGATTTCCTTTATTAGGTGCAAACCCTGGGAGAAGGCAGGGGATAGTTTGTTAAACCCAGGCTGCACCCACGTTCAGATGCCTCATTATGCCTCGGGGGATAATTACACCAGTGGGACTGAAGATCTCCCCTTGAGAGCGGCAGCCAGGGCAGCTCTCCCTGTGCAGCCCTGGCCCCCCAGAGCCAGGGATGCCGTGGGGCACCACACAGTAAATCCTCATCCCAGCCCATGTGTGCAGCCCCATCGATAAACCCCCTCCCTCACTCCGCTTCCTTGGCCAGAACCTCTTGTTTCTGCCATCTCCCCAAGCTATCTTTCCACTTTTATCCCCAGAAATGGCTCAAAGGAGGTGCCAAGATTTACACTGTAGTGCAGTATTCAAGTCACCAAGTCTAAAATAGTCCATAAGATGGATTTGCTGTTTCCCCCTTTCCCTGGCCAGGCACCTTATTCTGCTCCTTTGCGCTGGCAGACATCAGCCAGGGATTAATTGCTCTTCCTCAGGCTCCTGCTATTTGCAGATGATCCCGGCACCTGCTTCCAAGGGAGTCAGTTGGCTTCCCATCGTATGGGAGCACTGGTCGGCAGCAGAGAGCGATGCCGAAGCATCCGCCATCCCTTTGCAAACCTACCTGCAAGCCCGTGGGGAATTAAAGCTCCGATTACCCGGTTGCCAGCCAAATGCCACAGTCCCTCTCAGGAAAGAAATGACATTCTGTGAATAGAAAGAGCAGACGAGACATGATATTAGCCTCGGAGAGATGGAAATTTGGGATCAAGAGAGAGAGAGAAGGAAGAAAAGGTATTTCAGAATACCAACAGCAGAGGGTTGCCTCCTTGTTATTTTAACCAAGGGTTTAATGAAGCCAGATTTCCTTTTTGAGGCCTCTTTTTGTCGCCGTTGCTCCCAGCAGAGGCCGTGGGCTTCGCCCGCTGCCCACACTGCCACGCTGCAGGCAGCTCCTGCCCGCTCTCACCCCTGTCCTAAGCAAGATGAGAAAATGGAAACTCATCCACATCACTGCGAGCTGAGGTCGGTCTGACTGCAGTAATAATTTTCAGACCGTACCTTGGGTTAGGTTCACTTCTTCCTCCCCGGCTTGCTGTGAGCTGGTTGTAAGGGCTGGTGCTGTCTGGGATGGCTCCTGCTGGGAAGGGAACCACGCCAAGCCTGGGCTTCCCACAGATGCTGAAAGCATCGTGTGTGAGCAAATCATGAGAGGTCTGCTGGGAAAGCAGGAGGTAGTGGGGGAAATTCTCCAGCTGGGATGCTCCCAAGAGGTTGGTACCAAGGCAGAGATGGTGTCAGGGGCCATGGGGAGGCACCGGGGTTTGCACAAAATCCTTTGCGTACAGAAGTGATATCCCGCTGCGCAACCACATTTCCATTTCATAGTGATAGAATCATGGAATGGTTTGAGTTGGAAGGGACCTTTCCAGGTCACCCAGTCCAACCCCCCTGCAATGAGCTGGGACATCTTCAACCATATCAGGCTGCTCAAAGCCCCATCCAACCTGACCTGGAATGTTCCCAGGGATGGGGCATCTACCACCTCTCTGGGCAACCTGGGCCAGTGTTTCACCACCCTCATCACAAAAAAGTCTTCCTTATATCTAGTCTGAATCCACTCTGTTTTAGTTTAAAACCATCACCCCTTGTCCTATCGTAACAGGCCCTGCTAAAAAGTCTGTCCCTATCTTTCTTATAAGCCCCCTTTAAGTATTGAAAGGCCACTCTAAGGTTTCCCCAGAGCCTCTTCTTCTCCAGGCTGAACAACCTCAACTCTCTCCGCCTTTCCTCCTAGGAGAGGAATCATCTTTGTGGCCTCCTCTGGACCTGCTCCAACAGGTCCATGTCTTTCCTGTGTTGAGGACCCCAGAGCTGGATGCAGGGCTCCAGGTGAGGTCTCATGAAAGTGGAGCAGAGGGGCAGAATCCCCTCCCTCGCTCCGCTGGCCACGCCGCTGGGGATGCACACAGTTGGCTTTCCGGGCTGTGAGAGCACGTCCAGCTTTTCACCCACCAGTACCCCCAAGCCCTTCTCCGTAGGGTTGCTCCGAATAGCTGCAAGGACCTGACTCAGAGGGAAATGAGGACCTTGGTGCTTTCGTGCCTCCATGCATGATCCGCGTGGCAGCAGCCAGTGCGGTGGGAAGGAGCCAGTGTGCCTCGGTACCCCACCTGGCAGGACACCGTGAAAAGGCTCTTAAACTTCCCTTTCCCAGCCCAGAAAGAGAGCCGAAGCCCCACACCCCAGCACCCCTGAGCCTCCCTGAGAGCTTCCCTCCCCTTCCCAGGCAACCCAAACTGATGCCAAAGTAAATCCTTCAAGCTGCAGTTTCCGAGAGCATTCCTCTGCTTATTGCTTACACATGGGTACTGCTGGAGAGCTTCCTCCCGTCCTCCACGCTCGCCCTCGGGAAAGCGACTCTTCCAGCAAATACCGAACCTTCTGCTTTTACAACCACAATATCAAGTCCTCCGTCAACATTAGGAATCATTTAATGGCTCTGGCAGGGATCACCCGCTTCAGCTGCTTCGTAGCCAGCCAACCAAAATAACCCAGTTATTATGGCAAAGGGAATTTCTCTAAAAGCTGTATCTCAGGCAGTGACAATGGGTTATTTTTTTGCAAGAGTAAACTTTAAATCC
>NW_009260403.1:1049206-1060006 GCF_000687185.1 Egretta garzetta | reverse complement strand
CCTTACAAAGGGCTGGCCAAGCTCTTCTGATCCAAACTGATGCATAAATGGGACCTGACATTAATCTCCTCCTGCCCGGAGCACTAGAATGGAACACTTTACAAGCAGTGAAAAATTTAAACTAGGAATGATTTTCTGGGGAGAAAAAGGAAAAAAAAAAACCCCACTAGGCTAAAATAGCATTAACTTGGTTACCAGGGAAGTGTTTGCATCAAAGAACATTCATGAAACACAACTCCAGCTTTTGGGGTCTTTGCTTTATAGACAAGGGCCCTCGGTGGCCGTGGGACGGCGAGGAGTGAGGCAGCTGGGGGGGCTCCGCATGGGGGAAGGCACCGGCCTCAAAGCACTGCACTTCCTAGCACCGTGGCTCATTCCTTAAAGGACTACATGGAGCTGCATGCTCACCACGGATTAATTAATTTTTCCCCACCCAAGGAAACGAGCTTTTTGTCCCTGCAGCATGGCTCAGAGCATCCCCTGCCGCACGGGCAAGCGGAGCTAGGGACTGCGGCAGGACCCCTGCCCGGGGCGACCCGGCAGCGTTGCAGGGATCCATGCCAACCCAGAGCTTTCTCCACAGATAGGACACGGTCTCCTCTGCAGAGACCCCTCCTGATGGCTGGGCTGTAGCTGTCAGCAGGGAAAGCCTCTCGGCGCGCTCTCAAGCAGTCCCAGGTCTTGGTTTTGTGCCCCCCCCCCCATCCCCTCCCCAGGCATCTTGGCATGAAGAATTTGGAGAAGCTTCCACGAGGACTAAGATTTCATCAGATGTGGGCACCTATGAAATATGAAAAACTACCCAAGCCCCAAACAGAGGAACAGAGGAAGCATTGCTTGAATAAATAACCTTCACAAACAAGGGGAACGCTGCCCTGGCAAAGGTGCGAGATAAATTGCACTAATTTCTGTGAAGCAGTCCTCGGAGTTTAACTTCTGCTCTTAGAACCATAGAATCATTTAGGTTGGAAAAGACCTTTAATATCACCGAGTCCAACTGCAGATGAAGAGACCTTTAAGATCATCGAGTCTTGGACCATCCTGGGGTTGCAAATTACCTTGCAGAGCCTGCGGCTTTTTCTGCTTTAATTTCATGGACAGCCGCACGTGACACAGTTCAGCTGCTGAGGTTTGCACCCAGATTTGCTCCGGAATGCACTGGGCTCTGTCCTTTTTTCTGGAGACATGCCAGGGTGGGAAGCAGCCGGCACCAGCCCTCTCGGATACGACAAAATAGCTCAGGGCATGTCCTTCCTGAGGCTGGCTCAAAGCCACCCCCAAAGTGCTCCATGGGGGCAGGGAAACCGGGGCAGGGACACAGTTTTAGGCATTTATCGGTTTGCCTAGGTCAGCTCAAGGGTTGTTGGGAGGGGTTATGCTTATGGAGCTGTGTGTCTGGAGCGAAGTCCATCACAAAGGATAACAGGGGTAAAAGCACTGTGATTACCGATTGAGGAAAGGGACCTGGATTTAGATCTCGGATCCTGCTCTCAGAAAATCCATAATCAGCTTTTTTTCTGTTTCTCATAGGATGTGCCTCCAGAAGATGTCCAGCCACATGCTGGGCTGGTTCTGCTGTTCGGGTCACGGAGCTGGAGAGAGGGATCCATCCGGAAAAGGAAAGCCAAGATCTATCAATACATCTCTGCACAGTGTCACCTGCATTACTCAGGTCCCTTATAAAAATTACAGTGGACAGAAACATGCTGAGGGCCAGTGCTTGTCCATGGAAACACAGAGAGGACCCAAGGCTGCTCCAGGAGCCTGGCTGGTCCAGGTCCTGCAGAGGACAGGAGAGGTGGCACAGCACGCAGGGAGCAGTGAAAGGGTTGAAAATCCAACACTGGGGTTTTATGTTGATAATGGATGGAGCCACAGGCTTGAGGAGAGAGCAGGAGGGGGATTTTCCCAAATCCTGAGGGCAAATTATCCTATACGTGCTGACCTTCATCAGCATTTCTCCATGCATCCATGGGTGCCTCTGATGGATGTCCAGGAACATTTTGGTCACATCATACCAAGACAAACCCACATTGGTGTCTACAGCATTGCTGCAGCACAACATGTGAAATGACAGCCCTTCTGGTGGTCCGCTCCCCAGTCCCCACCAGCCAGCCCCATGGTAATATTCACCAAAATCATCCAGATCCAGGAAGTGAGCTGATTTTGGTCGTGATGAACATACGAGAGAAATAAACAGGGGGGAAAAAAAGCCATAATCATTTCAGGCTCCATTAGGAACAACTAATAAAACTCAGTGTTTGCCAAGTGGAAAATAACTATCTTGATAAGGAAAAAAAATTGGTTTTCAACATCACAAAGTGAATTTGGCAGCAAAAAAAAACCCACGCGGAGTTTAAAGAAATACCAGAGGAAGGACCTCTGTTAATAAATGACTTCAGATGGGTTTATCTGGCTCTTTTTCATCCAGGCTGTTTGTTGTTAAGTCTAAAATCACATATTTCATATCACACATAAGCATGGGCATTTCACAAAAGTGCAAAAAACCCCACAAGTTGGTGAATGGGCTGGGAAAGCAAGGGGAGCCCAGCAGCTTCACCCTCTGATTTCCAGGCAGCTACTTCCCTGGCTGAGAATGGTCCCTCATTCCAGATACACTCCGGGTAGTGATGTTCAAGGAGGTCTTGTCTTATAATTAGAATCTCAGCTTGGAGCAAAGGGCTCCGGCACTCTAGGAGAATTATTCCTACTAAGGCAGGAACAAATCTGCCCAGCTGGTGGTAAAACCCCATATCCACACGAGGGGCTGGTCGACTGAAGACTGTAGATGTGTGGGCAGTTGCCATTTAATTCCACATCTCAGCTCTTTTTCAATTACCTTTGGCTAACCTCTAATTGAGATCTGAAATTAAAATCAAACAGTATGAAGGAGCTTTAGTTGTGAAGACCCAGTCATGTGTTTACCTCTTTGTTTCACCCAAAAACCTTTTCAGGTCCCTATATTGCTTTTTTTTTTTTTTTTTCCTTATTTGCTTTCCCAAAGTGAATTATTTATTAGCAAAAAGTATTTTCTGTACCCTAATTCCACACATAGGACCACACTTTCCATTGGTCTGAGGAATAAATATAAATTGATCTGGCTTCCAGTCTGAAAAAGACATTTTCAACACATTGATATGCTGCATGGCAGATTTGTTGCTCAAAATTGCTCTTCTTTTGGTCCTCACCATTTCTGTATAATTAGACTTTTTTGCATTTCCTCTGGGAAATCCATACGAGTTACAAATCATTCCTAGCTGGACAGCTTTGCAGTGCTAATGAAAACCATTTGACACAGTCTCTTCTTTCTATTTTATTTTCTACATTTTATTTTCTATTTATTTTTCTATTTTAGTTTATTAAATTCACATCTGGTCATATAGTGAGCCCTCGGGGACTGGCCCAGCCTTCTCTGACCACAGAAATCCTCTGCCTGGGGAAACACATCAGCCTACACTCTGTAGGAAACACCGTGGTTGGAGCCCCCCATCCGTTTGAGTGCCACCTTCTGCTCATGGGTCCAGGACATACAAGGCATGGAGAGGAAAAAATGAGTTGTTCAAGCCTAGAATACACATAGTCCTTGGAAAAACAGGGAAGAACTCAGCTATTTTCCACCCCAAGTAGTGGATTTGGTATTGCTAGTTCAATAACATTTTGTGGTATTGCATTGGCTGCAGATCTGCTCCTGCCCTTGCCTGCGAGGTAGGTGGCAATGCAGCATCCCAGACCAGGGGTTTGGGGGTTCCCCCAGCAGCAGCCTGGTCCAGCTCCTGCAGGCTGGTGTGCATGGGAACACCACGGCCAGCTGTCCAGCTGGAGCTCTTGGGCTTGGGAGCACGTCCATTTTCCATAACGCATAGTATCAGCTCATATTATTTTTTCATGTCATCACAACCAGTCTTCTACCCATATTTAATCTTATGTTGGAAGGAAATCACTTCATTTTTTTGTTTCTAGCCTAAAAACCACCATAAGAGACATCACATTGGAAGGTGATCATGCATCTTTTTGGGGTGTGGGACCGCGGGGACCACAGGATGTCTGTGCTGAGAGAGCATGGGGCATACCACATCAGCAGTCACGCAGGGCTTTCACAGGATGATTTTCATCCCAGCAGGGTTTGAGTGAAGGAAAGGTCTGCTCCCAAACATGATACTCTTCATATTCCTCCTGCAAGTCTTTTAGCGTTTGGGCTGAGAAGGAGGAACAAGATGTCCTGAGCTGATGTCTTTGCTGAACAAGCTGCATATATAGAGGATGAGAGACCCAGGCAGGAGACCCCCCTAAATAACATGTTTCTCATGAAACCCCATGGTCTTATAGTTCTCTTGATGCTGTTTCCAGCTCATGGCATCGCTCAGTTCACCATGGTCTCCCGGCCAGCCAGGGAGATCTTCTGGGAAGGTTTTCCTGAAGGATGTCCCTGATGTGGCTCCCATGGGCACCCACCAAAGCCAGCCGAGAAGAGGGGTGCCCAGCTCCCGGCACTGACTTGCTTTGGGGAGGGGATGGTGCTGGGACACAAGGATCTGCCATTTGGAAGAAGGTGTTTTGGAAGGAGACCTGATGAAGGGTCACTGAAACCACCTCAAAAGCAATCTGGAGAGCATTAAAAAAGCTTTACATCACAGAATCCCATTCCACATAGACCCCTCTGGCTACAGTGAGGCAAAGAACTGCCAGTCCCTCATTATCAAAACCATCTCTGCTTGGGTGTTGCAAAACAAAAGAAAGCACTTTCGCAACATGGCCCTTCTGCTAAGGACAAGAGCGCTGCTGAAGATGCTGCTTCTCCCCGTTCCTCTCTGCAGGCTAGCGTGCAGCCCGTACACTCCCATCTGCCTTCAGACCCTTTTGCTGGATATCTGCCTCAATGTACACCATGGTTTTTTGCTTGAAAGCCTAGCACAAAATCCTGTGTCTATTGAAATCAGTGGGGGTCTCACCTGTAGAGCTGGGCAATGTCCCCCCGCCCTGGTCTGTATCACAGGAGGGTTCATGGAGGATGGTACGGGTCAGTAGGGGTGAAGCTACTGTTGACTTCCCTCCTGCAGTTCCTATTTACTCAGTATCTAAACTATCTACTGCTCTGAGCACTGCTGTTGCATATGAAAGATGCCATTCAGTGAATCTCCATTTGGGCATGGTCCCTGGGCAGTTTATCCAGGTTCAGTTGAATTGCACCACGCTTTGCAGACCAGGACCGGCTCCATGCCGAGCGAGCAGTGCCCAGGCTTGTTAGCCCAGACATGGCACGGCACAGGCAGAGCTGTGCTGCACCACACGCCAGCTTGGACCCAGATTAAATTCAGCCACTTTTGGGTGGCAGAGAGCCCATGCTAATGAACCCCATTGGATGAGCGCTGGTTGCTGCAGCACCAGAACCATCTTCACCATCTTCCCTGGAGTAATGGAGGGCCACAACTCCAGATTTGATGGGCAGTGAGGACCGTCTGCAGGTGTATGCACTTGTTCTAGTGCAACCAGATTGGGTTAAATTGAAGGGGACTGGTGCGAAAAGGAGAAAACGAACCCCAGTGCCCCCATCCCAAGCAATGCCCAGTGTGGCTCATCCCATGAAGCCACCTACAGTGACAGTCCCCACAGTCACGCTGTCCACAGGTGGTGAGTGTTTGGCTTTGTCAGGTGCCTGGGAAATCAAAAGAAGTAAATTAGATGTTAAGAGAAAAATAGCTTTCCACATTTCATAGGAAAGTAAAAAATTTGTAATAATAGATGCCCTGCTAAAAATATTCTGTAGCACCAAATAGTGCCTTGTCTGTGTTTATGTCATGGGTACAGGAAGGAGACCTAAAGACAAATGTTCATGTTGATGTAAAAGGAAGGTGTGTGCCTAGCAGGTAGGCTCTTAATTTTTTAATTATGAGTCCCATCTTAGAAGAACCTTTTGACCAAATGTGCATTTTTCTGCATTAAAATCTCTGGATGCAGGTTGCAGCTCTGAGAGGAGAAGCAGGATCCCTCGCCGCTCCGATCTGCCTCCAGCAGGGATCACATCGTGGTGCCACGGCTTGCGCGGGCTGCCAGCATCCGGCTGCCGCCCGGCAACCCGCTGGTACCCAGCGGCGCGGTGGGGAAGCATCGCTGGCCTTCCTCCCCCTGCCAGCTCCAACGCCGCTCGGCCCCGGGGCTGAATTTTGGCTGTTTTCTTGGGGAGCTAAATGGCCCGTCTCTTTACCCGGGGAACCAGAAGCTCATTATGAAAAGTTGTTTTGATATTCCCGCTGGAAATCCTCGCCCAACAACACATTTGATAATCATACATGGTCTCATAGCTAGCTACACTCCTGCCCATCTGCTGGCATGGCAATCTGCCCGCTCGCCAGATGGTATGCTTGATTCACAGGGGCAGAGGTGCCAAAAAAAAAGATGGATTTAGATGACACTGTTAGTGCCACCTCTTCTGCCTTCCCTCCGTGGTGACAGCTCAGACAAATTAGTGCCACAGCAACAAAAAATTCCTCTTAATAAAACACAGGAATTAGAGATGGAAAAGACCTATTAGGTCATCTACTCCATCTCCTTGCCAGTGCCTGATCATCACAATAATCTTCCCAAATGTGAATATCGCTGTGGAAGAAAAAAAGACAGACTGCTTCCAGATATCGGCAGTTGCCAACAACGCGAGCAAGATTTCAGCTTGTGCCTGAGAGAACCATGGGGACCATATGGGGTGTCAAAATATATTACACAAAAGTTCAGCCTGAAGGCAATCTACGTGAGAGGAGGCCCGTGACAGACATAAAAAATGTTCACGTTTATGGGAAGATCTAATGGCAACGGTGGAGCGTAACGCGCAAGATGTCGTCCTGGGGACTTGGGCAGATCTGCAACAACGGATTCCTCTGTGTGCCTCAGGAGGCCCAGAAAAGAGGAGGTTCACCAGCAAAATAAATAGCTGGGGACATAAAAAGGGACATAAATGGCTCTGAAAGGACAGGTCAGCTCCATAGTTCTTTTTTTCCCCCCCATCATCCCAGCGCTCCATCATTATGTTTTAAGATAAATGTATCAGGGCTCTAAACATTTGATGTGCAAGTACCAAGCCACCCTATGCCATGCGTCACAAACCACAAGTCCTTTCTTTCCAGTTGGGCTGGAATAGCTTTAACAGCATCCATTTTAAAAGCCCAAACTTCCTAAAGGTTTTCAAAACTTTACAAGTCCAGTCCAACCCTGATTTCAAGTCTCTCATTCAATATGAGGGGAAGATCAAATAGAAGTATAACCACATTACAGGGTGAATATTCAAAGTGCTGCCAAACATGTAACTAAAAAAATGGAAGAAATGGTAGAATAAAAGTTGTTCTCCCTATATCTTGCCCTGAACTTGAGATAAAGGTAGTTAACATCTCATCGTATGGCAAAAGACAAGGGTGGGTCCTCTACCAGGTTCTTGGCTTTTTCACAAGCTCGCTGGTTTTACACCTGCATTCTCATTTTTCTCTCTCTCCTTGATTCCACTGTCAATCCCTAAGGTCATGTAAATAACACAGAGAAAATACAGCCATTCAGTCGGTGTTTTTCCATGATTTTCTGGTTCTATCTTCCCTTCATGGTTTGCAGAAACTGTAATTGCTCAACCAACCTAATGAGGTGGATCTTTCCAAGTGCTTAGCAGCTCAGCTCTTGAAACCCCTCAAATAACTCTGTCATTTACTTCCATATTGTAGCTGTGATGGGAGTGATACCCTCAATCGATGCTGGACAGTAAATAAATGGAAAGGAAGGAGAAGGAGCATCCCTGGAGAGCCAGGACATCTCCTCGATGGTTTGCCAGGGGAAAGGAGAGAAGCTTGCCCAGCTCTGCAGGAGGCAGCAGCACGGTTCTCTGTATGAGGGCCAGGGAAGGGCATAGAGACTCAGGTTAGCAATCAAGAGTGACAGTTTTAGGAGCTGGGAGGAAACAAGAAGGCAGAGCTTTTTTTTTTTCCCCCTCAAAAATTGGAGATTTTGCTGTGGTGACCTGCTGCCCTCATTTCTTCCTCTGCAGCAATAGCTAGCCCAAAGCAAGAGCGAGGGCTTTGCTCCCCATAAAAAAAGGTATTTAGTGGTGCTAAATGCCTGCAAAGAGCTGGGATGTATCACGTTCTCCATGTGCTGGCAGAGTTAAAAACAAATCTTATTGATTCTTATTATTTTCTATGTGACTTTGCAGTAACAGTACCTGGCAATAATGAAAAGGTGGTGCTCCCCTGTTGTTTCACTCTCTTGGCAGAATTTATTCCAAGCATAGGGTTAAAACAGCGTTGGGTTTTATCAAAGAACTTTGGGAAAGACTGCAGAAAGACTTTGGAAAGGAGCACTCGATCTTTCATGACGTAATTAGCCAAAAATACTGTAGAAAAATATCCGTGAAGGAGAAGGGAGGTTAGGAAGAAGCGTTCTTTAGCTGGCGTGTTATTGGGTTGTTATTTTTTTCTCTTCACTTAAGGGAAGAGGAGAAATTCCTTGGTTTGCTCAGCTTACGAATGAATGCCCATTAAAATGAGCAGCCGAGAAGGCACAGCTCCGAGGGACCCCCCGCAGCGTCCCGCTTCGCTCCGCGCATCCCTGCAGTGCCCATTCCCCTCCCGTCGGCTGGGGGCCCCGGGGTAGGCACCACTTAGAGCCGATAAAGGTGGCAGCATCTGGCCCGTAAAGAATTTTCTATACCAGGCGAAGCTGAGAGGGTCCTTGCAATGACCCCACGGTGAGACGGACCTGGCTAGGAAGAGATTAGGACACTCTGCTGCCTACAAGTACAATACAAGTCCATTAAGGACAGAGAGAAATTGCCCCGTAATTGTATTCTCCGGCCCATATCTAGTACAAGCATCACCCCCGCGACCATTGGGAATATACACAATTATTGTTCCATAGCTGCTGAAATGAACAGCAGATTGAATGGGGAGCGTTTCCGTCTCTTTCTTGGGTTTTGGGTTGGTTTTTTCTCCCGTGAGGAGCGCTGCCTCTCAGGCAGTGATGCGTGGGTGCTGAGTGCTCCACGGCTGGCTGCCGCGGGGACGTGCTGAATGGGATGCTCTTCTCCTGGTCCTTTCTTATTTTTTCCGCTATGTCACTCCTGGAAGCACATTGATAGGAGATGTCAGTCGGTGATCATTTACAAAAGCCGGTAAGAAGGCTGCTCATTTTGCGTCTTGAAAAAGGAGACAAGGAAGAGGAGCCGTCTTTTTTTTTTTGCTCTCACGAGCAATAAACAGGAATATCAAAACTGAAGCCACTTCAAAGAATAGCAAGTTTCCAAAACACTAGCTAAGAAAGAAATTTAAAACCGCAGTGCAGCATTGCAGCCATGGGGTTAGGATGTGGAAAGACTCCATTCAGTTTAGTGGCATGCCCACTGGGAATCCTGGTTTACAGGAACAACTAGAATTGCACCAAGATAAATAAGGATGAGAAAAGGGAAAATGCATTCTACGTTCCAGTGTGCAAAGTGAGATTTACCCGGGGAAAAAAAAAAAAAAGGCCCAGAAAAAGCAGAAGCTTTTTATCCAAAGAATTGAGATTGGCTTTCCAAAATGCAACATTAGGGAAGAGTAGTGGCTGTTGGGATGACCGTGGATGCCTAGCCAGGGAACAGCGGGTCTCCTCCACATCATTTCTATAGGTCTTGTCTTTTCTGTTAAAATGTTGCCCCTTATTTCTAGTCCAAATTTGCCTTCCCAACTGCAGGATCTCATGCCATTTTCTACTGGATTAGAGAGAAAGCTCTTCCACATGTTGCCATCCTGAGCCCCTCACAGCTCACCTCTAAGTACATGCTTTGCTAAGCCAGACAGATCAGTTTTATTAGGCAGATGCTATAAGGCACATTTTTGAAGGTTCACGTTATTTTTATAATTCTTCCTGAGGCCTTTCCACTCTCCGGAACGAGGCTTTTCAGCAGTAAATAAGACCTTTTACAGTGGGAAGCAACTCCCGACACCCTCAGTGCGGGTGGATGCAGGGAGCGCTCCCTAATCCAAGGCTGAAGCCAGCGAGACGATTAACGTGAACGTTGTCCCTTGGTCCTTGCTGTCCTTCAGCAACCACGTGGGTTGGAAGATGCTCTCCAGCCTCACCTGGGAGCCACCCACAGGTTCGCCAACCTCTTGATGAGAAATTCAAGTCAGCTGCAACCAGTCCCTGGAGATGCCAAAGGTATAGGACTGGGCACCCCAAACTCCCCAGGAGGGGAGCATTTCCAGATGACAGGCAAAAGTTTGGGTGGGCTTTGCCTTCTGGAGATGCCCCTCGTGTCCCCCCAGAGTACACAGGGCACCTGGAGTGGCATTTCAGCGGGACACCAGCACTGGGCAGCATCAGTCCCTGCGCAAGATACTCCCCGTTTCCTCACTCTCCCACCTAGTCCTGACACAAGGCAGGACAAAGCAAGGCGTTAGCTTTAAACCTTCCAGTCCTTCCACGTTCTTCTGCAAAAGCTATTTTTGCCAAACAGGCTGCATTTTATTTCTGTGCTTTGCTCTTGCTGCTGAACACAGGGTACCGAAATCAAGGAGAAGAGCGTGAAATGAACTTGCATCGCTTAAAAGAACTTGATTGATATGAAGTAAAGCATTTCCCCTTGAATTCACAAAGTGGAGCTAGCGTTTTTAAATCAACACTCCTCTCCGTGAAAACAAGTAATTATTCTTTCATTGAAGCCAGAGCCAAAGTCTGGCAAATTACTAAAGTTAGAAAAGTGCAAATGTTGTATTAGTCTGGAAAACCGCAGTTATGTTTCATTAATTCAGACTCTTTCTCTACATACATAATGTATTTTCCCTGTTTATT
>NW_009260403.1:1037733-1049178 GCF_000687185.1 Egretta garzetta | reverse complement strand
GCGGAGCATCCCCCGGGGATGCTGCGGTCCCCCCGGCGCTGGCGACTTCCAGGGGCAATGCTGCCTGCCCGAGGTTCCCAGGGCTTTGCCAGCCCTCCCGCCCCCTCCGTATGCCACAGGCAAGGGGGAATTTGAGGAGGGGGGGTCCTGTTAGGAGGGTGCCAGGTGATGCCACCCCCTCCGCTGCTGCCACTGCATCGGTGGCAGCTTGTTACTGTGCGGCTGAGCTAAGTCAGGCGGGGTGGTAAAATAAAGACAGATGGCAGCAAGCTTCTTGTTCAGGACTCATGAGTCACAGCTCATTCACTGGGATCCTTGATATAAGACACACTTCTTTCCAATTTTTCATTTAGCGTGGAAGCACTTTGCTTATGAATACACCCCCGGAGCAGCCTCCTACACTATTTCTGCTGAGATCTCCTCCTCCGCGATGGGGAAATCAAGCCGGTTTGCTGGCAGCACAACATCGAGCTCCCCAGGGGCTGGGAAGCAGACGGATGCTAACAGCACTTAGCTCACAGCCGCGTCCAAGGGTTAATTCATGGATGATCGTTAGGTGCCTTCAGCCCCCAGAGAGGGACTGGGGCAGCACTGCTGGGCATCCTGGCCAAGCCTCAGCCCTGAGGACCTCTCAACCCATTGGATCCTCCCATGGTCAGCCAGCCCATCACTCCATCAAGGCAGCAACTTGGTGCATCATTGGGCCCCTCACTGCAGGAAAGGCGTTGCATTGCTGGAGCGTGTCCAGAGAAGGGCAGCGGAGCTGGGGAGGGGTCCCCAGGCTGCTGGGGAGCGGCTGGGGGAGCTGAGGGGGTTCAGCCTGGAGCAGAGGAGGCTGAGGGGAGCCCTCATCGCTCCCTACAACTGCCTGAGAGGAGGGGGGAGCCGGGGGGGTCGGGCTCTGCTCCCAGGGAACGGATGATGGGACGAGGGGAAACGGCCTCAAGTGTGGGATGGGAGGGGTAGGGGAACAGTTGGGCTCGATGATCTTAAGGGTCTTTTCCAACCTAAATGATTCTATGATTCTATGATCATTGTATAGTTCAATACTAAGCCCTATAAGTGAGGGCCTGGAAATAAAAAGCCCTATAGGTGACAGCCTGGAAAGATAGGTGGGAACCCCAGGCTGCAACCCTACCCCCCTGCAGTCACTCTAAAGTAATCTTTGAAGCATCCATTCGATTTGGAAGTTGCCCATCATGCTTGATTTATCTGTCTCATTCCAGAGATAGTTAATTAATCCCCTTCCTCAAAACAATAACAAGTTTATTTCAGTCTGAGCTGTTTCCTGCTTTATCCCGGTTTGGCGCCAGGGCTGGTGGGGAGAGCTCTGCCCAGCTCCCACGCCGCATCCGCACACCGAGCTCGGTCCCCATCTTCCTTGGGTTCATGCTTCCAAACTTTCTTCCTCTCATGGAAAACTCTTCTGGGAAGTTAAGCATTCATGGTGGTGGCTTTCCCAAGGACCAGAGACCCAGCACCAGCTCTTCCCTGCCTGGATCTGTTATTGCTCCTTTATAGCAAGGGAAAATAAGCTTCTCCACAGAGGCACTGACATGCAACGGCCCCTGTGCAAAAGCTATTACAGACTTTATCACTAATTTAATGCAAGTCCTACCAGTTTAACTCATAACATCTGCAACCCAAAGTGATACTAGCTGGGAGCAACAGAATGCGGTTTCCCTGACCTCATTGGGAGTACGGGAGCGAAACCAAAGGAGTAAATGCATTTCCCTTATGACAGCCTAGAAACAACTCAAAGAAGTTGTGTTATCCGTATGGATGCGCATTCTCTCCTTTCCCCACGGAGGAGTGGAGCAGACCTTTTCCTCCCCTTCTCCCACCAGCCAGGGCTGCTGCTGGAATTCCCACAGCAAGGGCCCAGCTGAAGGGTTTATCGTCAGCCTTTCTAGGTGTACCTATTTCTGGCATGGCAATACATGGCTCATGTGCCTCAAGGGACCTGTGTGAGATTGAATTAATTTTTCCACAGTGCTCGGGGGTGCTCAGTTAGGAGACGCTGTATTACAAAGGTGCAAAACATTCTCATTATTATTAGAGCACCTGATCCAGTGCAAGGCCCATTGCGCTGGCTTCTCAGGGTGTAAACTGTAGCTCTGTGTTGAAATGCAATGCGTTAGAGAACGCTGTCCCAAAATTGAACCTCATCTGGGCTATCCAATTGCCCAAGCCTGGTCCTGAAGGCCTTGCTTGTCCGTAGAAGGACAGGTTGGATGGGGCTCTGAGCAACCTGATCTAGTTAGCGGTGTCCCTGCTCCCTGCAGGGGGGTTGGACTAGATGACCTCTAGAGATCCCTTCCAACCCAAAACATTCTATGATCCTATGATTCTAAGAGAGAAGCATGGTGAAGAATCAGGATGCACTCCCCCGGCCTCTTCTCCCTGGTAACGGGCGATGGGACGAGGGAGAATGGTTTGAAGCTGCACCAGGGCAGTTTTAGGCTAGACATTAGGAAAAACTTCTTCACTGAAAGGGTTGTCAGGCTCTGGAATGGGCTGCCCAGGGAGGTGGTAGAGTCCTCGTCCCTGGAGCTATTTAAAAGAAGGATAGATGAGGTGCTTAGGGCCAGGGTTTCGTGGTGGGATGGCAGGGTTAGGTTAAAGGTTGGACTCGATGATCTTAAAGGTCTTTTCCAACCAAAGTGATTCTATGATTCTATGAAATGGCCCGTAGAAGACAGAATATTAAATCGTCTATGAGGGAATCCCCGTGCCAGGGATGTAGAAGCCACATCTCCATGCCTCTGCAGAGAAGGAATCCACAGCAAGAACGAAAGGCCAAGCTGTTGGAAGCATAATCAAAATAAACGGCTTCTTGCTGTTGAGTTTCATTTAAAGAAACTTGAAATTCCCAAGAAGAACAGCCGCAAGCCGCGGAAGCCCTCTTTAAGCGGTTCCCAGTGCTGTTTGTTATTTTACCTGTTGTTTACATGATGTTTTTAGTGTGTTTTAGATCAAGCAACGGCTACTGCAATCTGGTTATAAGCCTCCCCTTCAGAGCCAAGCTTACGTTTCTAATGATAGTGATGATGCACAAATAAAGCAGCTAAAGAATGAGCTTGGCTGCTCTCCTGACACATAAAAATGTAAGGGAAAAGGGCTTAATTCTGAAGCATGGAATAGTTACAAATCCAAATAGACCCATGGCCTTCCCGCCTGAAAAGACAAGACGCCCCAGCAGGGAGGAATCGGCTGTAACTCACCCCAGTTTTACAGGGCGGCCATTTCAGATGGGCTGCACTTAGCATCTCTTGTCTTTGTATTGCCCATCCCTTTCCTGGTTCGCTTTCAAGGTGGGAAAATGGTGACGAACTGATGGGAAGCTTTCAGAGAAGTCCCTTTCAGAAAGCAGATTCCTCCATGAGCGCCTTCACACCGCTAAGCTGCTGGAAAAAGTACAGAAACCCTCTTTTATGTGCTTGATGAAAAGACAGAGCAGCAAAGTAGAGGAAAAAAGACCTCAGATATAATTTTAACCGTATTTGCAATAAATTAAGAGCAGGTGAGGGTTGCACTGAACTTTGTCCCCATGATGTTATTTCAGAATGAAGCCATCACATGAGAATCCCTTTAGCTATTACATATTTTGCTGGTTTTAGAAGAGCACAAAATCAGGAAAAGTGGAAATGCATTGCTTACAAAATTAAATACATATGGGAAACATAAAGGGAACAGCCTGCAGAGCAAACTGTGTACTCTGGGATTACCCTAATTGCACAGAGACACCAGCCATACGTGTCCAAAAACGAAGACCAGATTTGATCCAAACTCTTTGGTTGGTTCGGATTTTATAGGCTACTCCAACCATCACAAGCCACGTAATTAACCGAGAAAATATAACTGACATTTTAAAGCACGTTGTTTCACTGTCAGTTCATTTACAAGGTGAAATGGTAAATTTGCTCAAATTTCCAAAATCCACTACCAATATTTACCAAGAGAAGATAAAAGAAGTTCAGCCGCTAAGCACAGAAACCAACATTTTTGTAAAATGACTTAATTGCAAACACTTTCCTTTCGGGAGCCACTTTGGGAGACGCCTTAAAGGGGATTTGTTTTCTGAATATGTTGACCATTTAATTTCTGAAATAACATTTCTTGCCCTTGGCACTCAAAATGATGAGTCACTTGTCAAATCCTGGCCCACGCTGCAAAACATCGTAGGAAAAAGAACTGCCTAAGAGTGTTTGCAAAAGGCAAGGAAAAAAGAAGAGGAGGTGGCCAAAACTTAAAGAAGAGCATCCTTTCGTTGGAGCCCCAACTCCCCAAGCACATGTAGGTGCAGATGGGGATTTCAGTGGTAGCAAGAGGGGCTGTGTTTTTATCCTCTCCCGTGGTCCTCTGTCCATGCTCCACCCCTGCTACAAGTGGTGGTTCCCTGCGGATTGAAGACCATCGCTCACTTACCAGCATGTGGAAAAAGCCAATCTTGTGAAGGATTTTCTTTGGGATGCATCGCATGAAGCATTCCCAGAAATGCAAAGTCCCTATGACAGCTTTCACTTAACCTACGGCACAGTTATAATTAAAGGGGAGAGGGGGAAAAGACGGTCCTGTGGGTTTCGCATCCTAAAGCTGGACATAACAACCTCTGTCACTGCCTCTACCCTTAGACACTGAAGTCAAAGACAGTTTAAGTTTAAGACACTGAAGTTAATGACATGTAGGTTCTTTGCTGGTCCATGGTCTCATTACAGAACATCTCACACCACCGCTTGCTCCACGGAACTCACTGGGATGACCCAAGGAACAAGGTCCCGCACATTGAGCCTGAGAGGAGCAGAATGAGGCCCATGGGCATGAGAAGGGCAAGGTGGTCCACCTGCATGGTGCCCATGTTGGAGGACATCAACAGCAAGTTGACTTGTAAAAATTTTGGCACATAAATGTGCCTCCTACTGAGGCGTTCAATTCAAGAGGAGTAGGTTTTGGCAGACATTCTTCTCAAATGAGCTATTTCTGACTACAGAGTCTAACCTGGGGTACCAGTGATGCAGCCTATGGCATCCAATATCAAATCCTGCCATTTTAGAAGCTGCATTTTTAGATGTTTCAGAAGATGTCCCCATGAGGATTTCCCACTGAAAGAAATATAAGTAATCCTTTAGACCTGCTTCAAGATAATTATTTTTTTCATTTTTTGAGATGGCTTTAATGAATAACATGACTCCTCCTACAAAAAGCTTGAATCGGTCAACGTAGCTGATCATTGCATATTGAATCTTTTCTCTTCATGCTTTCCTTCATACTATTCCTTTCTGAAAATAAACATGGAATAAGTAAATAAATGCATTCCTTCTAAAGCATCAGTGATCTCTCAAGAAGATTGTTTTAATATAAAATAATGGCCTAGTGTATATTCTGTCCACTGTACAAAACACAGAAGGTTTGGAGCTGGAAAGCCAGCAAGAAGCAGGATAGACGTCACCCCAAATTTACTGGAAAAAAGATTAGCAGCTGGAGGTTCTCAAAGTGCTCATTTGGAAATAGCAGCGTGGACTCACGATTCTGCCAGAGCCACCACTGTCATGAGCTGAATGTATTCACCTTAGGAGAAAAATGTCACAGAAAAGGCCAAGACTTAGTCAAGGCACTCAGCAGACCAAATCGCTTGAAGTTTGAACCCAACCGAGTTGCAGAGATCACTGCTGAGCTTTCAGGGGGTCGATGCTGTGGTGAGACCGGCGCTTGCTGCAGGGCCACCGCCAGGAGACCCATGTTGACACCTGCTATTTCCAGACCTGCTCATGATTTTCCACCCAAAACCAGCTTTTCTGGAAAAATACCCATCTACTTATTTATTCTTAATGGGAAAATGTCATTGTGATTTTAAAAACACAGTTACTTTATTGCATGGGAAATTTTGAAACCAGCGTGTTTGCCTCAGCTTAAAGCACTGTCTCTCAGCCTTCAGCTTAAACAACCTCAAGTTGAAATATCGGTCATAAAAATTACTTCCTGATACATTTCAAGAGGTTTTTTTTAACTATAAAAAATATTAACTCAAAGCAAACTGGCTATTCCAAAACCGGTGTGATATATAGTTTCAAAATGCAGTGAGGCAGTACAGTAAAAATTTACAGTCCTATTTTTAATGCAATTTAATACATTTTTTAAATGTTTGAAAGATATTGCAGAAAGTTGGGCTGTGCTAAGGAGAGAAAATGAAGTGAATGGAGTTCAGTTTTTGAGGTGCTTGCTTTGGTTTTGCTCAGGAAGGGTGGGCTTATACTCAGGTGCCACCCGCATGTCCTGGGTAGAATATGTTTCCTAAGTGACCTCAGGACTGATTTATTTGTTTATTTTTTTTAAAAAAAATGACTTTTTGGAGTGTTTTTTCCCATTGCCTATTTGTTTGGGGGTAATAGTAGCAAGTGCTCTCTGTGAGCTGTTACCCATATCCTTTGGAAATCTCTTTACCATCCCGTTCCCCTGGTTAAAATGGCAATAAAAAGCTATTTCCAGAAATTTGTGCTGGGAGAGGTGGGGATAGGTCTCTAAGGGTCAGGTTCATGGCCATGAAACCCCCTCCAAACCCACTGCAGGAGTGCGTGGCTGGCCCCTGGATACCAACCCCAGGACTGCTCAGCCTCTGGCTTCTGCTTTAGGCTAGCTTTTATATATATAGAAAGTAATTTCGACTAGCAAGATCTTCCCATTTGGTCTAGATTTTCTGGGATTCTTTTATAAAAGGAATGATTTCAGTACAGATCTTACAGTAAGAGTGGCTTTGCTCCAGATTTTGTGCTGCATGAATTCTGGCTTGGAGCAGGAACCAGTGCTATAAAAGACAGAGTCGTCCATGCAGAAACCTCAGCAGATAATCCTAATCAGGAGACATTCATTAAACCTTGTTTAGTATCGTTGGTTCTATGGATAATTAATAAAGCAACCAGCTGGAAGAATCTGTATGAGGTATGATGGTAGAATATAAAAAACTCTTCCACATGACTGGCTGAGTAAGGGTTTCAGTGTCGGGGAAGTATGAGAAAGCCATAAATGTCTCATTTATGCAGAAAGCGGACAGACAGCCTTCAGTAGAGAAAAAACTCAACTGAGTCATGAGGGCCCCCAATTTGTATGCAGTAGACACCCCCCTGAAGGGGCACTCGTGCCTTTGGTGCTCACAGCACATCTCCACTGAGACCAGCATCCCATCTCAACTGGGCTACAGCGGAAACCGCCGTAAACAAGGCAGCACGGAGGCGGCAGCATCCATCAACAGCCAATTCATTATACTAAATCCAGAGAGGATAATGCAGCCCGCTGAAATACGGGACTAAAGGCCAAGGTTGGGTTTCCCTGGAAACCATAGCATTGTATTTGCTACCTTTTGCCATTTGCAAATGTTGCCCAGGGTGTATCGGCAGTGCTGATCTGCCGAGGGAAACGTCCGAGTTTCCCCTCCCTCCCCTCCAGCCCCGCGTTAGGACTACTGTAGCTCTGTAATTTCTTACTAAAAAGATAATAAAGGAATTTTTTTTTCTCCTTTCCAAAGTTTCCTCTTTATCTTAATAAAGACCCTGTTATATATTCTCATAAATATCTTGGCCCACATAAGATCTCCTTGGCTCTTGCCGATCGCTAGGAGAAAATAAGTGACCTCAGTGGGGCTGCAATGATAACGTTGGTATTTACCAAGAGAAACCCCTACGAGTCTTATTTTCATTTTTACTGCAATCCAGCTGGGGTATAAATCAAAGAGATATCAGGACCGTTCATCCATCGTGATGGATCTTAGCGCTGCTGTCATCACGAGGAAGGACATCCGCGCGGGGAGATTTGTGTGTATCTGTCTACTTCTGCTCTGCCAGCGAGCAAGTTGTGTCATCCCTGATGGAAATGTTAGCGCGCAGTGGGGATATCTGGAAAAAAGGGGGATTGCTCACGGTAATAAATTACTTAGCCAGACCATTCATATTGTCTAGTCATAATTTTCAGTCTTTTATCTCTGTGTCTTTAAATGGCAAGGGAATTTCAGGGCTTTTTACAGACTATTCTTTAAACAAGACAAACTATTTTTAGCGACTCAGCTTGACAAGAGGGAGCAGACTGAAAACGAGCTGGGCTTCCCAGCACAACCTTGGCTGTGTTTTTAGTGCTTGGCCACACTTATCCCCCCCGTATGAGGACTCGCAGCCCCCCAAAGCGGTGCCGGCCAGCCGAGCACAGGGAGATGCTTCTGTAATATCTCCTCTATCAAACCTGACCTGAGGCTCATCTCCCTTAGATGGAAAATAAAGGTGATTTTTATTATGTTGTATAGATAAAGACCTGCCTTGGGCCCAGGGATGTGCTCTAATAACACACACACAGTGGGAGCCACGGCCGCCTGCTAAAGAATGGGAAATGAAGACAAAACTATGTAAACACTAAGTGACGGATTAAAATGTTGCCACTTTTTACGAGAATGCGCATAAATATCCTCCAGAAGTTTTCCCTAGCTGCTTTATTTTACATGTAAAATGTTTTGTCTGCCAGCTCTCCCCCTTGACCATGAAGGCAGCTGTAAAAACGGCCGCGAACAGACTGCTGCAGGGTGAGCGACTTCTCTGCTAGCCCTCAGCAATGCCGGGAATATTTAGCATTCTCCGCCAAAGCTTGTTCCTTCCTAATGGGAAGGAAATTCCCTGTTTCTTCTTAGCCCACATCCACTGCTCTGGTGTGAGATGCACCATCCCCTTAACAGCCCACTGCAGCACGCAGAAGTTCAGCAATGCTAAGACGCAACCCCGTGGCAGATGGGTTGTTGTTGTGTCTATTTGATTTTATTTTCAAGCTTTTTCCTATTTTCCCTCTTTTTCAGCATGAGAAAAATGGGGCTGTTTTCACACCCATAGCCCCCACTAGGCGCCTGCCAGCCAGCCCCACTCCACGGGGCACAGATCATCCCCCCCATGCAGCCTCGTCCTGCAAAGATGGGCTTATTTTTTTAAAAATGAAGGAGAAAAAAGATGCTTTCTGTGGTTTCCCACATGTTTGCATTGCGTTTGTCCCATCGCCTCCTCATTTTGCCCTTCAGCGGGTCCCACCGGCCTCGGCAGCCCAGTGCTGGCCCTCAGCCTGCTGTTGATCTGCAGGAACCGCTGGGCATCTCAACAGCACGTGGCCCGGGAGATTTTCTGGGCCTCATATTTAGGTTTGGATTGCAAGCAGTTGTCTGGAAGCCTGAATCTGACCTCCCTGGGCTTCAGGATCTACTCTTACATGGACATAACTCCTGCGTGCATGGGTAGCTCCTCTAAGCCAGTGGTGTAAAACTGGTAGGAGGGAGGTTGGTGGCTGTGCTGCAGCTCCAAGGAGGGTTTCCCGGGATGCTGTCACTGCCCAGCATCCTTCCAGCTCCCCCGGGATGGGGGAAGTCATTTTGGCATCTGCTGGAAATGCTCCGGGGGCTTGGGCAGGGCAGTGAGGATGTGATGCAGAGCCCTACTCTCCAGCCCCAAGGGTAAGGGAGCAAGAGGTGCAAAAAACCCCACACTGGGGCCATAATCTCCCAAATTTTGGCACTGAAGAGCTACTAGCTCCTGTACACACCGTGCCCCACCAGCTGCTGTGGCATTTTCCCGGGATGCTGTCACTGCCCAGCATCCTTCCAGCTCCCCCGGGATGGGGGAAGTCATTTTGGCATCTGCTGGAAATGCTCCGGGGGCTTGGGCAGGGCAGTGAGGATGTGATGCAGAGCCCTCCTCTCCAGCCCCAAGGGTAAGGGAGCAAGAGGTGCAAAAAACCCACACTGGGGCCATAATCTCCCAAATTTTGGCACTGGAGAGCTACTAGCTCCTGCACACACCGTGCCCCACCAGCTGCTGTGGCATCTTAGCCTGCGCAGGTTTGGTCCCTCCCTCCCAAGCAGTCACTTGGGATGCCGGATTTTGCCAGGGATCACTGGAAAACTGCCGATGGGAAGGGAAGCACGCAGGCTGGCATGGAGAGGGATGTGAGGCAGAGGAGTTGCACTCAGCCAGACACGCACCGTGCAGAATCCCACCAGGACCGGGTGCCTCTGCAGCTGTGCGGGAGCTTGGCCCCGACCCTTTTTGGGGCGTAGTGAAATCCAGGGGGTGCTGCTGGCGCAGGAGGGATGGGGACTCCCTCTGAGGCCAGCACGTGTGCTCACCGGTTTCTGTGGCAGGGATTAGGGGGAGGACCCTTCGAGACAGCATCTGCCTTTAATTGCCTCGTTCCCTTTCTCCTCTCCCTGCCCGTTTTCTCTTTCATGCTTCCTCCGTTGTCTCATCCCACTGTCCACCTTCCTCCCTCCCTCCTCGCATCTCCCTGGGCCTGCATCCCCTCTTCCTTTCATCGCCATTTCAAATGCCCCAGAGGGTTTGACTTTTATTTCACCGTGCTTCTTGCTTCCCCGAATGCACACAGCCCCCCCGGGAATAACACCGGGGTCTCCCCTTTCATTCACTTCTGAGCTGAGTTAAAAGAAAGGGGATGTTAAACCCATACAAAGCCACTAGCACACGGATTTCTTTTTGATCTTGACATCCGCAAGTCGTAATAGATCCAGAATCAAAACAGTCCAGAAATTTGGCACAGTGAGGGCTTGGAAGGAGCAGTTGAAAGGAAGATTTCCAGGTTTTGTTTTGGTTTGTTTTTTTTTTTTTTATAATGAAGGTTTTGGAGAAATTTTGCTTTGAAATAATGTCTTCCATACAAAGCCATTCCACCCTGCTAAATGATTTCCAGCTTATTGTGACAAGAAATCTGCAAAATGGAGGGGAAAAAAAAGGGGGACAAAGAAAATACTGGGCCTTATTTACCATCCCTGGGTTCATGTAAATACGGACAAAACCAAACCACCCTTGCAGTGGGTGCAGAGTCCCACACGCCTGCGGTCCCTGCTCCAGGTGCCCCTGGGTTTAACCCTGCGAGATGATGGGAGCCAGCCACTTGCACATCGCTCCCGGTCCCCTTCCAAGCACAGGGAATTTTGCTTTGGTTTTCATGCATCTAATGAGAGGTTCTTGGCACAGGCAGCCGGCGGGGCTTTCATTCCTGTGGTCTACGAACATATACACTCGCCGAGCTGTTTACGCTGGCTGTCCAGAGATATTTTTCTGATTAACCACCAGCAGTTATTGGGATTTCTCTTTGCCCGCACGCACAGCTGGGAAGAGCAAACAGCAAACACCGGAGAGGGGCGGAGGGGAACCCTCTGTGTTTCGGCCACGGGATGCACAATCGGAGGTGAAGCGGCTCCTTGCTGCCCCTTGCACCCTCTCCACTAACGGGCCAGGGCATGACGATGCTCTTCTCAGCTGTTTCACCACTACTTTGGTGGTACTGTAAATTCCTGGGGAAAGACAAGGGGTAATGGTTTTAAACTAAACCAGGGTAGGTTTAGACTAGATATAAGGAAGAAATTCTTTACAGTGAGGGTGGTGAAACACTGGAACAGGTTGCCCAGAGAGG
>NW_009260403.1:1003623-1037576 GCF_000687185.1 Egretta garzetta | reverse complement strand
TCCTGCAGGGGGGTTGGGCTGGGTGACCTCTAGGGGTCCCTTCCAACCCAAAACATTCTATGATTCTATGATGATTCTAAGAGGGTGCCTTTGTATCCATCTGGATAACGTGCCTAGCTGATTCCAAACAGTAATTACTGGGTATCTCCTCAGCGCAATCAAGTAGTTATCAGCAGTGGGTACTTCTGCACAGAAAATTAGATATTAAAGGGCATTGCGTTACAAAAATCAGCGCACATATTAAATAACTTTCACTTCAAGCCTAAATATATGCTGTAACATCTACCCCCAAGGCGTGTGTATTTAAGTGTGCGCACACATCACTTTAATTAGAGCATCGGTGCTACCAGCAGGAGAAGCCAGCAACCATTAACTTTTCATTTTCGTTTAAAGCAGTCTGCTTTGTAATGAGAAAATCAGATAATGATCAAAAGTCCAGCTCTTCTGTCAATAAAAGAAGAATAAAAGCTCATGTTTTGAATTCTGATGCCTGCTGCTCTTTCGGTGGAGCTCACCTTAGGGAAGGGCTGGGTGCAGCCCCCAAACCTCACGCCCTGTCTTCTTTCACTGCCCCGGTTTTGGGATGTTTGTGGGAGCCTGTGCTCCCATGAAGCCAGAAATCACTATCATATAATAAATATTAGCTTTTCATATAAAAACAGATGTATCAGCTATTTGACATCCCCCAGGCTCAAGTACTAATTTGTGTCCAAACGCCTTCATCACGTCTCTCCTACCCTGTGCCCGCTCCCGTCGGGGTGAGACAGCAGCTCTGGTCTCCGCTTCCATCCATGGCTGAGTCACTTCTTGCTCTTCATTCAGGTAATGAAAGCCTCGGGAGAAGGAGCAGAGCAATAAACAGTTTGAGCTCTGGGTCCAGGTGCCCATGACATGAGCCGTGCATCGGTCCTGCAGCCCCAGCAGAGCTCGTCCTTGCTCTAAAATCTTCCTGCATGAACCAGACCGATATTATCAGCCAGTTTCCTACTTACCTGTTTTACCTGAATCACCAAGCCACCTTTTTCAGCTCAAGGTCCCTGACCAGAAATACCACTCCTGTAGTTACGACTGATTTCTTCATTCAGCAGAAGAAATGGGTGCCATACCCAGTGAGAGCAAAAAAGAAAAAGCTGACTGGTTATATTTCATTACTCATAGAATCATAGAATGATTTGGTGGGAAGGGCCCCCTGAGGGTCACCCAGCCCAACCCCCCTGCAGGAGCAGGGGCACCTTGAACCACATCAGGTTGCTCACAGCCCCGGCCAACCTGGCCTGGAATGGTCCCAGGGATGGGGCCTCCACCCCCTCTCTGGGCAACCCCTGCCAGGGTTTCACCACCCTCACTGGAAAGAATTTCTCCCTTAGATCCAGTCTAAACCTACTCTGGTTTAGTTTAAAATCATCCCCCCTTGTCCTGTCCCAGCTGGCCCTACTAGAAAGCTTGTCCCCCCCTTTCCTCTGGGCCCCCTTTAAGCCCTGACCGGCCGCACTCAGCTCTGCCCGCAGCCTTCTCTTCTCCAGGCTGAACACCCCCAACTCTCCCAGCCTGGCCTCAGAGCAGAGGGGCTCCAGCCCTCGGAGCATTTTAGTAGCCCTCCTCTGGCCCCGCTCCAACAAGTCCATGTCCTTCTTGTGGTGAGGGCTCCAGAACTGGACACAGGGCTCCAGGTACTAATTTGATGCTTTTCCAGCTGTAACAACTACCTCCAAATTATTGTCTGGTTGCAACGTGATTTCCAAAGCTTTAATCTCGTACGCCGAGCTGCCAGAGAGAGGCTTTGTAGAGCTTGGTGCCTGAGCAGAGTTCAGCCTGCAATAAGGATTAAATACAGAAAACCAATAAGGAACCTCCCCCTGACCACTGGCACCACCACACATTTTCCCGTGTGAGTGACGAATAAATACAGGGTACATTTGCGTCGTACTCGTCTGGGAGCCTTGGGAAACTGCTGTCTCCGCTGCTCGACGATACACAGCCTCTTGTCCCATTTGCCATGTTTTCATTGATGAAAGACCAAAGCATGTGAAAATCAATGGCCTCGTGCATAATACAGGGATTAACTCTTTGCTGCGATGCTCCGCTGCGACGCTGACCTGACTACAAACGGCTCCTTGCCTCTGCCGGGGCCAAACTTCTGCCAGTTCTCATCATCACTCCGGCATCCTGCGCCCGTTCAGCTTTCAGAGCTGCTTGAGGTGCCTCTTGCTGTTTTCCCCCTCGCTCGGCTGGCAGACGCACATGGAAGTAACTACGTGTCCGATCGCATTACGCTCTCCGACCACCCCGCTTGTTATTCTAGCTGGGTTTGCAAATCCGATCTATGGTGCACAGGCCTGGAAGCTCAATCTTGTAAAATTTGATTTTAAGAGCCCAAGCCTCATCCCAGTTTATCATTGCCAGGCACTGCTCCAGGAGGTAGGGACTTCATCAGGATTGCCACACTGTCCAAACTTCTTCAGAGCATCCTCGCGGTCCTCCCAGCCTCCCACCGACAGCCTCCTCACTCCCACGTCATCCTCCTACCACAGACCTTGGCAGCGCAGGAGTTGACCATCCCGTTGGGTTCACCACTGGTGCAGTCAACGCCTGTTAGCTTTGTGAGCAAAGCTCTCCCTCAAACATCCCTATAGTGGTCAATTGAGGGGCAATAAAAATAATTGCCTCTGTGAATTTATCTTCTATCGCGCACTAGACATAAGAAGGGATGGCTGTTTAAGTGCTTTGCTTGTACTGCTTATAGTTAAATGGGAGAAAACGTTAATAAAAGCAGTACTGAACACTAGCAGCATCCTTTGGGATGAGAATTTCTTGGAGCCTTCATCAACGTGGGCCAAATGGCCCCAGCAGGAGGGGCAGGGGGGTTACAGCCCTTCTCGAGAAGCCTGTCATGGAGGAAGTGGAGCTGGGACCCAAATCCTTCTCTCTGATGCCTCGCGACAAAGTTTGGTAGCTAATGACTGAGCTACTTTGGATGTGATGGTGGGACTACATCCCTGAGTCCCTGCTGTGGTGGGCTGAATATTTAGCGTCCATAGGCACGTAACCATAAGCTCAGGACTTGTATAATCCTATCCCAGCACAGCTACTTCACAGCTTGTCAAAGATACGATCTTCACCAGGCTCGGAAAGAAAAATTGAGAATTTCTAGCGTTTTTAAAAAAACCCCACACGTCAGTTTGTTTAGTGAAAGGATGCAGGGATGGTGAGCGGGAAGGCGGTGGGGCCCCTCGCTCTAGATTAGACCCAGATGGCCTGCAGAGGTGGGGGAATAGCCTTTGCCTTCTTGATGATGAATGCACAAATCCCTTCTGCAGCTATCTGAACCGTCGTGTTGCGAAATGTATGGTGATTGATTAGGAGCGTATTAACCTTGTCATTTGTAATAGGTCATCCGTTGATTTTATCACGTTTTAATCCCTATTTTTTTCATACTGAGCTCCTTCCTAAGGAAAGCGTGTAGATGGGTGCGCTGGGGACGGAGGGGGGTCAGCGTTCAGAGTTTGATGCTAATTTTTTTAATGCTTACCTTCTCTGAGTCAATTTTTTTTGGTCGCTCTGATGGTGGAGTGAGATGACCATTTTCCAAGATTTATGTGGCCGAATTAGTGATGTATATTTGCTGATGACTCTGAATTCCCTGTGACCTTGAGGTGCTGCAGGTTTAAGGCCATAAGTTTTTAGGCTCTTGCTCTACCCGAAGCCATGAATATCTCCCCGAAGTCGCAAGGGGTTTGCTGTGCCTGTCTGAGGGTAAAATCCACTGTAGATTTATTTTGTGGTTTGTGAGTGCAGTGATCATTTCTGGTTTATTCACTGTCTTATTTAAAGTGGGGGATGAGCGGTGAATACCCAAGTTAGACAGTTACTTAATTAAGTAAAAACCATTTTTCCTTTAGTACAGATTTGCAAGCCCAAGCTTGCTGTCACCTGGCGAGACTTTTGAAAGCACCAAACACCAAATTCCCCATCAGTACATCTTCATGCAAATCTGCCCTTCTTCCCTACATCTTCACCGGAGACAGTTCAGGCCACCTCTGCTTCCCACCTCTATTTTCCATCTCTGTGCTGGGTTTTGGTTGTTTTATCAGACCCGAGGCTGAGCAGTTCTCATACGGCTATGCACCCTGATGTGATGCTCAGGTGGAAGGAAGGCTGTTATTCCAGTTATTTATATCCTTTTTTTCCCTGATTGTGTTATCTGGAAGGGGTGACTGTGGTTTTAGGTCCAGTTTTGGTCCAGGAAACAATGTCTCAGCTAGAACAAGACCTAAAATGGGATCTCCCCATTCGATGGGGATAATTTAATGGGTTGGCAACCATGGCTGCGGCTGAGGACGAGGCTTGCTCTGCTTGGCTGGAATGAGCTTGAGGTGCAGCAAGAAGAGGGTAAATCAGGGCAACCATCAAGCCCCAACTGCATTTCTATGACCCTTAATGATGACATCAAGTTCAGGTTAGTGGATTTCTTAGCTGGAACTGCCACTCCAGTGAAGTGCTTAGAAAGAGGCCAAGCATGATGCTTGGGGTTTGATGACAGAAGTAAATTAAAAACATAAAGAAATCCATTTTTTAAGAGAGACAACCAAAAAAAGAGCATCCCAGCCCTGAGAGAGGAGAGGGGTCCCACCCCAAGCTGCCTAGGAGGTGTTGGAGGTCTGCAGGCACATCAGGCAATCAGAGGCTCGGTCCTGCACTCGCGTGGTCACTGCCGTTATCTGCTGCTGTCTTTTCCTCTGCATTACAGAGTGAAATGAGCTGAAATTTCCCCAGAAGGTTACACCTGTAATTACTGGTATCTGCATGCCTGTGCTGATGGGGACATTCCCATTACAGCCTATCGTCCTGTGCAAGAGGAGGACTGGACAGTGTTGCCCTCGGATGGTGCTTTCTGGGCACTCATCTCAAAGCAAGGCACAATTTTTTTATGCCCTTGGCATCAGGCAGAAAAGCAGGGCATATCCATTCCATGTTCACACCTCGGGAAGCCGAGGCCTTCTGAGATCAAGCAGATTTCTCAAGCCCAGTGAGGGAATTTGTCGGTGTGCTGATGCAGAGACGCATTTCTGTACTACAAGTCTTGGGAGCGGTGTCTCTGGGATTTAGGGCATCCCCTCCCCGGAGCAGAGCTGCCTACACTGAATTGCACGCTGTTCAATGGCTGCAGCCTCTCTCCATTCCGTGGAGAAAAGAGGATTTCACCCTCGCAACAGCCTAATTTATCTTCAGGGGGAAAGCCACCACCAGCCTCTTGTCCCAGGTGGTATTATCTTGGGTAACCACATTTAACCCCGGCTTTCATTTTGTTTCAGGGCAAACATCACTGGGAAAAATACATGTGTGTACATGGGAGGTATTTACATACTGTTTATTTGGGGATTTTAGCTTAATAGAGAAACAGGAACAATAAAAAAAAAGACCCCAGGGGAAGGGTGCGAGCCTGTTTCTGAGGCATGCCTGAACCTGCTGCACCTCTTAATAAGATTTAGTGAGATCAATACGTTGATACAATATTCTCTGGCCTTGCTAGAACAAATATTCAGAGAGGAAAGTGGGGCAAGGACGGCTGCGGGCTTTTCTTGCCTTCAGATCACTGCTGCAGAATTAGCAGAAATTTCCATTCTGAAAAAAAAGATCGAGCTTAGGCTTTCAGTTGATGATAACCCGGCACACTCAGGAATTTCACATCCTTGGCAGCATAATAAACCTGCAGTTCCCTCTCTCCGATGCAGCGTTTGCTCTTTCTAAGGGATTATTCTCATTTTTCTGGGCTTGGTGTCAGCAAGATCAGAATCAGGCACCTTTGGTTTGAAGCATCACTGTGGTGGTGGCTCAGGGTCTGCTGTGGGCTGGGAAGGTTAAACACCAGAAAGGGTGGGTATTCCCCCAAAATGGCCGGGGGACTTCCAGTACCAAAGCTATCCTGCCACTGCCACGGCAATTAAAAGATGAATTCAACCCAGTAAGCAACATTCTTCTTGGATTCTGAGCAATGTTCTTTGTTGAGCATATACACTTGGAAAATACTTTCCAAAATATTTACTTTCAAATATTTTTAACTATGCTATAGTAGTTTTACACAAAAATAAGCTAAATTTATCCCTCCGTGGTTGTTTTGCAGTACAGACTGACTCAGAGTTTGCCAGCACAAGCTGAGCCTGCCCTGCTGCTGGGCTGTGTTTTACGGAGACTTTGCTCTTACCTGGTCTGTGCTCCTATTTCAGATGGAAATGCTATTAGCTATTGCTGCAAATGCTTTTTTTTTTTTCCCCCAATGCATTTCATTAAAATAATTTTAGACACTATAAATAAGGTCATTTCCATGAGATCTGAGTAAGAAACCACCATTTGGGGAGTCTGGTAGAAGACAGGGCTGAAGGAGGGGGTTGCTGGTTTCACACATTTGTTATTATTGTTGGTACTTACAGGCTGGATTGTGAAAAACAGATTTTTAACCAGAAAAATAGAGGCTCAGCCCCAGACAGGGTAATGCCTCTATTTTCCCGAGAGCCTGCTGCTGTGTTGCCTCCCAAGCCCCTTGCTCAGTGCTTCTGACCTAGTAGAAATAATTGCTCTCACAAGAGAATACAGCAGCTTACAAAGCATGCTGGAAAGTTTAGGACTGGAAATACTGGGAAAAAACTGCATCATTTACTCTAGTGTCGTTAGCTTTAATGTGGAGGTATGATAATTTGGTGATTTTATTTTGACAGTGGATGCGTTTTGTCAAGCTAAAAGAAAGTTGTAAAAATATCCCCGTTATTTTGCTGTCAGCCAAAAATGACCACAACACTAGGGCAGATCAAAAACCAGCGAGCAGAAAGAGCAAGGTGCGAAAAGCATGAATTCTCTGCTAATAGTACGAGTGATCTGCTTTGCTGGAAGTCCCTTGAAATGGCGTGTGTTGGAACCCACAGCCTCCGCGCGCTCGTTAGGGCGTTATTTGCACCTCTCTGCCCATGCTGTCATGCTGAGCGAGGCCACGACCCGCACCTGATTCAGCCTCCTGGCAGAAAATTAGTGAAACTTCATTTTTTTCTTGAGTTGGAGTCCACGCCTGTAAGCAATCAAAAGAGAAAACCCAATCCAGGCACTCCTGCCCAAAACTAAGGTCTGAATCTCAACCCATCTGCAGTCTACAGCTTCAGTCCCTTTGCATCTGATATAACAAAAACTGTTAAAAAAAAAAAAAAGAACAAATAAACTTGTTAGGAGAGATGTCTGGGGTCACTGAAAGAACTGTCACACTGAGTTAGCTCTGACATGTTACTGCAACGTGTATTTATGGTCCAGCATGGATCAGTCCAGAGGCTGGGACAAGGTGCTTTGCCAGGAGCGATGGATCTGTCCTTTTTTTCCTGTACTTAAATCCAGACTAAGTTCAGCTGAACTTAAAAAACCACAGCTGACAAAGGAAGAAAAGGATATGGGAAACATCTAGAGTAGAAATTGAATTTTTAAAAAAGGATTTAATGTAGAGAAATGGGTATATCGCCCACCACCATTGCAGACCGTTGGCCAAGGGCCAAGGGCTAAGTCAGCATCAGGTTAGCATGGTAAGACCATGCAGCAGCTAATGCCCAGAGAGGTGTCAGGGCTTTTATCCCACCATCCCTTTTCCAGTTCATCCTCCCTCATCTGGAACCGGCCTTTTTCATGGTGGGGATCAAGAAGCCCGACGGCTCCCCCATGGCGACCCATTGGTCCCTGGGGTGGTGGGACAGAAAGCAGCCTCATGGCATCAACCTACCACGATGAGAGCAACCTCTAGGGAGCTGGCAGTGGAAAGCAGGGCAGAAACCCATGATTTCTCTAGTGCTCTCACATCAATTACCTTTTACTCAACTTTATGAAGCCTTTGCATTTTTTCCCTTTATTTTCTTGTCTTGATTAGCCCACATCCCACCACTGCTCCCGTCTCCAGTTGCCATCTGTGAGCAATCTACATTCCCAGCCTCATCATTAATTTGTGTCATTCCTTGAAAACAGCACAATCGTATACTCGTGGTTAAGTATTTAATTCTGATTCAGGAGAGCTTAAAATGCCTCCATGTGTGCCTGCCCGCACCAGCTGAGTGTCACCAGACCACAGCCCTGGCTTCTTTTCATGGCTTGTGTGAAAAAGCCTCTGCCTCGCACTCCCCATGAGTCACAGGCCCTTTCCAAGCGGCCAAGCTATGCCAAATTTTTCACTGTTTGGGTTCCCCCCCCTCCCATATGGTAATAGTTTTTCATGATAACAAATATTTCAGTGACATTTTCTACAGAACAAGAAAAAAAAAAAAGAAGAAATCATTTTCTTTCAGAAGTTCCCTTTTTGGAAAGAAAACAATGAATTAGAAACTTTTCTTTTAAAAAACTTTCATTGCTCATGTAAGTCTGAAAGTATTTGGCTTTATTTCAAATGGAATGAAAGGAGTTTTTGAAACATCCAGATATACAGTAAAACAGGCGTTCCAGCCTTCAGACAGCTCTGGGTCCAGAAGGTCCACACTTGGGACAACCCATCCCAGAGTCACTAAACTGCTGGTTTGCCATTTTAGTGGCAAAATAGGGACATTTCTTGGACATCGCTCTGCCCCCCAAGCACAGGGTTTGCTATGTGCGTGCAAACAACTCATCCATCGAATTCAAACCCCTCTCTGTGGTTGGACACCAACACACCTATGGGAAATAAATAAATAAATGCAAGGGAAGGTCTCTCCTGAGCATATAGCTTGAAGAATCCAACGTTAGGTTGGTTTTACAGAAGGGTCATTTCTGTAGTGAGATTGCAGACACAACGGGACACGGGACAACGCCTAGGGAAGAAGACCTCACCCAAAGAGTGCGCAATATTCACCTTGTGATAGGTGCCACCAGCTTCTGTGCCTCCCGCTTAAGAAATTAATGTGAAATAGTGACAAAGGGGCGCGCTGCTGCCTTTGACACGCATCCATATGTGCCACATGCCGCTCGCGTTAACGTAATTAACTTAATTTGACAAACTGCATCGAGCAACAGGCGCGGTTGTCTTGGAGCCTATTCGCTCTGTACGGTGACTACTCCCCAAACCATCAACTTGACAGAAGAACTGTGTCTAATTAACACTTTCTTAATACCTCAACAAATAACAAACCTGCTGTTGGGAGAAATAGTTTCACACTTCCTTATCAAATTAGGGCAAAATCACTCCTAATGAGCTAAAATCAATTAGTGCGACACCGAAATGAATGTATTTATGCTGTCAGCAAGCGGTATTTGCATAACAGTTTGCAAGGGCAGGGAAGATGCTGTAGCTTCTCAGTGCTGCTAATGAGGAGCTGCTGCAGGAAGGTGCTACCAGAGAGAAAATTGTCTTATGCCACCTCCATGCAGCACTGGCCAGCACCCAGGGCCAGAAGCATCAGAGAGCATCGCCCAGGATTTTGTTCTCCAAAAAAACCCGAAAGCCCAGGTAAATGGGGTCTGGGGGTGCACCCTCTCTGCAGTCCTGGGAGGAACGGGGCCATCCCTGCTGCTCCGCTCTGCCATCACGGTGCGCACCGACAGAGCCTGTGACGGGGACGAGCCTTTTGGCACCACCAGTACCTTTCTCATGTGCCATGGTGCTGATGGGAAACCTGGATATTCCCTCACTTACCCAGAGAGGTAAAAGCCTTTTTACTGCCCCTTCTGCCCATGCAGGGAAAAAGAAACGGCTGAAAATGGTACAAACCAAGACAAAAATGCCTTTATGAAAATCATCCTTAGTTTTCTGTTGTTGTTGTTAAAACCTTTAATTGAATTAGAGGACTGGTTCATGAACAAATGGAACAGAGACAGACAGCAAGTCATTTTAATAATATTTATTTTTTATAGCTACTTAAAACATTTTGTTGTGGTTCCAGCATATACACATGTCTTCTTGACCTTGGAGTTAATTGCGTTGAAGCTGTGCTTGTGACTAATGCGTACGTGTCCACGTGTCTCTGCCTCTCTCTATCTCAATGCCATTATAGTCACGCACGTAGAAATAAATTTATAAGAGGAAGAATGACACAATACAGACTGAAATAACTGCGTGTAAGCTGGTGCAGCTGAAATCCTTACTACGATACTTGTAGCAAATTATGTCACCTTGTTCTGCATTTAGGCTAGCACAGAGACAACAGTTGGATGGATAAACAACATCCTGCAGCTTTCCCTGTCAGAAGAAAGGATGCACGAGTGGAACATGGGTCCAAAAAAAATAAGTGCAAAGAGAAGCAAAGGCAGGGAGGGACCAGGAGGAGGGCAGGGGCGAGTGTGTTTTAGGAGAGGAAGCTGAAAGGTGATGGCATGTCTGGTCGGGCAGAGCAGGGCAGGGGAAGGGACGTGGTGCATGAACCATTGGCCCCTCCCTATAGGAAAGACCTGGGGGGGCTGGAGCGTGTCCAGAGAAGGGCAGCGGAGCTGGGGAGGGGTCTGGAGCCCCAGGCTGCTGGGGAGCGGCTGGGGGAGCTGGGGGGGTTCAGCCTGGAGCAGAGGAGGCTGAGGGGAGCCCTCATCACTCCCTACAACTGCCTGAGAGGAGGGGGGAGCCGGGGGGGTCGGGCTCTGCTCCCAGGGAAGGGGCGATGGGACGAGGGGCACCGGCCTCAAGTTGTGCCAGGGCAGGGTGAGGTTGGGCATGGGGAACAATTCCTTCCCCTTGGGGCTGTCAGGCACTGGAAGGGGCTGCCCAGGGAAGGGGTCGAGTCCCCAGCCCTGGGGGGATTTAACAGCCGGGCAGAGGCGGTGCTGAGGGCCAGGGTTTGGGGGTGGGATGGCAGGGGTAGGGGAACGGTTGGGCTTGATGATCTTAAACGGCTTTTCCAGCCTAAACGATTCTGTGATTCTATTCTATGGTTCTACGAACCCCTCAGCACCACAGACACCAGGGGATGGTGCTGCTTCCCCTTGCAAAGACTTTACAAGGACTGAGTCACTCTAAGTCCTTCTGGTCTTCTGCTGAAAGGCTTTGGAGAAGGCTACAGTGGGAGGTAGATCAGGACAGCTCTCGTCAGCTCTCCGCAAAACAGGCCCAGGGGAGGTCTGGTGCAACAGGCAGTGGCAAAGGAAGAACCAGGTTCATCTTGCATTCCTCTTAGCATGTACATACACACGCTAATAGCTGTGAGATCTACTTATTTTTCAACACATTTTATTCTTAATAGGAATGGTCAATTTTATAGCTTGAGAATATTTAGTCAATACAAGACAGGATGTTTTCCTTGTAAAATAAAAACAAGTTTTCAAACACGTGGGCAGGGTGATGCTCTGTGATGATCCTGAGCTTTTCATATTCTCCATATATTTTCCTAGGACAAAAATATTGGCTTTCATACAAACCCATTAGGCACTATATTTCCCACACTTCTAGAGTCACTCTTCATTGCTGGTGTCGCTTTACTTGGCCTCTTAAAAAGGTGTGTGCATCGAGGAGTATTTTAATCTCAAAAACCTGAAACGAACAGTCCCCATTTATTTCATGTCTGCGGAAAACATCTGTAGCAAATATGAAAAGTAAGCCAGGCTCTTCAGCAGGGGACACATCTGCATGGGCAGCTTTGAAAAAATGTGGGCATTCAGCCCATTTTGCTGAACCCAAGTATTAAAGAAATATTAAACGAGTCAGAGTAAAGCCTCTGGCTGCTGCCAGGTGCTGGTGGGTCCTGTCCATCGTCCCCAGGCTGGGGAGCGGATCAGGAATTACTTGGTGTCAGCCAGACCCCTCCTGCTTTGGATGTGGCCAAAGCAGACACAGGAATTCCCGTCCTTAAAACTTGTGCAAAGTTGTGCCCAAAGTACATATGGGTCACCCGGCTGATTAACTGCTCATTACATGTCAATACATGGGGCTGCAGCAACATTAATGAGTCCCCCAAAAACCACATTGGAGGTCATACTAGAGACATTTCTCCAGGAATTTCTCCTTTTCTTCTTGAATCCCTGACACCTTTTGCGGATATACTTTTTACTCTATTTTCTGTAGTTTTCTCAGCAAAGAGAGCGAAGACTTCATTTTACTTGCCATAGGGTTTCCATGAACGTGGCTGCTGCCACGGGGTCTGCCCGGGACCGTGCAAGCCTCAGGCGTTCCCGGCGTGCTGGGACTGCAGCCCATCCACTTAACATAGCTTCACGCATTCCCCGGCATCGTACATCACCTCCCGCCGCCCCACCAGCAATTCCAGCTGCCTCTTGGGAGCCCAAAACGGCCGATCCTCCCCGCCTGCAGAAAGCACATCAATCACGCGGGAAGCACACAGGTAATGGGCAGCACAGGATGGGCCCATGGATTCTGCCCAGCAAACTGCTAAATAAAAATAAATGCATAATATTTTAACTTTCTGCTCTAGATACACTCTGCTGGGGTTTAAGGCTCTAAGCATGAATCTGTTTCTTATCTTTGCTTTTTATCTGGCAGCCACAGGGAAAGCATTTTCTAATGCAACCAGTGCACTCAGAAAAGTTTTGAACAGACCTTCTGGCTTTCTGAAGAAAGCGAAGGCTTTGTCACGCGTTATCGTTAGTGGTTATTATCAGTAGCAATTTTTGGACAGAGCTCTGTATCTGTGGCTGGGATTTCTTGGCCAGAGCCACACACGCAGGCATCAGAAAGCCCATGCTGGAGAAGATGGACATCCCAGTCCATGATGCAGCTGGAGAATCTTGGACAAGTGTAGAAAATTCCCTACATCTTCATAGACAAGATTTCCAGATGGAAAAGGAGACATTATTTGTCCAAGAAAACAAAAATTGATGGTAACTTATTGCAGAATTTTAGGCAAAATAAAGAAAATCTGATGGTAACACCATGGAACACTCCATGGTTTGGTGAAAGCTATTTTCTCTCTGGAAAAAAAGCATTCTCATATTTTATCTGGGCCTACTGTATTATTTTGACATTATGACCGGGATCTTCAAAAGATTGTCTGAAAAAAGGTTGCAATGTAATCTCCCGGAAAGGATGGGAGTCTGCAAGGTCAGCGTGTAAATGAGACGAGAGCACGTAAGCAGCTAATGAAGCAAGCAAATATTACTGAGAAAGGGAAGAAAATAGATTCCCAAAGGGCTGAAAGCAGAGCACTGCCCAACACGTTGGCTTTGTACAAGCAGAGGGAAAACGTGGGTACGAGGTGGACAACGGGAGCTCCAACCCGAGCGAGGCACCCCCCAGCCACGTGGAGCATCCCTCCTGCCCCGGTCGCACCTGCCTCTTGGGGCATCCTGGATAACCCCATCAGCCCCTTCTCAGCAGCTTTTAGACACCTGTGAAGCAATTTCACCTTATACACGGAAAAATTGGCAGGAGGTAGCTCCTTGGATCGTGCAAACAAGCTCCCAGGGACCCACTCAGGGCAGGACGCGCTCGCAGGATGAAACGGTGGGAAAGACAGTGCTGCCGGAGCCAACGTGGCATTGCCGACACTGAGCAGCTCCGGTGGCAGAGGCATTACCTGCCACAGTAATTAATGCAGGACAGGCATGTTGTGTTCCTGTAGGTGCAGTCATTCTTCAAATGAGTAATTTGTACGGGTACATTAAAGTGTGTCGTGTGTAATTTCTCACCTATCACCGCCTGAGGGGAGCACACGAGCCTGGTTTACAAGGAAGTGCTACACAGACACCACGCGGTGGGCTGAGAATAACAGATTTTTTTTTTTTTTTTTAGATTTCCCATCTTTAAATAGTTCTACAAGGCAGTGCAAGCAGCCTTGCAAAACCAAAGCCCCTGTGCATCGCACCCTCACAGTGCGTGGGGATACAGGAGCTCTGCTGGGAGATGTTTGGCAGCCGCTGCTGCTCGAAGGTGGTTTGCAAAACCTTGCAGGTGTTTTGCCAGATGCTTACCCAGCACTGAGCGAGGACGAGCTGGATGGGTTCACCCTGGCACGCTGCAGAAGTTTTACACTCTCACGTGCATCTTCTCCCCCAGGGATGCTCCAGGACCCCTCCTGGACCGGTTCCATCAGGCTTATCCTACCCAGTTAATTCCGTATTTATTGTCTCACCTTCCAGTCATTATGGTTGTTCAAAAAATCTGAATATCCGATGCACGATGCCCAAAAGTCAAATCTGATCATCACGTTTTGAACCTCAGCTATAGAGCAATATCTCGTTGTGAGGCTGTGATGTGCAACAGCAGCTGTGGCTACAGTGGAAGGCGACCACGGCCTGATAAAGTGTCCAGAGATTAATCTGATGTGACTAGTCTCAGCCCTAGAGGGTAGAAGAAGGAAAAACAAACACTATTGCAACTCTATACCTCAATCATCTCAGTCATAGGGGGAAGACTGCTTTTCTTGCCAGCTCAGAAGGAAAAATGAGGTGATACAAATGCTACGTCCAAAAGCAGGAGGACATGGAGACGCCAAGACAGAAGCCAAGTCACAGTAACTAGTGTATATATTTAATATTACCCAGAAAAATGTACTTGCCATCACGATAGCCTCAGAGAGGTGTTGCACTTTTTAATACTGATGCACATTCAGCATGAGACCAACAGAACGAGGCAAAATGTTTTGTTTGATGAGCTTTCTGCTTTTCCAACCTCTTGGGAAACACAGCAACAAAGCTCCTTTAAGACGTTGCAATCTTGCATCACGTTGAAATGTCATGGACTACCACAAGACAAATATATCTTTTGTGCAATTTAAATGGCAATCAGGGAGCTATTTTTTCTGATTAATATAGGGAAAGTTGGCGGTCACAGCAGGGGACTGATGAGGCTAATCCGTCAATGTCCTTGATAGTGGTACGCTTGATTGCTCCAAGCCAGTGGAAGTGCATAATGACAAGGAAAGATGGTGATCAGAACCAGGGTACGCCACCCCTTCTGCTCAAGTCATTTGGATGTTTGCACTCCACCCAACGCTACGTGAGATATATGGATGGGCTCTCAAGAGGGCATTGCTAATGAAATTAGAAGCAGGAGAGGGTATCTATATATTTGTGGGAGATCAGATGCAGGCCAGAAACACGAGAGGTGAAATTTAGGATACTTGTGTGTCTTTGGTAAGGGCTCTCCGTACGAGCAGAGATGGACCTAAGAACCTGAACACATGAATAGCTCCTGGATGAACTTGTCCTTTCGGTGCTTCTGCAGCAGACACCCACCATGACCAAGTAATGTAATTAAATGCATAAACAACCATCTCCACTGTCCTTTTGTACCCTCAGCAGGGAGCAGGAGAGGGGGTTTGAAGGGTTGCCACTGACCACTCTTCCCTCCTACACTCTGTGGGACCAGCTGCTCATGGTCCCAGGAGGGTCCTGACTGGGGTGGCCGATGCTCTGCAGTTTGCTGGCTCAGCAACTAGCTTCTCCCAAGAGAGGTTAAACACCAGCTGAGGGCCAGACCTGCTTTTAATTCTCCATCCTTTGAAGCCAGTCACATCTCTGCCTGGGTTTCTCAGTGCTCATAAAGGTACCGACAGCATGAGCTATGGATGTCTCACACGCGCAGGTAGGCAGGCAGGTAGGCAGGCGGTCGCCCACTGCATCCCTGCTGAGAAATGAGAAATGTCATGGCTCTTTGAACACTGCAAATAGTCACAGTAGATAAGGCACAGACCCAAATTATTATTTTTTTTTTTTTTAGTTGTTACACATTGAGAAATTCCCATTGTCCCACATATTACAAAGCCATGTTTGCTTTCCTCCTCCCAAAACACAGCTGGCTTGGTGCTCTGAGCTGAATTAAACACCAAAGCCTCCTTGTGCCCACAGCCCTCCACCTGCTGGAGCATTCCTCACCTTCTGAAAACCAAGGACCTCTTTGCACTGGCAGCAATTCAACGGCTCCGTTGACAGCTGACCTCGCACTGTTAGCAGTGGTTGTACCACTAATGGTGGCATCTCCCACTGGGGCCAGCTGGCCAAGGGCCTTCCTGTTTAGCATTTCATTTTGAAAGCTGTGCACATCTGCTCACCTGGGGGGGCTTCTGCAGGTGCAATGCGAGGATTGGACCCGGGGTTTCCTGAAGGCAGAATTTACTGTGGCCATGCCAGTGATACGCACGAAGGACACATCCATCTTACTTCCCAGAGGGTGGAGAGAAGGAATCATAATGAAAATAGAGCTATTCCCAGTTGTTGCTCTTTATGGCGCAAAACTTTCCTTGAGGAATAACCTCGCTTCTGCTTTACCTTCTGACTGCAAAGGGAGAGTCAGGCGTGTCCAGACGATGCTCTCTTTTATGGGCTGTGTCAACAAGAGAGGAGCAGCTGGCCTTGAACAATCTTCTCCATACATTGCCATGAGTGCCCTCATCCAGAGGCAGATCATCTCCAAAGTACATCAAAAGCTCCACCAAGGTGCTAAGATTATTTCCCCCTATATAAATTTTTATTCTAAATGCTGTAAACACACAAATGCAGAAAGTCTTGGACCCAGACAGTGAGCTGCAATGGCTTCTGTGACTCCCTTGCATAGAATTTACTTTTATTTGAAATAATCCCAGAATCCCAGCATGGCAGGGGCTGGCAGGGCCCTCGGGAGCTCACCCAGTGCCACCCCCCTGCCCAAGCAGGCTCACCCAGAGCAGGGGGCACAGGACAGCGTCCAGGCGGGGGTTGAAGATCTCCAGAGAAGGAGACTCCACAGCCCCCCTGGGCAGCCTGGGCCAGGGCTCGGGCACCCTCACAGTCAACAAGTTCTTCCTCCCGTTCAACTGGAACCTCTTCTGCTTCAGTTTGTGCCCATGGCCCCTTGTCCTGGCGCTGGGCACCACTGAGAAGAGTCTGGCTCCGTGTAGCAAGGGATAACAACAGTACAACTAACACTTCTGCAATTCCATCTCATTTTTTCTTCAGGAAACAAAATGCTCCTAGATCCAGACATGCCTCCAGCTCTGGCAGCACGTGGAAGGGTGTGAAGGGGTTGCAAGTGCCCTAAGGGGTACCAGTGACCCCGATGCACACCACACAGCTCGGCTGCCATCTCAACCTAATTTTTTAATGTTGCACTGAAACAACGCACTTCGACTCAGCTTTCCAACAACTAGATTGCAAGAATGCTATCGGGCACCATATCCTTTCCTCCAGCCCTTAGTGCCATTGATTTTGCAGCACGTTTGGTTGTAATGGCTACTGCCAAGGAAGAGAAATGTCCCAGAAGCACTGGGAAAGCCTTGAGGTGGCCCAGGGTGAGCAGCACCCAGCCCTGGATGGGGCACGCACCAAGCACCGGTTTGCACAGGCAGGGTGGGACGCCGGCTGCAGAAGATCACTCACCATCTGCTCCTTTGCTGGTGCAGAGCAATGCAAAGGGAGCCACAAATTTGTAATGACCTGAATATTTCAATGCCAGCAGATTTCTAATTAGTATGGGCTAATTTGCTTTCAGATCTTTTTCTCTCCTGTAAAGCTCGGCCTGCTCTGCAAGATAAATAATCATTTTTCTGAAATACCTTTCTTCCTCTTGAATTGCAAACCAACCAGCCCCAGGGCTCAGCCTCCAGCAGACTGCAACCCTGCCACCTTAAGATAGCTTTGGAAAACTGCAGGCTCCTGCTTGGCAAAACCAGCTCTGAAACCCTGGCACTCACTTCTCCATCCTCCACCGTCCATCCTCCATCTTCCAGTCTCCACCCTCCATCCTTCGCCTTCCATCCTCCACCCTCTGTCCTCCACCCTCCACCCTCCATCCTCCATTCTCCATCCTCCATCTTCTACCCTTCATTCTCCATCCTCCATCTTCCACTCTCCTCCCTCCAACCTCCTTCCTTCATCTTCTACCCTCTGTCCTCCACCCCCTGTCCTCCCAGATTTCCCAAAGCATGGAGCAGGAGGACAAACCACACATGGGGGATGCCTCCTTCACACATGTGATGCAGCACACCCCTGACCTGTTTCCTGCAGCAGATTCTGGCATGGGGTTGTTAGACTTGGCTTTCCACTGCTGGAGAGAGATCTTTCCAAAACCACCCCAAACAGAAGAGCTTCGATTCGTGCTGGAGGATCATCCCTCCCACATATGCCCAGCCCCTGTTCCTGCACATCTTGCAGATGGCAGGCACTTTTCCTCCAGGAATTTCAGTGGTGGCTGTGCTCAGCAGAGGGGACATGGTCCTTTTGGTGCCATACTGGTACCAACAGTGGGTAACGCTGCCTATAACCATGCTGCAAATCAGGACTCGATGGGACAGACTCAGTACATGCACCCGGTCAGCTCAGGAGAGGAAAAATGCAATTCCAGGGACCCCATGAGCAGGTACATGTCCTTCCCAGCCGCCCGAGGCTGCAGAAAAACCATCTCCTTTCAAACGCCGCTGAGAGCAGGTGAAGTGGATGGGTTGTACCCCGCAGGCACACGTGGGCTCCTGCAGGGGCTGGGGGCACAGTCAGAAACTCGTTCAGACATTGTCCTTAAGGTTTCTAAGCCCGTTGATAAATCAGTGGCCCACATCTTCATTTTCTCAATAGGCTTTAATGCAGTGATCTTGATTATCGGCTGACTTATTTTCAGCCTATTTTGCAGGGGGAATAATTGTTCAAAGACAAGAAACAGAGTAGGACACAAGTGAATGAAACTGCTGCCCAGATGTTTCTCTGTGAGCAGGAGGAGGAGGGAGATGTCACCGTGGCACAGAGTTCCTCGTGGCCGGCGTGGTCCTTGCTCCGAGCTCAGTGCATGTGGGAATTACCAAACATCCCCACTCCAGGCCCCAGGAGGGACCCCAGGCTGAGCACTCAGGCTCAGAAATATTGGTATGAAATCAGAAATATAGGTAGAGCCAGCGCGAGAAGCTCCTGGCCACGTCCCAGGCAGCCCTGGGGAGGCTTGGGCCGCAGGGATACCTAAACCCTACCCAAGCGCCTCCTGCAGAGGCATTTCTCAGTGCTGCTTGTTTTCCTTCTGTGCAGCTCAGAAGCACAATCCTTGTTGCATGAGCACCCCTGCACCAGGAGAAATCACCCACCGGCAGCATGGGAAGGAAAGCTTTCCCCTGAAAAACCCCGCTCGCGTGTCCCCAGGCAGCTCACCTCCCCAGCTGGCTCATCCTCAAAGTTTAAAGCTGTAATATAAGAAACAGTCGTAATAGCTCTGTAGACCATAAATATGATCCTACAGAGTCACAATTAAGCATATGACCGATCAGAAAATATTTAATGCTTGCAACAGGTTTTCCTTCTCAGCCCCATTAGATAAAGAGATACTGGTGGGAAAATCTAGGGAGGCTGTTGCTGGAGTTCAGCAAAAGGGCTAATGAGACAGCAAACAATGTTCCTTTTAGGCCTCGGGCTTCAGGAGTCCCAAATTCCCAACATTAGAGCTAACACATTTTAAATTACTTCCCAGGTCCCAGCCCCGAAGTCTATTTACGTTTTGGAGAGCAGCCAAGAGGTAGCTTAACATCAGTAACGAATCCGTGCTGAAACAGGACGCCTTCCCGGCAGAGCTGCCCCCCGGTTATCGCTGGGGCTCCAGCCCTTGCCCCTGAGCTAACAGGGGACATGCTCAGCTCTTCCAACACCCGAAGCTGGCCGGCTGTTCATCCCCAGAGGTAATAAATGCACACACAGCCATGCAACCCATGCCCCGGCCACGAAGCATGGTGGTGGAGGAAGGATGTTGGAAGCAACACAACAAATCCTTCAGATCAAGCCATGTACCAGGGCAAGTAAGGGTTGACTGATGCCAAAAGGCAGCTGTGCTCCTTGGAAGTCCCTGCCTCTGCAGGGGAAAATTTAATACAAGTTTTGGGTTGGGTTGGGTTGGTCTTTTTCTGTGAAATTTGACTGCATTAAGAGCCAAGTTAGATGACCTTGATGGTCACATCTTCTTGTATAAGGAAGAGAATGGAGATGCTTCAGAAACAGAGGAAGACAAAAACCAATTTGAAAAAAAAAACCAACCAGAAAATAGTTTCACCCGTCTCAGAATTCGAGCTGATGGAGTTCCTTCCAGTTCTTCCAATTTTTTTGCACATTAGAGGGAGGAGAGCTGTTTCTCATCAATCTTATCAGATACCCGAGACTTAAATAATGGTCATGACCAGTATAATTTTTTCAACACGTTTTGATGCCTCTGCAATTCATATTTCCTTTTGATAGATGGAGGTTTATATGTTTTCAACGAAAAATTTTACACATTATCTTTGTGCAGAAGTGGGGCTCCAGCAGTTACGCACCGTGGCAATACATAGAGTCTAACCAGTCAGTCCATATTTTCCCCCGGGAGCTGGGGCCATGTTCCCCATCGTTTTTTATACTTCACTGTAGCCTTGGCTGACTTGGACGCTGAAGTTTAAATATTTGCCAGCTTGTAGGAAAATTCCAAGTTTGTAGCTCTGTAGTTGCTGTGTGAGACTAGGAGTTTGCGTCCTTACATTTGCATGGACGTGCTATTTGGGAGGGTACTTGAGATGTAAAAAAAGAGGCTTCTTCCACACCTGGGCTATGTTTCAGCCTTTTCACTTACATATTTTGCATGTACTAAACAAGGTATTTATTTGCTTTTGTCAGATGCTCGTCTTACTCGCTTTCCATCAGTGTTGCTCTGAGTGTTTTAAGCTATTTATAAACGAGAGGGCTAAAAGGCTTGTGCATTTGTTTCTCAAGGTGCTCATCAAAGATGTTAAGATATCTTCTCAGATGTGTTTTTTTTAAAAAAAATATTATATAGGAAGTATATAGGTACATTTCCAGAGTCTCAGGTGGAACTTGGCCAGAAAAAGGTATCTGTTGGCAGCCAAACACCACGCTGGGGCTGGACAACTCAGACTATGATACAGTGCAGTATGAAATACCCACCCTAGGACACGGGGCTGATACAGCAGTCTGAAATCTCCTACTTTAGAGAATCAGGTCATCTAATTCATCCCTGCTGTCAGTGCAGAATTGCTCCTCAGTTTCAAGTGTGTCCTCCAGTGTACCATTAAATAACACAATTCATTGGGTCTGCATGCAAAGGTATCACGGGGGCTGTTTTGGGACATCAAGAAGCAAGAACGATTTCTCCCTTCCCTCACATTTATTGATAGGGGACCAGTTTCTAACCAGCATATTGAGGGGTGCTTGTCCCACCAGCTCACCATCAATGGGGATGGACACCTTCCAGGTTACAGCCCAGGACCGCATTTATGCCCCAGCTCATTTCAGATGTAAGTCTTCTTTGGGGACCAAATCCTGCAAACAAGAAAAAGATTCCTGTCGTGATTCTTTCTTCCGGCATCAATTTATACCCATCTGCAACATCTAAGATGACCTTCAGTCTCTCTGAGCTTTTCCCTGGGGAGCAAGATGAAGAGGCATTTGCATGCCCGACCCTTTTTTCCTGACATTTGCTGGCATGTAGATAGAGCTTCGTTAGTTCTATGTTATTTATTTGATCTTACGATTTTTATCCTTGGCTTTGATTGCCCAATAACACTGGAAATTATTTTGAAGGCTACAAGGGGGTTCTTCACAAATAAGAAGCCTGCCACCTGACCCTCATTATTCTCCGGTTCCTTCTGCGGCGCTTCATTTTACATACGCAGAACATGAGTGAAAATATAAAGGGGAAAAAACCAGGAGAAAGGATGTCACGCAGACAAATGCACATGCCTGCTTCAGCTTTCATGTACGGGAACGCCGGTAGCCCTCAGATGTCTACAGCAGCTTTGCATGCCGAGTTGTTACAGCACGCTGGCGTGATCAATAGCACCATTAATCTTTTATACGCTGCCTTCTTCCATGCCCGCTCCACAATTAAAAACTCAGAGGGGAAAAAAAAAACCAACCTGCAAAGACCCCCCACTCCCCTTCCCCCCCAACCCAGCAGTGGGTGCGTTGGGAAGGTTTTGGTGGAGCTGGCAGAAGCTCTGCCTGCGACCACGCCGGGGACGGCACAGCGCGAGAGTGAGCGAACGACGCATTAGTGCGCGAACGGCAGCAATTACCGTATATTGTGCTCTTTAGGTATTATTATAAGTGTTATTTAAGAGACATGCTGTCCTCAGATAGATCTCTGTCTCCCTGAGGAGACTGCTGGAAGCTGAAGGGAAATGCACCAAGTAGAAATGGCTTTATTTAATAATCTTAAGATTTAATGACAAAGCGTGATATGTGGAAGGAAAGGGCAGGGTCATGACACTAAAGGCAAAGAGGATAAGAGTAAAGCCAGGGATCTTGTGGGAGAAACAAAGCCAAGGAAATATGGGATATTTAGATGGGAACTTTTTCCAAATAAAACAAATCCAATGCTAAGTTCTTACTTAAATGCAAAGCTCTCATCTGACAACTTCCAAATCAAAACTGGGTTAGAAAATAAAATGTTTTTAAGATGGGAACATCCCCAAGTTGCAGGTACGGCATGCAGATGCCACGAGCCCTGTCCGGCTGGCGAGCCCTCCTGGGGAGCCGAACCAGCAGCAGGGATGCTCTAAGCCCGAGCAGCATTTCCAACAAGTAGTAATGAGAGAGAAAGGCAGGGTGAATGCACTTCAACTTGTAAGATTCAGTCTGTGAAGGCTTAAATTATACTCGCTGTAAAGCTGGATGGGGGGAACACCTCGTGAGGGGCTGCGGCTGTGATTTATGTTCCCTGATGCTGCCCCAGATGGAGCTTTGGGAAGGGCTGGGCTCCTGCTTTCCTGCTACTCTGAAAAACCAGGAGGGAAAAATCATTTCAAGTTCATTCACTCCTTCACTGTCAATGTTAAATTAGTTTTCTTTTTTTTTTCCCCATGAAAATGAAATAGTTCCATCACAGCTCCTCACTGGCATTTTAAGATTAAAATAGGCAAACGAAATGCTGTCTTGAAACCAAATATCAGTACAATGGACTTGGGAAATGCTGAAGTGAACTTCACAGGCTTTTTTTCAGCCCACCAAAATAACTTGCTAAGTTACAGAAGACTGTGCAAATAATGCTGGCTGATCTGATTTTACATGCACCCTGAGGAGGAAATATTTGACCAACAAATTGCATGCGGCTCCACTTGAGTAGATGCAAAGACCATGGTTCAAAGCTGAGTGAAAGTACTTGGCCTGACCGCAAAGTGGCTTCCTACACCTGCAAGGCAATAAAGCGGGAAAACAAATGTCACATACAGGGAAATACAAACATAACAAACACCAAAATTCAGCTTTTTTTTGCAGTGGACATGGTTACGGCAGCTCTGCCTGAGCTGCTGTATGGATTGGCTTCAACATGGTGAGAAGATGCTTCTGTGGACTGGAGGAGGTCCCAGACTGATGTTATGTGTTAGAATAGAATGGAATAGAATAGAATAGAATAGAATAGAATCGAATCGAATCGAATCGAATCGAATCGAATCGAATCGTCTAGGTTGGAAAAGACCTTTAAGATCATCAAGTCCAACCGTTAACCTAACCCTGTCATCCCAAACATCCCATTTTAAGAGTGAAGGTAATTAACCACAGGAACAGCTCCCAATTGCATGTGCTGGATTCTCCATCTCTAAGTCAAGCACAGGTGCTTTTCGGAAAGATAAGCTACATTCAAACTGGAGTTACAGACTTGATGCAGAAATGGGTCAAGTGGGTGAACTCCTATGGCTGATTATACTGGAGATGCATTGATTCTGATTTTGAGCTCAAATACATGCCATGGCAAAAGATGCCCAAGGTATGCTTAAAAACAACTAGCCAAAGAAAACCACCTTGCCACCCCAGAAGCTCTGACACAGAAATATCTACAAGCAGTGGCGTTTTCTTCTCCAGAACTAGCAATGCAATTCTGTCCCCCCAAAAGACACCGTAACTATTCTGAGGCCGTTTCCCCTCGTCCCATCGCCCGTTCCCTGGGAGCAGAGCCCGACCCCCCCCCCCTCCCCCCTCCTCTCAGGCAGTTGTAGGGAGCGATGAGGGCTCCCCTCAGCCTCCTCTGCTCCAGGCTGAACCCCCCCAGCTCCCCCAGCCGCTCCCCAGCAGCCTGGGGCTCCAGACCCCTCCCCAGCCTTGTTGCTCTCCTCTGGACACGCTCCAGCATGTTCCACACACACTGGCCTTTGCATCCCCACAACCTGCCTCCCTTCCCAAAATGCCTGCAGAGACATGCACTTTGCATATATGCAAAAAAATTTTACACATCAGTATTTTCCCTGCTGGAAACACCAGGTGCCTTCGCCTTTAGTGCGCTCGGGGATAACGTTTGCAAATAGTGGAAGCTGCAATAAAGCGAACATCGTACGTACAGCGATACTTCATAGCAAAGGATCGGGACTTTTGAGAAATTTGGATTAATTAGTTTGAAACGCAGTGCAAAACGATACGAAGGCAGCATGCTGCTGTCAACCAAGATGGTTTGCAGGATGGAGTAACATTATTTAGCGTAATAAGAACAAGGATGCTTGGAGGGAGAGGGCCTTGTTTGCAAATATACCAAAGGCTGGATGGATTTGCATGGAGCTGTGATTTTACCATTGCACTTAGGTTAGGAAAAGACCAACAACATTCAAGGACACCATTCCCGGCTCAGGGCTTCAGCTGAACTGCTAAAACAGGAGCAAGAGGAGCAATTTTAGCTCCTGCTAAAATTATTATTGTTTGCAATTGGCTGCATTCAGCGTGGAGCTTTTAAACCTTATTTCCTATTGTCTCCAGGTGCCTGGCTGGGCTGTTTCAGATGCGCGGCGTATCGATCCGCCCGTACCGACCCCCTCCCGCGGCTCCGCCAGACAAAAGGGCTCATTTCACGCCCAGCTGGCTTCGCTCTGGGGAGGACACTCCTAAATGGGCTCCCTGGGGTCAGACATGCACCGCTCAGAATGGTATTTCTGGGAAAATAAAATAATTTTTTATATATATAGTGATTAAACCTGGAAAATAGCTATAATCTATCTTGGGCTTTTATTTTAAAAGGATGGGGGGATGTTTAACAGGGTTGAAAACCCTACTGGAAAATCCTACAGCAGTATTTAACAGGAGGATAATTCAGAATAATTCCCCCCCTCAGCCAGCCAGGGCAAACTGAAGGTCGGATGGGAAAAATACAGACCAGATTCTTTGTCCGTGTGAGCCACAATGGGCAAGACACTTTGGAAACGGTCAGATAACAAAAGTGATTTAATTTGCTTTCCTAGGAAAGAAACGAGCCCAGAGCTCACCAGCCAGCACCCAGGAGGAGCCTGGCTAGCAAGGTTCGGGTGGAGCGAGCCCACCTCCCAGTGCTGCAGCCCCCAGCACCTTATTGCCTCTTGTCTTCAACCAGGCTCGACACGCACCGCTGGAAATTTTAACAAATTCCCAGCCCCAAGGAGAATTCTCCTGTTTGGGCACATCGTTTCTGCTCCAACACCCGCTGCCTCACCCACAGGGCACACGCTCAGCACCAAACCCGCTTCTCCGTGCCCACGCCGGGGCTGCTCTCAGAGACGCCTGTCCCCTGTGGGCAGAGGCTGCAGGTACCTCCCGACAGCCCCGCAAAAGCTTGGCCCCATCCCCATCACCTCTGCTCCTGGGGAGGTGACTTGGAAATACATGGGCTGGAGACAAGCCAACACTGTCTTTGCAATAAAAATGTATTTGCGATAAAAACGTACCCCAGCAAATGCAAGATAACAGTATCCTGCAAAAAAAATTTTGCATTTTTTTGTTTCCGACACAAAGCCCCTGTGTTAATTAAGCAAAGCTGTGAGTGACCACGGTGACCTTTGCAGTGTCCACCCCACCGCCCAAGGTCGACTCACAGCGAACAGTCGAGCGAAATGAAAACTCTTCCTGCAAATGTCAACAGAAAAATCAAAGCAGGAAAGACGTTATCAGCACTGGAGCAAATGGGAGATTATCACATTTCTGCGGCAATAACCTAAAGATAAAGGCAAAAATTCAAAGCAAGCCGATAGTTTATGTTGCTGTAGGAGAACCAACGCTGAATAAATTCATCTTCGGCAATGACACGTGAAGCGAGGCATGACCTCTAGACTATCCGAGTGCTTACAACAACACAAGGACACTGATGAATTTGAAGCAGACGTCACTTTGACATATGAGAAAATCCAACGGATTCTGATTACAATATCCCATGAAGCCATAATTAAGGCCTTTATGGCAACAAAGAAAATTGGATTACATTATTTCAGCGCTAAACAGCCAGAAGATTGCAGGAAAGCCAAGAGTATAGACCGTAACAAGGCATAGACATCTCAGACAGAAAACAAAGACATGGGCAATTGCAGGGTATTTTTAAGTGGTCTTGTGGTTTTTTGAAAATTATATAGGACAAACTCACGAGTGGCAGCAGAGGAAATCATACCTTCATTTTCTCCTCGTCTCTTCATGCTCCATTTTTCGTAATGTGCGTCACGTAAATGAGAGGAACTCTAAACGCAATCTGCACGTATCGTCGTCTCCTTTGATGTCTCCGCAGAAAGAACAAATTTTCCTATCACTACTTTATTTAGATGAATACATCATCCATAGCACAATGCAGGTGAGGAATCCTGAAAATCCCAGATATGCACCGCAACTGCCTGAACTCTCCATCCTTTAAAGCACCAAACCAACTCTATATGAACCAGAATTGCCTGAATTTAAATCGTGAGAAGCAGGCATGGGGCAGCTCTATCAGACTTTGCATTAATTTAAAACCCTTTCCATTGCATTGATAATAAATAGAGTTCGTGTGATAGGGAGGAACATTTGAGAACCTGCTCATGTCTCCACTGCCTTTCCCCATCAAGCACAGCAGTAACTGCTCCCTCCTCTCCATCGTTTCAAAGAAGGTGGTTCATGGTCATCAGTTCTCATTTTTGGTTTGCCATAGTTCCAAAGACCCGTGACTTGGCTCTTGCCAAAATGTCATTGTCTATGTATGTCCTTGCTCTGAATGCAAATCCAAAACTCAGAGCAAAGCTCAGCCAAACCAGCTGATTTTTTTTGTCAAAGCCTTGTCAAACTTCACCAACATTTTGCCAAGAATTCCTCCCAACCCTTGTCAAAATGTTGGCTGATTTTAGCACGAGCCGCTAAATTGCAAAACGATCTCCAAGTAGGCAAACTGTGTAAAACCGTACTGAGGCACCCTTTTTTACAACAAACCCACAGAGCAAGAATTATGTTTTACGTAATACGGTGCCACCACAGTTCCAACTGGCTTTAAAAAACCTACTTTTTATTTTCCCGCCACGGTCCCTTGGCCCAGGTGTCCGCCTTATGGCATGGCCCCCATGCTCTGCATCCAGCTCTGCCTCCAGCTGTGCCCGTTGAGGGCGATGGATATTGGAGGCATTGCAATGCCTCCTCACCACAGGTCAGCTACAAATCTTAGATACCTAAAGTAAATAAAACTATGTATTCTCAAGCCAGAGAAGAAAAATCACCTTACACTTCAGTTGTATGATAGATTTACCATGCACTTCATAAAACATGAATATCATTTGTTTTAATAGGAGGAAACCCACTGGGGAGTTGGCTTCATCTCGGCTCTCAATTCATCGTTTGCGGGTCGCGCGTTGCCGGGTTTCTCAGCTGATAGTACATCAGTCACATCTGATCAGATCACAAACAACAGCGTTGGCATTCCTTAATATGTTTTTTTCTAGTACTCTCCATCCTCCCATACTCTTTCATAAAAAATATGAATGTGTCAAAGACTTTCTGGATTTATATTGATTTGTGACAGATCATAAACATTTCATCTTCTTCACTTCTCTTCACTGAGCAAAAAGAGCTGTGAAAAATTTAATTCCTACTGTGATTTTTTCTCAGCAGAACCAGCGAATATCCAGGTGAATATCCAGGCTGGAAATAACATCTGAAACACCTTATCAAAAATACATGAATTTTATTAGGTTATTTCAGTGGATGGCCCCATCACCGTTCAGATTTCAAGACAGACTTTATGCTGCTGTGTTTTCCTTTTGTTTGCTTTTCTAAATGAGACTTGGATAAAGAAAGAGGTTGTATCAGTGTGGAGCAGGGAGAGAAAGTGTGCAAAACCTCTCTGAGACCTCCAAGGTGCCGTCTCCTGGGCTCCTGCGGGACCCACCCGCGTCTTGCAGCTCCTCCCCAGCGATAGATCACCCAGGTCTCGGCAAAAATTAATTGAAAGTCTGCTCTTCCCGCTTGTTTCCTTCTGTGGAGCATAAATTCAGAGATTAATTAAAAATTAGCAGAAGAACGGTGTTTTGGGAGGAATGAAACACTACATGAATTCTGGCTGAATTTAGCAAATTCAGAAATGGCAGAATGTTTCCTCCTGATGCTTCATTTCAAAATGGCAAAATTAATTCACTGGAAAAAGAAAGGTTAAGCAGCAAGATTAACTAACTCCCAAACACCCCCCCAGATTCCATCTAGGTTATAATGAAATGGTTTGGGTTAACCCTAAAGAAAAAAAATAGAGATTTTATTTCACTTGAATCTACTTCCTCTCAGTTTGGCTATTTTTTTTTTTTTTTTAAAAAATCCATTATCCATCCAGCTTTGCTTTGCTTTCTGTATGAGCAAACTTGAGCTACCCAGAAACCCAATTCCTTTAAACATTCACAAGTCATGAATTTTTATGGTATAGCAAAATTTTGGGGAATATAAGCTCCCCCCAAAACCACCAATGACAGAAAAACAAATCATAGCCAGAAGTGCTGATTTGGAAGTCAAATAGCTTTGAGAAAATTGCATATGACATCCAATCAGAAGTAATGTCAGGATATCAAATGGGTACCTCAAGCTATATTGGAGTCAATTAAAAAAAAAACCCAATCTACTCTGGATTTATTGGATTGCTGAAAAATGTCAGAGCTGAGCTTGCTGGGTACATACATGGTACATGTTAAAGTATGTTGGACAAAATGGCCTTGTGTGTTGATGAGCCAATAAAAGCATTTTCTTTAATACCTAAAAATGAAGTAATAGGTATTTTTCTCTTTTCCTCTCCCAGTTTGTAGCCCATTCAGTCCTGCCCCTGCAGGAGCTCCCCGCTGGGGAGCAGGGATGCAGCATCAGCTGCCACGGCTCGTTCCCTGCGCGGGCCAGGTGGGTGGTTGGGATGATGAGCAGTGACCATCATCAGTAATTCCACCCTCTCAGGGTATGGGCTTGTTGCCTGGTTCAAAGTACAAGAGCCCGAGGTGGGCAGTAGATCCACAGCTTCTAGGAAGCCTTCTGGTCACTGGCCACCACCAACTGCTGGGACATTCTGGGGACCTGTGACCTAAGACCACCAGAGGTTTCTCTAACACCAACTATCTCCTCCATTAGAAATTTAACCTGGCCTTTAGTCCCTAATTCAGCCTGGTTTTGCCACTGGTTAATGCATTTGTTAGTGGCCACCGTCATTAAGCACATCCCTCCGTGGCCGCCCCTCCACACTAGCCCCATGGTGCACAGGGACCAGAAGACCTGACAAAAGAATCACAAATTTCTCTTACCGCTCCGCGTTTTAATTTTCCATCCAAAACTCATCCCTATTTTCAGACCCTGTCCCATTTACCCTCCACTCTGTACCCTGCATGCACAACACCCACTGCAGAACCGATGGCTTCCCGCAGGATAGCCTGCCCGGCCCTGCCAAATCCCAGGTAAGGGTTTCCCAAGGAGCAGGACGGTAATTGCCATCGCTTTATGATTCATTTAATTACCTTGTGTTACGAGGATGATTATATTTGATTCACACAAAAGTGACTCAGATTACACACAAAATTACTAACTGATAAAAAGAGAATATATTCTCTGTAATTAATTTTTTTTTGGTTTTGATTCTCGACTGATATTCTGCTCCCAGGAAGAGCTGCAACAAGCTAAATCTTAACAATAGTCACTCTGGGCAGGAAAACTGAGACTGTCCCATTCCCTTACACATGGACCCAAAATGAAGGTCTCTGAAATCCTGACCAACAGGGCTAGGAACAATTCAAAGCAAACAGGAGCCTTCTCCCACATTCCCACAATGTTTTCAGTGCAAGGGCGTTGAGGGGATTGCGGGGAGGAGAATGCTCGGAGAGGGGGCGGTTGCGCTCTCTTGGCAAATTATTTTTCTTTCTATCTCAAAACCACTTTCAGGAATCCTTCTGGGTACAGCTGAAACCCTTTCAGGCTGGTAAAAGATTGGTTTGACTTTTATTGCTTCTATTAATCAGTGTGCTTATTCCCCATCCCAGGCTGCTATTTCTAACCTCTGCGTTTCAACACGTTACCGGAGTGTTTGCCTGCACACGTGCAAGGAGCCAGCAGCTCTCCCTGCCTTGACTGGGGGGAAGAGCAACTGTCCCTTTCCCTTTCCCTTTCCCTTTCCCTTCTTTCCCTTTCCCTCTCCTTTCCCTTTCCCTTTCCCTTCTTTCCCTTTCCCTTTCCCTTTCCCTTTCCCTTTCCCTTTCCCTTTCCCTTTCCCTCTCCCTCTCCCTCTCCCTCTCCCTTCTTTCCCTTTCCCTCTCCTTTCCCTTTCCCTTTCCCTTTCCCTTTCCCTTTCCCTTTCCCTTTCCCTTTCCCTTTCCCTTTCCCCTCTTCTCTTCTCTTCTCTTCTCTTCTCTTCTCTTCTCTTCTCTTCTCTTCTCTTCTCTTCTCTTCTCCCTTCACTCCTCTCATCTCCTCTCCATTCCATTCCATTCCATTCCATTCCCTTCCCTTCCCTTCCCTTCCCTTCTTTTTCATGTCTTCTTTCTTTTTTAATTTTTCTTTTTTTCTCTCTTCTCTTCTCTTCTCTTCTCTTCTCTTCTCCCTTCACTCCTCTCATCTCCTCTCCATTCCATTCCATCCTATCCTATCCTATCCTATCCTATCCTATCCTATCCTATCCTATCCTATCCTATCCTATCCTATCCTATCCTATCCTATCCTATCCTATCCTATCCTATCCTATCCTATCCTATCCTATCCTATCCTAACTTCCACTATTATCTTCTCAGTCCCAAGCAGATGGGGGTGGTACCTGACCACACCAGTGCGCCCAGGGGCTGCACAGAGGCTTCAGCCACAGTTTGCAAGGGGGAACCCCGGAACACCCGTGAGCTGAGAGCGCTGAGCGCCCTGCACAGCTCAGCCGGGGATCTGGGAAAGAAAGGAGGGCTTCAGTATTTTATAGCTGAGGAGGAAGGTGGGGAGGTTCCCCTGGCAGCGGTTGCTGGGTGTGCAGCACCCACGCGGGACGGGGACACACGATCCTCCTGGGGGGTCCCCATCTGCAGACAGGGGCTGTGGGGGCTGCGAGGAGTGGGGGCTGCATGGCACCTACAGGGATACCCCCAGGGCACCCCGAAAACACCTCCATGGAGCATCGGCTGGGCCAGACACTGAGCTGCATTCCACTGGGTCTGCACAATAGCAAGGATTTTCTCCGGTTTAGCTCGAATTCCCACTATCTACCCCGTGAGTTATCTAAACCGGCTGCCCTGGCACGGCATCGCAGGCAGTGCCAGCACCTTTCTCGGCTGGGGCTGGGAGATTTTGGCCATTAGAGTGAAAAAGCGTGGCCAGTCCCGAGGTAACAAGTGAGGGGGAGACTCTGAGACCCATTTTCCCCAACAAAGGACACATGAGGGAATAAGAAGGATGATGACGCGGTGCAAATTATATGCCAAAAAGACAGAAGATGATGTAAAATCGAGACTTTTAAGCTTTTTCATAACACAGGCTGCATCTTCGAGAGAGCCCATTTTATATTCTATCCTCCATCCTTCTGGCAGGTGAATAATAACCTTTCAGCACTCGGAGCAATTGCTTCCATGGAAGTGCAATATTAGGAAAGTACCCATGCATTTTATCATCTTGCAAAAGTTTGGCCCAAGCGAGAGAAGTTGCCAAGATGTGTTGCATTAGCACGGACCGCAGAAACCTCCTGTAAATTAAAGAAGGGGTGACCTTTTCAGATGTGCACCCCTTACCTCATGTGTCAGCACCAGCAGTGCGTGCATGAGGATGGACCCCAAAAGCGCATTATGGGCTGCGACGTGAAAGAGGAGAAGGGCTTGATGGAATTTAAAATGAGATAACGTACCTATGGAAAGGGAAGAAAATGAAGCTAAAAATTACCTTGTAGGTTTATTAAACCTCCCCCGGGATATTTGGCCCACAAAAGGATTTGGATTCAATTTAAAGAGGAAGCTGATGGCATTCACCAGTGGTACAAACACCACTTTGGAGTTACCCTGCTATATTCCTATCAAACACTACCCTAAGACCGTACGTTTATGTTTTATTTCCAAATCCTGCTATAGAGCATGCAGCAATTTCTGGCTCGTGCTGCAGCAAGAGATACAGGGCAGCAATTGCACTCCTTCAATCTGCCGAGTGACAAAGGAGTCGCTCCATAAGATTAATGGAAAAATAGGGGTAAATCATAGGCTTTAGGCAGCTACATGGGTTTAATGTGATGCACTGTTGTGCAATCATGGTCCTGGCATAAAAAGACATCCGTATCATTCAGGTGTACCTCGCTGGGAAGCAAACGACATCATTTGCTCTTCCCTGCCGGTGCACGTGCTTTGGCCAAGCATCGCTTTCCTCACTTACCGAGGAGAGCCACCCCGCCTGCCAGCTAAAAAGGGAAAATGAGTAAAGAAAACCTGAGCAGACATCACCCGGCGTGGTAGCGGCATCTCGCACCGGCACCCCAGGGAGCGGGTGCACAGACGGGCCGTCAGAGCCGTGGCGTGCAGCAGCGGCAGCAACACGCGTTTTTATAAAAATACAAAATCTGAACGCGATTTGAACACTATTAAAAATAAATCGGCATGCCTACTAAAACCCACAATTCATTCCAGTTTCCAAAGCCTCTAGGCAGGACATCAGGCCGGAGGGGCCGTGAAATTTTCCCCGGCATACACCTACAAAGCCAAGCCAAGCTGTCTGCAGGACTTAGGGCTCGGAACAAATTGAAAATCGCTAATGGAATATTGTGCGGTTTGTTCATATTAGGAGCAGTCAAAAATCATACATAATGTAACAATGTACATGCAACAGCAGGCTCACGCGAGATAATTTAACCATGAGGAAATGGTCTTTGAAGTGGTCCCTGATGAGATTTTGCTTGTTCCTAAGAGAATCCAGATGTATTCCAGAACAGCATTTTAAAACCACTTTCTAAAATTACACCCCCTCCCCGTCATTACGGTGCATTATGGTGACACTCTGCAGTTGGGATTTTATGGGGAAAATTACTTCCGAGTTGTATTTTTCTGTTAAACGCTCCCCCTCCAGTACCTGAACCCCCACTTTGACGACTGCAGGCATTTCATTACCCGACGTACACATTCCTCGGGCTTTGCGTCTTGCAGAAGATACATCGTGGGCCAAATTCTGCCTTCTGTTATCCCTGGAAAGCTCATTAAAGACTATCAATCTTGCCTTCATTGGGCTTATGGTATGGTAACTGAGAGTAGGAGTTGGCCTAAACAGTCATGGTTTCACCCCAAAATGTTAACTCATGGTTTTTACAGCTGCAGAGCAGAGCAAACCAAGGGGAACCAAGCACCCTTCCTCTCCCACCCGCTCCATGAGAAGGGATATTAAGTGCATTACTGAAAGGGCTCCCTGATTTGGCACTTTGCTGGGGATCTCCCTGCGAAGCCACCAAGCAGCCAGCTCAGGAGGTTTGCAAGCCAGAAATATGTAATTTTAAGCTTTGTTCTTTACATTGCTGTGTCTCAAAGGTGGTAGAAGCAATGCGTTGGATGCGCCGGCTGGCTCGCACTGCCTAGGTCAAGGATGCCACAGCTAAAACAGGGAGATACCCAAACACCCACAGAGCCCAAATTCCTCTGGTTCAGGCTATAATTGGGTTGCTTACTGGTATTTTAAGGAAGATACAAACACAGACTCCTTGTACATATAATTAAGAGCTTAAGAGCCCTACCGCGGCAGGGCTAAGAGAGCCCTGCTGTCACCCCCATGACTGCAACAACAGCGCCTACCAGCACTGCAGACCCGCTCCCCGCCAAGGCAGCGGTGGGGGGTCCTTCCCATGGGATCCACAAGAGAGGGGATGCGCCAGGCACCCACGTTTCCCATTGGGATAGGGGTCACAAGACCTCTTTCTCTTTCCTTTTCTTTTCTCTTTGGGTTTTTTTTTTGTTTTTAAAGAT
>NW_009260403.1:1001799-1003604 GCF_000687185.1 Egretta garzetta | reverse complement strand
AGCAGGAAATTCATGGGCAACCCTAACAATAAGTGACTTCGCCCATCTGTGTTAAGTGCTGGGGAAAGCTATCAGGCAAAGAAAATTGATTCCCTTTCAGAGACAGAAATAGACCCGGAGAGGGATTTTATTTCCCTGTAAGGTTATTATATTCAATGTTAACATTATTTAAAGGGGTTTGAATGGAGCTGTACTCCGCAACAGCTCATTATGGAGCAAAATCATCTTAATGATTACGCTCTGCCGATACCCAACTGCTTTATGGGGTGCTTTCATTACCGTTGGAGATGCTCTGCGTCTGGGAGTGACGTGCAGCCGTCACAGCAGCTTTGCGAAAACGGGGAAGAAAAGGAGGCCGTCACTGTGCAATAATTGTTAGCCTTTCTGCCTGCAAAATCGCCAAAGTTGTAACGATTCGGTTCAAACATGCGGGATTTTGCATTTTCCTGCAGTGCTTTTTAGCGCTAGAAGCCTTCAGAGAGTTTCATACATTAAACATAGGTTCTGTGCTTAATCTATTTGTACTGGCTGTTTCCTTTCCATACGGAACCTGTCAGGAGTTTAAAATAATCTGAAATGTGGTCATTTATTTCCACACTGCGTTACTAAGCACATGAACAGCACTTATCACCCAGTAACACACCTGCAGTGCCGGCACCTTTGCATTTGTGGAACTAAACACATTTATACAAGTGAATAAGTTAACACCGACTCATACAGCTTTTCTTAGGCTCAGCCAGGAAAGCTGCTCCAGTATTTTTTTCTTCCCCCTCCTGAAAAAGTCTTCCAAGAAAATGAAATAATTCTGGATTTTTTAAAAAAAATTGCCTGGAAATGTTTGCATTTGCAGGGAAAACTCCGAATCCTCTGACTAAACGATGCAAATAACCAAAATGTAAGAGCCTGGGAAAAGACGCTTTGACAAAATGCAATATTCTTTATTAAATGTGGTGTTTGACCAAAAGCACCCGCAGCAATACGTCTCCTCGGCAGGAAGGTGTGAAGGGGTTGTTACTTTTACGCTTGCACTTTGTAAAACTGTTACAGGAAAAATTACCTCCCACTTCTGCAGCCAAGCACACGAGGTGCTGGTGGGTTGAAAAGGCTCGTTGTTCACTCAAAGAGCGTTAAACACACTTTTATAGTGAAAGACGTAAGCTGAATGGATTAATCTTCTCATGAAGGAAAAAATTAACAGGTGACTTGGCCATAATATCTACAGGATCTAACACGCGGCACTCGGCAGTCTAACGGGGGAGTGCTCTGCAGCCTAGCAGGCAACGTTATCAAAAGTTACCACAGCTGGAAGTCAAAATTTAGTCTGGTACGACTTAAATTAGATGGCTTCATTTCCAACCCTAAGCACACATAATAAAGGGAGCAATTTACCCAGGACCGTGGTGCCTCCCATGCAGCGTGAACCAGGCTTTAGGTCTCGGTCAGCCTTCCCAAGGGCTTGTACCAGGGTCCTCTTCCCTCGCAGCCCTTCTAAAAGCAAAGAAGTCCTGGCCTTCTAAGCTTTTTCCTAGTCATTGAATCCCATTTACAGCTAAAACAGGGAGATACCCAAACACCCACAGAGCCCAAATTCCTCTGGTTCAGGCTATAATTGGGTTGCTTACTGGTATTTTAAGGAAGATACAAACACAGACTCCTTGTACATATAATTAAGAGCTTAAGAGCCCTACCGCGGCAGGGCTAAGAGAGCCCTGCTGTCACCCCCATGACTGCAACAACAGCGCCTACCAGCACTGCAGACCCGCTCCCCGCCAAGGCAGCGGGGGGGGGGCCTTCCCATGGGGACC
>NW_009260403.1:983901-1001734 GCF_000687185.1 Egretta garzetta | reverse complement strand
ATTCATGGGCAACCCTAACAATAAGTGACTTCGCCCATCTGTGTTAAGTGCTGGGGAAAGCTATCAGGCAAAGAAAATTGATTCCCTTTCAGAGACAGAAATAGACCCGGAGAGGGATTTTATTTCCCTGTAAGGTTATTATATTCAATGTTAACATTATTTAAAGGGGTTTGAATGGAGCTGTACTCCGCAACAGCTCATTATGGAGCAAAATCATCTTAATGATTACGCTCTGCCGATACCCAACTGCTTTATGGGGTGCTTTCATTACCGTTGGAGATGCTCTGCGTCTGGGAGTGACGTGCAGCCATCACAGCAGCTTTGCGAAAACGGGGAAGAAAAGGAGGCCGTCACTGTGCAATAATTGTTAGCCTTTCTGCCTGCAAAATCGCCAAAGTTGTAACGATTCGGTTCAAACATGCGGGATTTTGCATTTTCCTGCAGTGCTTTTTAGCGCTAGAAGCCTTCAGAGAGTTTCATACATTAAACATAGGTTCTGTGCTTAATCTATTTGTACTGGCTGTTTCCTTTCCATACGGAACCTGTCAGGAGTTTAAAATAATCTGAAATGTGGTCATTTATTTCCACACTGCGTTACTAAGCACATGAACAGCACTTATCACCCAGTAACACACCTGCAGTGCCGGCACCTTTGCATTTGTGGAACTAAACACATTTATACAAGTGAATAAGTTAACACCGACTCATACAGCTTTTCTTAGGCTCAGCCAGGAAAGCTGCTCCAGTATTTTTTTCTTCCCCCTCCTGAAAAAGTCTTCCAAGAAAATGAAATAATTCTGGATTTTTTAAAAAAAATTGCCTGGAAATGTTTGCATTTGCAGGGAAAACTCCGAATCCTCTGACTAAACGATGCAAATAACCAAAATGTAAGAGCCTGGGAAAAGACGCTTTGACAAAATGCAATATTCTTTATTAAATGTGGTGTTTGACCAAAAGCACCCGCAGCAATACGTCTCCTCGGCAGGAAGGTGTGAAGGGGTTGTTACTTTTACGCTTGCACTTTGTAAAACTGTTACAGGAAAAATTACCTCCCACTTCTGCAGCCAAGCACACGAGGTGCTGGTGGGTTGAAAAGGCTCGTTGTTCACTCAAAGAGCGTTAAACACACTTTTATAGTGAAAGACGTAAGCTGAATGGATTAATCTTCTCATGAAGGAAAAAATTAACAGGTGACTTGGCCATAATATCTACAGGATCTAACACGCGGCACTCGGCAGTCTAACGGGGGAGTGCTCTGCAGCCTAGCAGGCAACGTTATCAAAAGTTACCACAGCTGGAAGTCAAAATTTAGTCTGGTACGACTTAAATTAGATGGCTTCATTTCCAACCCTAAGCACACATAATAAAGGGAGCAATTTACCCAGGACCGTGGTGCCTCCCATGCAGCGTGAACCAGGCTTTAGGTCTCGGTCAGCCTTCCCAAGGGCTTGTACCAGGGTCCTCTTCCCTCGCAGCCCTTCTAAAAGCAAAGAAGTCCTGGCCTTCTAAGCTTTTTCCTAGTCATTGAATCCCATTTAATGCAAGCACACCTATATTTATGATGAAAAGGGGAAACATTTCTGCACAGGCGTTAGTACTCGGTGGAAATACAGCTCTGCGTTGCATTGCAACTCCCTTGCAAAGATGTTTTGCAGCCCTCAGAAGGAATACACCCAGCGTGCCGTGACCCTGCAGCAGCCTTGGCAGGTTGCACCCCCTGCGGACACGCAGCAGTGGGGGTTCCCCATCCTCAGACCCGAAAACCCCATGCTTTCTCTCCCCCCTGGGCTTTGTGTCCCCACCAGCAGGGGTGGAAAGAAACAGCTCCAATTCTGATGCATTCCTACAGACAAATAGAGATTTTTAAACTTTTTCTTTTCCCCTAGTCTGCAATTACTGTGATTAATGGAAGGAGAGAAAAACTGGGTAAGGAGAGGAGAGAGGTGTCCTGCTCCTCCGAGCCGCGGCTGCCCAGCCAGCAGCCCACCCCTCTGGCTCGGAGATGGATGAAGTTGCTGCGTGCCAGGAAGAGGAGCCAAGGGGCCAAGCTGAAATCCCACCCCAAACCCGTGTTTAATACTTATAGCTGGGTTAGAGCACCAGGAGGCTAAATCACACACGGGTTTTGAATTACTTGCGAGTTTTCCCGACTCTGTCCTCTTCACCTCCAGCAGCAGCAGCAGTACCTCCATATGGAAGCATCCCAGCTACTCAGCCAGCCAGCTCTGCAGACAGAAAGCAATTTGCCAGTCAACATATGCATTAACCAGAAAATTCCCCCGGGCAAAATTCCTACGTGAGGCTCAATGAGCCGCAGATACCTTAACAGAGTCCCCAAGCCCTCCAATGACCGGATTTTCATAACTTTAATAACCCCAATACTGTGAGCTGAAGTCAAAGATCAGGTTTGTAGTTTTTATTGTACTTATCTGGGTGCGGGAGTGTTTTGCGTAGCTTGGGAGTGGCTTCAGTTGTTTTCCTTGTCAGCATGTTGGCCTTGGGCTTGCAGTTCGACGCTCAACTCAATTGCTTCAGTTAAACAATTTTCCCTTCTCCTAACTGCTTTAGTTTTCAAAATAGCCCTAAAATGCAAACTGGAAGATAAACATGGGGGTTTTATGGGCATTTAAAGTCTACAAGGAGGGAGGTCCCCTCTGACGAACACTAGCAGGTAAGTCTGTAGGCATGAGTAGAAAGCCCTTTGCAACGTCTCCTTCCGCAATGGTCCCCATCGCCCAGCACTGCTCTGAGGCAGGTGGCGTCCAGACACCCGGCAATTACCGAAACCTCAGCAGAATTTATGAACTGCTGCCAGCAGCCTCCACGCTTGTTAACACCTCTTCGTTTCCAAATCTAACGGCCGGAGAGGTTGGCCCCTCTGCGTATGGGAGACGCAGGACTTTGGACCCGTTGCTGATGGAAGATGCAACCACGCCAGCATGCAGCAGCCAGCTCAGCCACCAGGATTTTGTGCTGGGGACAACAGAGAGGCATGGCCAACCCAGTTGCTGCAGGTCACCGACCGTAGCGGTGCTTCCTCCAATGTAGCTGCACTTGTGCAAGAAACCTGTTGCTTACAGAAAACCTTTTCCTTCTGAGCCTGTTTCTAGCACACCAGTACTGATGTTACCACTACGAATAGAATCATAGAGTGGCTTGGGTTGGAAGGGACTTTAAAGACCATCTTATTCCAACCCCCCTGCAACGATCAGGGACATCTTCAATGGGATCAGGTTGCTCAGAGCCCCGTCCAACCTGACCTCGAATGTTTCCAGGGATGGGGCATCTACAACCTCATCTAACCTACAAATGTTGCCAGCTTCAGAGGAATTATATCACACATCCATGCTGCACGCAGAAACCAGCAAAGCAAAAGTAAAACTCTAAATTATCTCTTCTCTAACACGAACATGTTGAGTCACAAGTTAATTAACGCGAAGTTACATGAGAAACCCCCATAATGAGCCTCCAAAACTCTGAGTCAGACGCCCACGGGTTGGAGGAGGGATGAAAAAGGGGGAGAACAGCCTGCAAAAGGATGCCCTGAGGAGCAGGACCAGGAGTAAGCGGCCATCCACCCATCATATAATTCCCAAGAAAGAGTTACATAGAGTATGATGAGAGATGTCAATGCTAATAAAAAAAAAGAAAAGAAATAAAATGCCAGAACTCTACAAGAAACAATTTGCCAGAAAAAGCAAAACAGCTGAGAGGGAGTAATCTGATCCATATTTTTTTCTCATTTTCTTCATTAATTTTAAATACCAAAACTTACAGGAAGGCAAGCCCTAAAAAAAAAAGAAAGATTAACTCTTTCTTTTCTGGATGAATAAAGAAGCATAGATTCTTCTGGTGATGTCTCCATTTCATTTGGGAGGATTGGACCAGAGACAGCAGGCTGCTGAAGAAGCAGAAACCCATGACAAGGTGGCCAAAGCTGCGAGCTAAGCGAGCTTAGATTCCGCCAGGGCCCTAGCCCAACACAGGCACATGCCTCTGGATAGGGAAATTTGGGAAAAGCCTCACAATCATCGGACAGATCTGCTTTCCCTTCACAGGGTGGCTAGGAGGGCAATGGTCATCTTTCCCTCCCATCACAGATATCAGGACCAGATGCTCTTCCTGAGATCTGTTCTTTGCCTCTGAATGCCACAGAAATTAGTAATCTTCTAAAAAGTGATTTATTCACAAGACCACCTGTGAGAGACTCTCTGATGCAATCAGCCTCTGGTTTGGGATTGGGAGCAGAACCTATCCTCCATCCACTCACCATCCTCCTTTCCTTTTCCCTGACTATTCTCTACGTGTAGCCAGAGGGTCATCACCATCACCACATCCTAAATTCTTGGGGTTTATTTCATTCTGCATTTCCAACAGGTGATGAGATAGCAGGTCCTGAAGGAATTGCCACCTTTCGCAGCAAGACTGGTATGAAACAAGGGTGTCATCCATTACTGGAGACACCTTGCAATAAATAGCAGGACACTTGGACCACAATGGAACCTGTCACTTTGCTGTAGCACCAAGCGACAGCCATCAAGAGCATTAGAAATGCCTCAAAAGCACCAAATCCACTGGCTGCACCAAGTCCTGCAGCCTCCACCCCAGAGACAGGACCTCCAGATCCTTCTCCAGCTAAACAGCCACGCAACATCCTGCCTTGTAAGTGCATCACCAATGGAAAAAAAAAAATCCTGAAAGTCTTATTGCCAAGAAACTCCTTTGCTGGCAACCTATAGAGGCATTTCTCTTTCTGGCTTTCACCCCAACACGCATCTCCTTACCCCATACTTCTTATGCAGGACGATCATCATGAAGACAAGACCCAAATGTCTCCAGATGGTAGAAGGCAGCTGGCTTCCATCTCCCCAACAAGCACTGGCCAGCCCCTATGTCCCCAAGCTGTTTTCATCAAAATTCTCTTTGACATGAGAGACCATTTTATTTCTGTAATGCTACAGTGCTCAGAGCCAATCTAAGTTTCTGTTCCAGCTGAAACCCAAGCCAGAGGTGCTCCAGGTCAGGTTGGTTAGGAGAGGTCTGGGAAACCACAGTCCTCACCCTGCAGCCTCCTTCCTTTCCAGATGGTGGCAACGCTCTGGCCAAAACCATGGCCACACAAGTCACTTTTTGCTTAAAATTCAGAAATAATTGCCCAGATAGAAACTGAAGCTTATGAGTCTCTATTTCCACATCCCTCGATTTGAAAGCAAAGAGGGGACCCGGTCCTGGTCTTGCTGAAACACCTACTCCTGGGTGCTCTGGCTTTCATCTGAAGTTGCACTTTTTCCCACCAAAGAAACCACCATAAGAAAGAGAAAAAAGCAGGAAAGAACAACTCCTGTTCAGTATCTGTTTCCATAGAAACACTGAGATTAAGAGAGAGAGAAGACTTGTAGCCCAGCCCATAAACTCGAGACCCGCTCACACCTGAGCTGACAAAATTCACCTCTGCGGTAATTTTACAAACTTACTGAGAACACTCACTCGAGACCTACCCAGACAGAGTTCCACGTTGCTGTGGTGTAATCAGGCAGTAAGCACTCGATGTGACCATCTCCCAGGGGAACTCCTCGGACCGCGAGGAAGCAGGGATGGGCACGAGACACCTTCATGCCCAGCTCCTGCCTTAGGACCTCACGTACATATTTAACTGACAAGACACATAAAAATCACTTGCTGAGCGTGGCAAACATGGGAGTTATCTGGACAGGGTTAGCAGGTTTGCAGTCTCCAGATGGAACACACAACTCCTCCAAGAATGTGAATATAATTTTTTATTTTTTTTTTTGAGCAAATTAATATGGGCCACGAGCCAGGCTGTGTCAAGAGGAACGCTCACATAAGGGAAGCAGCCACACTGCAGCCCTTTGTCCTAAGAAACCATCATCATGTTTCCCATCGCTGCTGGGTTGACAGCTAGGACAACCAGCCAAAGCAGGTCACCAGCCTGCTCTCTGGCACCCAGGTCCGGGGATCCCCGTGGCTATGACAAGGAATATACTCCCGCCAGAACACTCACTCGAGACCTACCCAGACAGAGTTCCACGTTGCTGTGGTGTAATCAGGCAGTAAGCACTCGATGTGACCATCTCCCAGGGGAACTCCTCGGACCGCGAGGAAGCAGGGATGGGCACGAGACACCTTCATGCCCAGCTCCTGCCTTAGGACCTCACGTACATATTTAACTGACAAGACACATAAAAATCACTTGCTGAGCGTGGCAAACATGGGAGTTATCTGGACAGGGTTAGCAGGTTTGCAGTCTCCAGATGGAACACACAACTCCTCCAAGAATGTGAATATAATTTTTTATTTTTTTTTTTGAGCAAATTAATATGGGCCACGAGCCAGGCTGTGTCAAGAGGAACGCTCACATAAGGGAAGCAGCCACACTGCAGCCCTTTGTCCTAAGAAACCATCATCATGTTTCCCATCGCTGCTGGGTTGACAGCTAGGACAACCAGCCAAAGCAGGTCACCAGCCTGCTCTCTGGCACCCAGGTCCGGGGATCCCCGTGGCTATGACAAGGAATATACTCCCGCCACGGCTAGGAAGGAGGAATTTCATCGGCTCCCTCGCCTCTCATGTGAATGCTTGGAAATGAAAACATATGCGCCAAGAAATCCCTGAAGCATTAATGAAAACTGGATGCTACTTCTTGTTACTTTCTAAATTTGATATATAACAGGAACACCGAAAAATGTGCAAAGGAATGTTCTTCCCCCCTCCACTAAACGACAACAAGCTTTTCCCTGGTAGTTTGCAACGCTGTCTCTGCTCCATAAAAACACAATAAAAATCACAGTGAGAAACACTAGAAGAGATTGACAGAGTAAAATAGGAGCAAAGTATAAAACCAAAAGCATCAAGAGTAAGCTCTTAAGTCTCTTCTTCCTAATCTTCCCAATGATCTTCTCCGCTGCTCTGTTTTATTACCTCTCAGAAGGGTTTTAGCTTTAATATACATTGGAATTACTGGGGAAAGGAAACATTTTAAACATTTAGGCATCCTAACTCTTTCAAGAGAGGTTTCTTAACCTTTAATCCTCCTTCCTCCACCCGCGGGCCATGCAATATGCAAGGCAAAAGGTCAGTAATGTAGACAAAGGCAGTAGTCTTGAGTCTAACCCACTTTTCTGTTGCCCAAGCTATCTGCAGTCAGCACACAAACACATACCACTGACTTCTGTTACTGCTAAGGGATGATGGGCTCACGTTAAATACTGGCGAGTGTTTAAACCACTCAACATCCATGCACAGCCAAGCAGAAGAGCTTGTGGGGCTGCCTGGGAGGGAGAGCGGCACAGCAGCTCTCCCCAAGAGCTCACGGTTGGCCAACCAGGTCCTCAGCCGATGAGAATTTGTTCAGTTCCCTCTACCTGCACCCTGAGGTCCTTTTGGGGGTGATCAGGCTATCTGTGATCAGCTCTGCCCTGCCATCGCCCCCCCGGAGCTGTTGGCCAGGCTCATTAGGGGCAACAACAGTCACGAACATAAGGATGGACATGGGGGCTTTGCTGTGGTGCCTGCTGCGGCACCTTGTCACCGCTGTGCACCGGCCCATTTCATCTGTGTTTTGGGATGGTTCCTGGCACGCATTTTTCAAACTAAACATCAGCAGAAAAATCAGCTCCAGACCCTTAAAGTCTGGGCAGCTCGGTAGAAATGCTTAGCACTGCCACGATAAATATTCACGAGGCGCTCCAGGGAGCAGCGCTTTCATTTCCTCTGCCCTCTCGCTGACGGGCTGACCATCCTGCCCTGCACGAGCCATGGACGATCTCCCTCCATCATTGGGAAGGCCGGAGGGACAGGCAAGCTCAAAACAAGACCGCCAGGCAATAATGTGCTACAAACAAAAGAGATGTGCATACGCGACAGCCACCCTGCCCCAGTGACCTTCCAAAATACATTGGCTTTATCAGGTCCATAATGTCATCCCCTTGTGCACGCACTTAGGAGAAATTTCGTTTTCTCCCCAAGTCACCGCACTCCCAAAAAGCTCTCAAAGGAATAGCACAGATGTGTGAAATAGGTGCAGCCACCAGTGTGCCCGGGGACCCACCAGCTGAAGGCGGCTTGCCAAAAAGCTTCTTCCTGGTGAAAAAGTGAAAACAACAGAAAAGGATAAAGCTTTAAAAGAGGGTCAGCCCTTCTGCTGGTTTTCCACACCAAACTGATTTATCCAACTAAATATTTGGCCCTGAAGCGTTCTTCCCTCAAACAGATTCACTCTAAAACTGGTTTGTTTAAGGCAGAAAGGATGGGTGAGCGCTGGCAAGTGGAAGCGCAAGTCTCCCTCCTCCTTTCTCTCGAGCTATACATTGCTATATAGGTTGATCAGAACAGGCTGCGAGCAGCCGAGCTGGGCTTGCTCCCAGGGGATGCTGCAGACGAGTTTCAGCATGATGAAATGATGATCTTAGCATGACCTAACAGGGCTTCTTTGTCCGTCTATGGAGAAGCCTTCAATGAGCTCAGAGCTCGTATGGTTTATCACCATAGTTGGTGCTGAGCAACTTTGGAACTGCCATAGGGAGGTGAATAAAGATGCGAGTTTGAATATTCAAGTACACAAAGATAGGCTCGATGATGCTTTTTGTTAGGCACCCCAGCCGCTGATTTATGCTCGCTGTCAAAAGGAAGCTAAAGATAGCGTTTGGGAGACAGCATAAAATGTTGGGTCTGCTGTACGGAGCTTAAATAACACTGTATGTTCAAGGAAACTGTATGCATTTAGCTGTGTCGCTGGGTCTCACGTCCATCTACAGGTTTGCAACAAATATTAATTCAACGCCAGCTAAATGATACGTCAGCCGAAGCTGTGGCTGTCAAAGTCGTGCATTGACGGCGGCCTTAGCCCATTTGGGAAGGAACTGGAGATGCAGCTGAAGATTCAGCAAGGAATCGGTAATATGCAGCGGGAATGGTGCTTCCAAAGTAGCTCTGCAGTTCGTCCCCGCTAGACCCATTTCTTCTGATCATTATTTATCCAAGAGGAAAACAGGCTCAACTCATCATTTACACCAGGGACTTTCTAATTATTTTTTTTTTCAGTAGTTTTAAAGATGCAAACTGATCCATATTAAGCAAGCTTTTGGCTGTTCTTTGCAGGTTTAAATTTAAAAGGCAGCCCGTGAACCCATAGCATTTCATGGTTTCGTCATACGAGCAGGGCATTTCAGCTAACTTCACTCCCCCTTTGATCATCTTACATGTCTCATCTGTTCGTACCATAACTTTTGAAGAGGATGTCTGATGTTTTCTTCTGAAGTTCACCTAAGAAAGTGAAGGGCCTTTATTTTAGGTTACCTTTAGAAAGCAGGAGGTTGACACATGCAAAATGCCGGTTTCGGCCATTTGTTTTAGTCATGTCAGTACGAGAAAAGGAATCTGTCAGTGACAAATTAATAGGTTGGTTGTTATTCCTATGCTGGTAAAAGAGAATATTAAACCTACCAGGAATGTGGTCTGGAAATTATACTATTTCTTATTCTTTCTAATGCATAAATAGGTGCTGTGCCATGGAATTAGGCCAAAAATGCATTAGCAAAATAGCAAAGTAAGAACAAGAGTTTGGTGACAGAAATACGTGATAGCACCTAACCAGATTTGTCAGCAGGAGCATTTTGCTCTCAACAATAAAGACGCTCTCCAAGTTAATAGGTTCAGCTCCAGCTGTATCACAAGACCAAATGCAGTAATTCAAATGATTATTAGAGCATCTTCTTGTCTCCTGACAGTAACAATTTTACCCCCAAGTACCAGACCGATGCTGGGGAGCCTGGGCAGAGAGGCTTCACACATGGATTCTCTCTCACTCAGCAACTCATGATAAGAAATATTTGGGGAATTACTAATCTGCCATGTATCTTAATGTCTATTTTTTATTCCAGTTTTCACTAAAGGCATTGGACTTTAATGGACTCTGAATGTGGGTAACAAAAATCCTGATGAGACTTTGCAAGAAGGTTTCCTGGACTGATCCCTGAAATTCTGGGCACTGCTCACCTCCCTCTCCCCAGAGCTGAGTTGGGGATTTGCTCCTAATGCACAGGACAAAAGAGGGCAGGATTTTCAGCATCCCTGCTATCACATGGCAGCTGCATGCTTCACAGTGACCGATTTCCTCAAGCTTCCAGCCAGGAGGTTTGTAAATTCTTACAGAAAGGGCCTCCAACTGTCCTGACTTACCTGTCAAAAGAGATACTTTATCACAACATCCATCACCCCTCCCATCTCCTCGCAGTGGGAAGGTTTGTGATATCTGGTTTTACAAACTGCCAGATGCTGGGCTCTTTCATTCGCTGCCAGACAGGAACAGAGTCTCATAACTCATGGGCAACAGATGACGCCATAAACCTTTTTGCAAGACGCACTTCATAACCATGAGGGTTAAAAAGTATGACCCCATATATTTAAAAAACAATAAATGAGGAATCTAGTGGAGTAAGTAGCCCATTAGGCATGGCACTATGTTTAAGCATGAATCTTGCCTTCTCAGATTTTCTAAGAGAACATTTTCCAGATGGAAAAATAAAGGTTTACCAAAATAGAAACGCCCTATATAACACTGATTTTGACACAGTTCTGATGGGAACCTGTCTCCTTACCTGCCACCTAGCACATCTGGCATGCAGACCCAGAGCCAACTGCCTGGAAGACCACGCTTCAGAGCAGATGTATGGCTGAGGACCACCATGGCCAAGAGCCGGGACTCGGAGCACTTCCAGCCTGCTGAGCCTGCTGTCTTTCCCACCAGGAGATCGAGGGGGAGAGCTCCATCTCCTCCTCCTCCTTGCAGATCTCTCCATTCAAGACCTGGGACCTCAGTCAAGCAGAAGATAGAATCATAGAATTATGGAATGGTTTGGGTTGGAAGGGACCCCTAGAGGTCACCAGCCCAACCCCCCTGCAGGGAGCAGGGACACCGCTAACCAGATCAGGTTGCTCACAGCCCCGTCCAACCTGGTCTTGAATGTTCCCAGGGATGGGTCCTCCACTACCTCGACCCCTTCCCTGGGCAGCCCCTTCCAGTGCCTGACAGCCCCAAGGGGAAGGAATTGTTCCCCCCCCCTCCTCTCAGGCAGTTGTAGGCAGCGATGAGGGCTCCCCTCAGCCTCCTCTGCTCCAGGCTGAACCCCCCCAGCTCCCCCAGCCGCTCCCCAGCAGCCTGGGGCTCCAGACCCCTCCCCAGCTCCGCTGCCCTTCTCTGGACACGCTCCAGCCCCCCCAGGTCCTTCGGGGAGGGAGGGGCCCAACCCTGAACACAGTATAAAATATGCCTTTTTAATCCCTACCAAGCAAATTATAAAGCTTTGAAACCTCCACCTTTTCAGCCGAACATTAAAAGCTGCAATAGGAATTGAGATGAATTAACATCTGCCTTACAGCCTCAGATCCATTTGGGTAATCACACGTCAGGGCTCCTATTCGAAGGAGGTCGCCACATCTGGGAATGGCACATCCCAGTTTAATACGCTTGATAAATTTCTCTTTTCGGTAAAAATGTCAGCTGGTAGTTTACACATACAGGGGAAGTTATGCTGGTAAAGGGTTTCCAGTAAAGCTCCCTAAGCTCCGGCAGAGTTAGACCCAGCCAGTTATCGGGGAAATGCTCGCTTCTTCCGGCTGTTCATTTGGATGTACGTTCAAACGGGCAGGGGAGCTGAGCGAGACACGGAGCAACGCCCTGAGATCAAGGAGGAAATCCCTTTCAGGTTCATGGAAATAGATCCAGGGGTGGGTGGGTGGGTGGAGGGGGATGTCTTTCCAAAAAGAAAACAAAGCATGCTAAGACTTATCTTGTGCATTTGTACCACTCACTAAAAAGCCTCTTTTCCCAGTGGCAGCGAACAAATCTCCCAGGCTAGTATCTGGAAATGCCAGAAGAAAGAGATTATTCGTATAAACACATACATTTCCAGGGGAAGTTTACTCTTCCTATAGCCAGAGGATGTTTACTTTTGTAGAAAAGGAGTGTGTTAAAACCTTTCTTCCCTTCGACTTCATCACCATTTCACTGGCACTCAGGACCAGATACTCCTCATTTCAAACACGAGGTTTAGCAGGTCAAGGGAAGGGGGAGCCGCAGTTGTATATGCAAGAAAAAATAAATATGAGGAATGAAATGAATAAACAAAGAGTCTGAGTTATTGCTTAGGGACGAGAAGTTCCCTGACCGGGGCAGTGACACAGGCAGGCAATGTGATGGCTGAAGACTCAAAGAGCACGAGCCCAGGGCTAAGCTCTGCAGGTCAGACCCACGGTGCTCCTAAATGTCACAGGGACCACCTCTGCCACGGCTCGTGAAGCACTTTTGAACCTCCGGGAACGTGACTGGCATGCTATGAGAGTGGGCTGGCTTTTGGTATGCTCAGTTACTGATTTGCTGCGAGCAGGTTTGAGAGATCAAAAATCAATGCCAACGATTTTAACTTCGGTTTAACAAAGTCCTAATGAAGTTTAATGGATGCCATTAGGTAAATTGCACACACCAGCACTATCCATCATTGCACAGAAACCGAGATACTTTAAAATGCATTTTAAAGTTTCTTATATAGGTACAATAAGAATAAAGAATATTTCATTATTTTTATGACCACTTAACAAGCTTCTGCAGCATTCTGATAAGCACCTACAAACGAAAAACCACCGCGCTCATAATCAGGTACAATTCCAGCGCCTGCAGAAGAATCACACCTGATTAACTGCAGGGTGAACTGGGCCATGCAAGCAGCAAAGACCCACATTAAGGCTGAAACCCCGGCTTTGGGGAAATAGGCAAAAGCTGCAACTCTAACACTTATGGAAGAATTCCAAAAGCCTCTATTTGGACAGGCCTAAAAAAATTTTTACCTTTCAGCTAATGAATAAAGATGAAGACAAAGAGGTTTTGATTAAGGTCTCCTTCCAGGAGAGGACAGGAGAACCCCCTCAAGGCTGGGCTTTACATAGCAGTGTATCTGCTTCAGGAACAGCATGGGGTTTCCTGCAGAAAGACAGACAAACATCCCCCATACGGAACAGGACAGGAACCCAGGTCCATCACTCATAACCCAAGCAAAGAGGTTACAACAGCGGTGCCAGGGAGCTGAGCAGGTACCGAAGACACCACGTCTATCTGTACCTGAGCAGGCACTGGCTGACAAACGCCGGACTGTCCCGGAGCATTTGATGCTTGTGTGAGAAGAGCCCTCTGGTTTTCCTGAACACAGACGCACCTGATCACAGGAAAAGCCACATTTCCACGCTGGATCTCCGGAGCTCTCCTGTCCAATTCCAGGACCTCATCCCATTGAGTTTTGAGGACTTCCAAGGGTGGAGTTTCCACACCTTCTCTGGGCACCTGGAAGAGCAGCATGGGGAAGGGCTGAAAATTCACCCTTCGCTTGTCTTCGGTACCAAAACAGCTTCTCAGAGGCACCTCTGGCTCCTCTGCTTGCAGACCAAGGAATCCAGCAAGTCTGGGGATGATGAAGGAGAGCACCAACTAGGGCTTGGAGTTTGGTTTTCAGGCAGAGGACGGTGGTGACCGGGAAAGTTCCCTTCCGCACCCCTCTCGTTCTGATGTTGCTGCAACTGCTGAGACTCTTCCCCGTGCTGCACCCCGTTCCAAGTGCGGAGGGGAAGCCACTGTCACCAAAAAAAAGAGGCTGATAAGGAAAAAGAGCATCTCAGTAACACAACAGGAAAAGCTGGTCATGCACTTTAGGTTGCACCGTTAAAATGGCTGCAGGTTCCTGGGCAGGGACTGTTTCTTCCATCTTCATGCAAAGCAGCGTCCTGTTAACTGAACCTATGTGTATTTTGCAGAAAAGACTTTAAAATGAGGCATTAGGTATCATCTTGTGTGCATTCCTTCCTCTCCCCCAAACTGAGAAAAGTAATCTCTGAGGGAAGAATTTAATCAAAGCCAGCTGCTAATTACTTTCCTGACACCAGGGGAGAAGAATGTTAGCATCAGAAAGATCTGGAAAATTTTCATGATTAATATTTGATAAATCTGTAATTGGATCGTTTGATTTTGCAGTCTCCTTTGAATAGAGATAGAAACTTTATTGAAATTAATCTTTATGAATTCAGGCCACAAACTTCAGGGGATGATAACTCATTGATTGATTCGAGTATCTTGAAGTGCTAACCCCGGAGAGAAGATAAATTGGGATTGCCTAAGGACAAGTCAATACAGACTGAATGTAATCCAGAGTGCTTTCCTATTAGAGGAAATAAATTACATTCTGTAAAGAGTTAAAGTTGAATTTCTCTAGCTTTTTTTTTGCTGAAGTTTGGAGATTCGACATGAATATTTAATTTAAAAGCAAATGAGAATTAAGTGTGATAACATTGAATTAATAAAATAGTTGAGTAGCATGCAATAGTGAGCAAATGCTCACGTGAAAAAAATATGAAAATCAAAATTGCAACATTTATAGTTATCTAATATATTATTAGATATTATTATAGTTATCTAACATATATTGTTTAGAATGGGATATAAGAATTTTCTCTTGAACCTAATAAAATAAAGCAGAAATTCTATTAAATGCAATAAGAACATTGTAGGGCTGAATATTATTACTAAGAACAACAAAACCAGTTTCTTGCTCTGATTTTTAGCTATTGAGTTCTGTATTGAAACCTTTAGACCTGGTTTATGCCAATAATCCAGCAGCAAAGCAAATAAAAAATTGTCCAGAAATATCTGGTTTATAACTAAAGTAAATTAAAGGCCATGTGCACATTCACTGAGGGATCTGAATGCCCAGTCTTTTATTTTGAAGGCAAGAGATTAAAGTTCCCTTTCCCTCACCAGCATCGCTGCTTTGAACAGACAGCAAAGAAATGGCAAAAAAATAAGAAAGAAGTCTTAATCCTTGTATTCCAACGTGGCTTGTGTGCGTTTCCCCTCTACAGCAGCAGCAGAGAGCAATACAGCTCTTTTATATTAGCTTTCAAGAAGATTTGGGTTTGGGCACCTCTCCCCTGATATTTTTAATTCAGCATTTAAATAGTTGCATTAGTATGCACAGCACTTTCCACATATGCAAGTAGGGAGGGTTTTGCCTCAAAGAACTCACCATCTAAATTAAATCACCATATTGAAAAAATGACAAAAAAGCTACCTGAAAACAATACCGAGTCTTAAGCTAGCTACAAAGCCTTCTCCCTTCCCCTTTCCATCGCTGCCAAGATTTATGAGAAGGCAAGATGTAGAGGGCAACCGCCTGTGCTAGGCAAACAAAAAAAAGGCTGAACTTGAAGACAAAGATGACGAGGTTGTTCAGCACAGTGCCTGTGGAAGGCTAATCTGGACTCAGCATTAGAAAACTGGTAAAGATAGCTTTGTTAGAAAAGCTAGAAAGACATAACATATGAGACGTCACGGATTTGGTGGATATGGCATGATGGCGAAAGTGTTTGAAGTAGATGAGGAAAAAGGCAAATACAAAGCTGAAAAAGAATGATCCTTCCTACAAATACACTTCAGGCCGGGGGGGGACAAACGTGTCATGTTCCAGGTGACATTAAAAAAAAGGACGGCAATTTAAACCCAGGTTACGGAGCTGCGAAGATGTAAAGGTTTTTGAGATATAAAAGGAAAACCAGTACAATTCTGCAATGAAAGAAGGAACACATGCAGGAACTCTACACATGCACAGGGACGTGGCTTTGGAATCCGCTGAGCCTCAATGACTGGACAGGCGTACTCTTCGCTGGGTAAAAAACTGGCTGGATGGTTGGACCCAAAGGGTGGTGGCGAATGGAGGTAAATCCAGTTGGCGGCCGGTCACAAGCGGTGTCCCCCAGGGCTCAGTTTTGGGCCCAGTTCTGTTTAGCACCTTTATCAACCACCTGGATGAGGGGATCAAGGGCACCCCCAGTCACTTTGCAGATGACACCGAATTGGGTGGGAGTGTTGATCTGCTGGAGGGGAGAAGGGCTCTGCAGAGGGACCTGGCCAGGCTGGATCCATGGGCCCAGCCCAACTGGGTGAGGTTCAACAAGGCCAAGGGCCGGGTCCTGCCCTGGGGTCACAACAACCCCACGCAACGCTCCAGGCGTGGGGCAGAGGGGCTGGAAAGCTGCCCGGCGGAAAAGGAGCTGGGGGTGTTGGTCGCCAGGCGGCTGAATATGAGCCAGCAGGGTGCCCAGGTGAATATGTCCCTTAACTGCTGGTTTGTTGAGCCCACGTTTCCAAGCCTTCAGTAAAATCTGTAAGCTCTGCATATTTGGTAACCACAGCTTCCTTAGTGTTTTTCCTGTATAAGGGTTATTTGGCTCCGCTTACTTACATGATGTATTATCAGAATCAGACCCCTCCATCTGTGTGAGGAGCAAGTGGCCTCGGGTCAGTTGTCTGCATTGAGGATGTGGCCCGGCAGTTGGGTCTGGTCCTTCCCTCTGCAAACCTTGTGCCATTACCACCCTTCCCACTCTACCGCTTACAGCTGTACAGGAGCTGGGCTATTTCAGTTGGCTGCTCTATCATCTCCTTCACTCTGCTTGGAGCAAGAGTTGACAGCACTTCCTTTTTGCTTTCTGAGCTGCATGGGTGACAGTGGTGGCAAGGTGTCCATGGTAAATGTTTGGCGTGGAAAATACCTAAAGCAAACACAGCCCAGAGACACGAGGGTGGCCTGTGGCAAGCTGGAGTCCTGCTGCTGATTCTTTCCTCCTGACTTGATAAATGGCAGATTTTATTCTCTAGAATGACATATCTAGTACTATTTTTTTTTTAAATGCAAGCAAAATAACCTGTGCCTCAGTCCTGTAGCACTATTATAGCCTCAAGTTGTGCCAGGGCAAGTTTAAGTTGGACATTGGGAACAATTCCTTCCCCAAAAGGGCTGTCAGGCACTGGAAGGGGCTGCCCAGGGAAGGGGTCGAGTCCCCTCCCCTGGGGGGGATTTAAAAACTGGGCAGAGGCGGTGCTGAGGGCCAGGGTTTAGTGGTGGACAGGTACAGTTGGGCTTGATGATCTTAAAGGTCTTTTCCAACCAAAAGACTCTATGATTATATATTCAACACACATTCTGTGGGTAGCGATCCATCTATTCAGCAGAACCCCCACAGTCAGTAGGGCTCAATACCAAACACAAACTACCTTTGTGTTGCCAGGTTTTCTTGCAGCCACAAAGACTCGCTGACAAACACAGCTTGGAGCACCTTCACCCGCAGACGCTGAGTAGTGTGGAGTAAAACCATGATGCCTTCTCTTTGCCATGGAGCACTGGAGACTCCTGGGCAGGGCTTCCAGCCGCCTGGTACCACCGAGCTGCTCCGCCGCCAGGCAAAGGAGAACACTTCCAACGCGTACATAGGCTTTTGCAATCGTAACTTCTGCAGTTAATTAATTTTATGTAGCAGCAAGTATGTAAATTAATAGGTTATTTTAGAGCTCAGCCCGTGGAATTACCTCAGCACAAATCTAGTTCATAATGGAAAAGTTTATTTGAAAGAAAAGTTGGCTTTTGCAAGCAAACCTCACCCCAAATCCCAAAATGTATGACCAAGGAGAAAAGGCAGCTCAGCAAAACAAAGCAAGGGGGGGGAAAAGGCTTTAGGTCCGTTGAGTAAGGGGCTTATTTTGTAAAAGAGTTATTTGAGGAAACCACGTTCCCGCCCCGGGAGGCCCAGTTTTGTCAGCAGCAGTGGCAGTTACGCTCCCCGTCCTCACCGACCTGCCAGCAAACCCCGGGCCCTACCGGCCTCCCGCTGGCTGAGGAGCCCCCCTCTATTTTCTCCACTGACAACACCCCCTCTTTTATTCATTTTCATCTTCATTGTACTCCCCGGCCTCAGGCAGCCCCCGCCGGGGGGGGGCGGT
>NW_009260403.1:970322-983052 GCF_000687185.1 Egretta garzetta | reverse complement strand
GGTTGTGAGACCCCCGGCGCCTCGTCCCGGTGAGAGGCAAACCGGCGCCGTCGGAGGAGAGCGCTTCCCCGTGCCGGGCGGGACGCTTGCGTTTTATTTCCCCTTTAAAGCTGTCGTTATCGTGCTCCTGGGGGAGTCACTGATAAAACCTCAGTTATGGCAAGGTACAACTTCGTTAGAAAGCAGTGCTATTGTCCCCCTAAGCTTTGGAACCCAATTTCCGTGGCTATCGTGGAAATAATTGAATCGAACACAAAGAAGGATCTTGTTTAGTGTTTGTTTTGTTTTTAATGGCATGAATTAAGCTGAAACACTCGGGTTCACCAGGGTACTTTCAGACTGAAGAGTAAAACACCCTTTATTGCTTTAGTCTTGCCACGGAGACACGGATAATTTATTGATTTCAGCGGTATTTTTTCGCTTGTGTAATGCTGGGTGTGTAAATATTTGCATAAGTGAGCTCAGTCAACATATCTGTAATTAATGCTAACATCTCTGTGTTAAGTGATCCTGATAAGAAAAAAATGCTTTTCCTATAATTACGTGTCAGCTATAATTGTTTACATCTGTTTGATCTCTAATTATTATGCAAAAGTTAATTTCAATAGTGCTTATACATAATAGAGGAAAAAAGCATTTAAGTGGAATCAGCAGACTTTTGTTGTTGTTACAGGAACCTTTTAAACCTTGTGGTGTATTAGAACTAGGCAGCTTAAGGCCATAATCATAAATATTCAATTTAAGTCAGAAAAATCAAGCATGCCTTTCTCCATTTGAGCCTTCATGATTCTGGTAGAACTTAATAGACATTGTATATTTATGCAGAGGTGGTACATAAGAAACTGATGCTTAACTGGCTTAGGTCCTGATACTTGGAACAGAGTTTTTATCTTAAACAAACAAATAGTACCATTTTCTCACTTATTTTTTTTATCATAAATATTCAATTTAAGTCAGAAAAATCAAACATGCCTTTCTGCATTTGAGCCTTCATGATTCTGGTAGAACTTTAACTAGACATTGTATGTTTATGCAGAGGTGGTACGTAAGAAACTGATGCTTAACTGGTTTAGGTCCTGATCCTTGGAACAGAGTTTTTATCTTAAACATACAAATAGTACCATTTTCTCACTTATTTTTTTGAAGTAACCTGGTTGCATATATATTTAGTGTACACACGCACAAACTTTTCTAGAATCAAGAATACGGCACTTAAGGAAAATCCCTTTATGTGAGTTTCTCAAAAGAATTTCTTTCTCTCGCCTGGAAAATAAAGTTTTATGAAAGCACACGTGATAGCAGATGGGATTTATATTTTCCAGTAATGCGTGCTTTTGTGCAACTGTAGTCAAGGGTATTGGTAATGCTGCGCTAGAGTTCAGTAGTCTTTAATTTTTTTTTTAAATTGCACTTCTAATTCTAATATTTTGAGCGTATGATTGGTTATTTTTTGTTATGCGTGTGTAAATGCATCATGAAAGCTGTCAATCCGTTTTTAGAGTATAAAAAATAGATCAGACTTTTCAGTTTAATCGCATCACCTGGATATTTCTTCTCTAAAAAACCAAGCCAACACACAAACCCAACAAAAACCAGTAATGGTTGCTTATATTACTACTTAAGATACTGTCATTGGGCCTCAGAGTTAATCTTCATGGTGAGGAGCCTGAGCTCCTTGCAGCCCCGTTGTTGAGACCATTTGCACGCTCGCAGGGATAGCATTGCATCATTTGCTGTTGACTGTGTGGCTGAATCAGCTTCTGACAGAATCACCTTCAGCAATTGAAAGTTACGTTGACAGTACGACTGCGGTGGGAAGCAGATTTTTGTGGGGTATTCCAAGACCACAGAATTCATAAAGGCTTTATGGCTTACAGGCATTTTGCCCATGATACTGACCTGTTTGCAGAAACATTTGTTTATAAAGATGTGAAGGCAAGGAGTTTGCAAATCTAAAAACCACTGGCTGCCCTACCTTAAGTATTGCACGTGTTGAACATTTATGGATTTTGAGAGCGAAAGAAAGAAGCTGAAATTACCACACCTACCTGTTTTGATGGGCATATCTCCCTGTGTAGTTCAGAGCTGTTAGTACATGCACTTTGCTGGCAAAGAAATACATGTAAGCATGATGCACGTGTGCTTCTAGATGGAAGCTACAAGATGTAGCTGGGGTGATACTATCTTGTGTCTCCCTCCAGTCTTTAAGAAGTAGGAATATAGGCTGGCTAACGCTTGTGCTTTGGCCTTCAAGGTAAAAGTCTTGGATATCAGCATTTACTTAATTAACAGTATTTCTAGGTATTTCTGATAATCAGTCCTGTGATTGAATTGTGGCAGTCATAGAAACAATGACATGCATGGAAATAGTCATGGAAACAATCCTCATTCGTAATGTAGTTTAGGTTGTGGGGTTTCAGTGGTGCTATTTAACTTCTCAGGGTTTTTTTTCCTACCACGAGAAGACCTTTCAGTAAGTGTGTTTGAGGCTTTTCCTTGACTTAGAATACTATTACTAGTAAATTATAAAAGTAATGATAAAATACTTTTAAAACTTGATTTTACAGAAACATAGTTGATCATAATTAAAGTTGTAATTTAATTACCAAGCGAGGATTTCTCTTGTGATCCACAAAGCTGTACTTAAAGTAATATTTTTGCTGGCAGTATGTAATACTTATTTTGTTTTTGTCTTCTCAGGTGCTCTGTAACAGAGCAAGATTGGTCACCTACCTACCAGGGTTTTATTCCTTAGTCAAAAGAGTTGTAAATCCCAGGGCTTTTTCTACAGCAGGTTCCTCTGGCTCAGATGAGCCTCATGTTGCTGCTACACCTCCTGATTTATGTAAGAAAAAGCAAATTCATTTTCTTTGTATTCGTGTGCTATCAGAACTTTGCACCCCATATAAAACTGGGAATTCTGAAGTGTGCTTTTTATGTCAGAGCCCGCCCTTGTACTTGTGCATTGCGGTTACTTTGTTTGTATATGGTTGTGATCAAATACAGATATTTGTATGGGAGAGGGTTTTTTTTTCTCCCCCCTTTATTTTTCCCCACCTTCTTTTTAAATGTGATGACTAAAGAAAGGCCTTGACTTTTGCAGGTCCAAGAACTGTATGGCCAGATGAAGTGATGGGTCCATTTGGTCCTCAGGACCAGAGGTTCCAGTTGCCTGGTAATATTGGTTTTGACTGTCACCTAAATGGCACTGCTTCTCAGAAGAAAAGCCAAGTTTCAAAAAGTCTGCCTGATATATTAGCAGAGCCTTCAGCAAGTGAAAGGCATGAATTTGTAATGGCACAATACATAAATGAATTTCAGGTAAGGACAGGCTGCTTCTATGTGAAACTTATATCTCTTGTTTAAGAGAAACATAACTAATCTCTCTTCTGCCTGAAAAAAGATATCTTTGATTTTCTAGATGGTTTTGAAAGATGAACTTCAGCTGGGGTGCCTGAGAGATTACACAGAACCTAGCTGAAGTTTTTTCCTTTAGGAGAAGGAAATATTTCAGGGTGTGGTGTTTTTGACTAAGCAGGTCATAGTGAAACAGCATTTTAGTAGTGACTCAATTATATGGATATGGGAAAGGAAAACTTCAGTTTCAAAACTTGGCAGTTTACCAAATCTCACCACCTTTTATCAAATGGAATTGATAGTTCCTTCAGTATTTCATTTAACGGATCTTGGACAGTGTTTAGATCTGCCTCAGTTCTGACAGCCATTGAATTCACATGGGAGAAGCAGATCAATGTACCTCAAGTCTTACAATGAGACCTCATTTTGGCAATGGTGGAGCTTGCAGCAAGTCAGATGCGTTACTAACAACAAGCAGCTTGATAATTGGTAGTGTGACGTAACATTTCAACAGATGTTTATCACTACAAGCTGCTGACTCAGCTTTCCTGGCTCTCTGAGTTTGTGACATGGTCAGACTTTGGAAGTCAGCTAGCAAATCTCCATTGTAAAAACGCTGTATATTGTGTTTTGTAAACGTAGCATTGTATTCCAAAGTATTCAGAAAGCATAAGCTTTTCTGGTGAGCTCCCCAGATTCTGTTTTCAGCTTGCATGGATTGTACTTTCTGTCAAAAGCCTGACAGAAAACACTGGTGGAGTTCATTCAGTGCAAACCAGGTGTGCTGAATGCACGTCTGCTTTCTAGCAAGATTACTTGTTAATGAAATGCCTGGTGCAGCTGCTGCTGTTGGAAATGGCAGGGAGAAACTGGAAGGAGCAGAGGCAGCTGGTCTTCAGAAAGTCAGCTCGTTAGCTCTGCTTCATACCAGAATCCATGAAGAGCATTTCGCTAACAAAAAAGCTAAACTACTCCTCCTAGGAGAGGACCCAGATTTGAATGTTGGGATCAGCTGGATACAGGAACCTCTCATAGGTTGCTGCAGCAAACAGGAGAAAAGCTCGGTGCTGCTGAAGCTCATGCACCGGTCCTTGAACCAGTCAGAGAAATGGCAAACTTCGCTGACCTCTGTGTACCCGAGACTGATGTATTCGTTTCATGTGACCAGAAAAATGGGCCTACCAGCCTATCAATATCAGAAAGTGATACTGATCTTTGGAAAATGGCCGTAGTCTCTTCATGATAGCGTGCCTGCTAAGCCTGTGTACTATGTGAGTGGTGGTGAGCCAGCTAGAATGGGAGTAGTAGACAACAAATCACAAGCAACTACCATTGTAGTAAGAGAAGAGTCTTGTAGTTAGAAAGAAAAGAAGTTTACCAGCCTAACTGTGTGGTTTGTCAGGCTTAAAGTACCAACTGATCTGGCCCAATGACTTTGCAATCATACCGCAAGATATATGTGGAAACATATGTACTGAAACGTGTGTGCAGTTAATGTCTGTTGTTTGTCTATTGTTGTGGGGGTTTTTTGCTGGTTTTTCTTCTGTTATTCTTGAATGTTAATTTCTAGAACAAAAATGCTAGCCACGCTGTGTTTTCAGAGTAACAGCTTTCTCCAGGGAGAACTTTCAGATACAAACAGGTGTTAGGTAGGAGTTAATTACAAGGCTGAGTAGTACATTTCAGTCTGAGAGAAACTTCCTGAAAATTGTTGTAGATTATGGCATCGTTAGAAGTATAAAAACTGTATGAAGGCATTCTTCACCTATTGCGTAACAGTTGCTATCCCAAAGGTGGCAGCTGCCTTCTTAAGTGCATTTAAAGCTTAAATGCTGTATATCCCACATACATGTGCTCCATTTGTAACATACCCAGAAGAATGTGGGGGTTTTGGGGGGGAGGTTGTGTTTGTTTTGGTGGGTTGGGTTTTTTGAAACTGCAGAAGTAAAAAAACTGTCAAGAATAAAAATGCCATTATTGGAAAACTGTTCTGTTTTCCAAGCTACAATAGCTAAAGCTAAAAATACAATAGTTCAGAGCTCTAGAATTGTTGTGTAACTATTTAAATTTTTATTCTGGCTCGGGTAATGTGTGTATGTCTGAAATCTATCAATTGCTGTTGTATTGAATACTTGAGGCCATTGTTTCAGAAGGATATTTTTCAAAAATGTTTATATTTGGTTAAGACTTTGAGATAATACAGATACGATAATACATAAAGCTTAAAACTTCTGTAGGGGTTTAAGCAATAGGTTATGCCTGTATCTGCTCCGTTTTTAATATTTAAAAAAAATAATTTAAGTCTCATTGCAAATGATCTTTCTGTGAAACTGCTTGGGTGTATTAGTGGCCATTTAGTCACAAAAACATATCCTGGTGTACAAACTTATTCCTGTTGTGTATAACGAAGGGGAAAGTTACAATTTTCATTTTTTTTTTTAGGGTGCTGAAGTTCCACAGAAACAGCAAATAAATAACGCCGAAACTTACTTTGAAAATGCAAAGGTAGAATGTGCGGTACAAGTTTGTCCTGAACTGTTACGAAAAGGTATATTTTGTCTTTTTTTTAACAGCTAAGAAATTATTTTTAAAATGTAAAACTATGTAAGTAAATGCTCTGATGTAACTGATGCCACAGAATGTGCAGTAGAAAAGGCTAATCCACAGTTAATGTTTTACGAAAGAAAAATATGTACTATAAAATGAAAACCGAAACTTTGCTGTTGACAGTACTTTGTATTTCGTAGAAAATTCAGTGTCATTTAAATTCAAGATCATCTGGGGTGGGGAGTAACTTTCAGCTACTTCTTTAGTGTCAGGTAGCTTCTGGAGCTGATTCACCATCCAAAATCCAGTTTGTGACAAAATCAAATCTTTTGGCATTGCTTTTAGTAAAATAGCAAATTGAAATTATAAAACTATTAAACGCATTGCTTTTGTATCTTTATTTATTGTTCAAGAAGGAAATGATTGAAATTAAATTGGAATGAAACCTTCTGGTTTTTAAGTGTGATAGAGAGAGGAAAGACTGAAATCTGGCTGAAATCTTGGTCTAGATGAAGAGAGCGGACTTTTCAGAGTAAGAACGGACGAAACTTTTGCCTTTTATTTGTAGACAGTGCTCTTTCCTCCCACACTGACAACAAGGCTCCATGAAGCCTAATTGTGACTTTGCTGCTCCACGTGCATTGCTGTTTGTTGTCATGATATAGAGAGAGGGGGAAGAACTATCACAATTCGTGCCTATAGTACACTACTGATGTTGGGTCTGCTGTCATGTCCTAGGACATAGATCCAAGGCATTCCTACTGAAAGATTTAGTGTAAAAATCACGTAACGTGGCTTAGCCAGAAGATAAGGGTCTTCACACCTTATGTGTGTGGAGAACTGTGGTGGTGTTCGGTTGGAAATACTAAAACGTTACTATACTTGGTGGAGTATCTTTGCAAAGGCCCTTGTTTGTGCATTCTGAAACTTGCAGAGTAATGGGGCTTTATCATCTTGCAATTAAATAGGAGGTCTTGAAATAGTAAACTCCGTTGCCGAAGCTGCTTTTAACAGGACCTGATCAAGGTGCATTAGTTTCCACAAAAGCAGCATCAGCATTTCAAACCAGCATGCCGTTTGCTGGATCTGATGTGAAAAATGCACACGTATCTTGGATTTAAATGAAAGGAAGGCTATAAAGTAGGATCAATAATTGTCTAAAACTGAAAAAACGTAAGTAAAATATAAGAGCAAGCGATAACGTGCCGGTTTCACTTATTTTAGATTTTGAGTCAATGTTTCCAGAAATGAATGCCAACCGTTTAACGGTATTAACTGTCACCCAGAAGACTAAAAATGATATGACTGTATGGAGTCAAGAAGTGGAGGATGAGAGAGAGATGCTGTTAGAAAATGTAAGTAGCTGACAGTAGCGTTGGCTTATTTTTGTTTGTAGATGAATCTTCTGTAAACTGTGTCTGTATTTTGGTCCATTTTGAGCTCTGGTAGTAATATCCTGCATTACTTTTTAGAGCATAATCCTATGTTCTCTTACTGATACATCGGAGATAACTTTCTTTCCAGCTTTGTAGCATTGCGACTACTCAACATGAAATGTCTCGTAGAGCTATTAAATTCTTTATCGCAGGGTGAGTCAAAGATAAGCTAAAATGGTGTAAAAGAGTGCGCTACATTAATAAAGATATTTGATTGTTGTCCTGTTGCAGCTCCAGGGCAGTAACTATTTTCTCAGCTTATTTCAGCTTTAATACAACGCATTTTCACTGCTCCCTCTGTTTTTCTGTGATGTAATTGAGATTCCAGTACAGAGTCTGTTGATGACTGCATCCTTACTTGTAAAAAGTGGTTGCTTTGGGTTTTTTCCGTTCTGATAATCGGTATGGCTAATGCTTTTAGCCTGGGTATCGGTTATATTTATTACATCTTAGTCATCCTCATGAACTTTGGTGTCTTGTTCTGTTGCCGCTAGATGTCTCCCTGAAAATTGCTTTATCTCACATTCTTCAGGTTTTTTGTGTGTGGACTCCAGCAGGTGTCAGTGTTCACCACTTAGTCTTTTCTTAGCACCTCAAAACATGTTTCTGCATGTTATTTGTTCTAATTTTTCTAAAACTAGTAAGAATCATTCTATGGGATTTTCATCTGTATGGTGACAGTCATATTTGTGTTTGAAAACAGTCTGGTAATGTCCTTTTTCAATCCTGGAAATTGCAAATGTGGCCTGTGTAAAGCAGTGTAAGGGTTACCACAAAAAAAGGAAGAAGGATCAACATAAAGATTACACACAAATTAAAATTCCCTTCATTTTAGTGTGTTCTTCTCTTTGAATTATTTATGGTCTGTTGGTCTTTGGCGTTGTAATCTGGTCTAATTATATGTTAATTGGCATCTTTCTTCCTTGTGCACCTCCCTGTCAAGTCTAATACAGTCATTGTAGGGGTGTTAGGATGTTGGATGTAACCTCCCGTCTGAAAGGTTACTAACAGCAAATTCACAAGGAAATGGTCTGTTTGTTTGCTTCATAGGTGGTTAGAAGTAACCTTAAAAGTACTAATTTAATGTGAGAGGCTTGTGCTGAAGTAATGAGGGTTATGTACGGCCAAATCCAAATGTTTACAGTAGTAAATCTCAAGTGTTTATTAACCGCACTCTGAAGTGATTGCTGAGGGGTTGTTGCAACACTGGATCAAAAGATGTACTGTCTTGGAAATGTAATGCCTAAAATGCTGTCTGCAGATGGCTTGCTTATGTTTGTGACTTAATTTACAGTTGAAACATAGTTAATCAGAGCCATCAAACTGCAAAATACAGAACAGATTACTGTAAAGGGTGAAATTCCCTTATTTTTGGACCATAAAGGGCCTGAATTGAGTAACTGTAATAATATTTCTATCAGTTTGAAATCTTGAACTGCTAAGGGCACTAACTGTAGAGAATGGTCTGATGTTTTTATAACTGAAAGTAAAGTATTATGTTTATTCTGAAGTTAGAAATCTTTATTTTTTTATGAGATCAGGGAATTTCACATTTTGAGGAAGTTACATGAGTTGTTTGTGCTTTATTCCAGCTCGGTGTATTCAGCTGTTCAGATTTTTGCACTTGGCCATGTTGTTCTCCCAGCGCATGGATGGTTTTTAGAACCATCACATATCTCGACTTTTGTGTTGGCTTTTTTTTTTTCCTCACTCACCTTTGCAGGTTTCTTCAGAAGGTTTCTACAGGCCCCTGCTGGCCATTATAACATGGGTTGAAAACTGCTGGCCTAGGGGATTAAAAGCACATAACTGAGGTTTCCTGTTATTGCTGGTTTATCTGTGGAAAAAATGTGCTGTGTAACCTGTAGGTTGTGTAATTCTTTTGTGCCTTGTGTTGTGATGTCAGCATAAAGGAGCACAGCTTCAAATCTACCTGGTTGAATTTTCTTCTGTATCTGACAAACAGATAACTGCAACTCGGCACCAAAGATTTTTTTTTTTTTTTTTAAAAAAAAAGAAGCTTATTTTCTCAAATTAGCTGATGTGAAAAGTTTTGCTACAAAAAAGGTAGATTCTTTAAGCTGTCTTTTCAGAGAAGGGAGGTTTTTGATGATGTGTACCAGAACAGGGAGCCGCTTGGCATGTTGCCTAATTGAAAATACTATTTTCAGGAACATCAGCTGGTGTCCTCCCCTGTAGCTGAAATGTGACCTACAACTTTGATGGTCAAATAGTGGGAGAGTTTGAAACCATCATTCATCCTGACCTGCCAGTTCATTACAACAAGAGAATTGGTGTAGATTGGTGTAAAAGTCAAGTGCTTAGGGAACTGTTTGTAATCATGATGCAAAACTAAAACGTTCTTTAAGATCATTTGCAGTTAAGCATTTGTAGTGCAGGAAGAACTACATAACACTGTCCTGTAGGCTGAGGTAAGAACTTAACAGCAAAACTATGTTTTTTTCCTATATTTATAAATATATATCTAATGTTACATTTAGCGTCAAATTTATGGAGTTTAGGTGACATCTGTAAAGTCGTGGAAATAACACAGAAATACCTGAAGTAATGGGTGACTTCTTAAAGAGGGTAACGGGTACCATTGCAGTCTGCATGAATAATGGTAATAATAAATCTCATATGATTGGAGTAGTCAAATGTATGCCATTATAATCCTCTTAATATTATTAATATTTTTATTGAAAGTGGGCTGAATTTCTCATTTATTAGTAGAGGCCAAAAGAAATCCACGCTTGTTCATTTTCAGAATGTTTTATATGTGTTCTGATGCGTGTGTATGTATATATGTGACAAAAATGTCACTTGATATCCTTCTTTCTCTTTATTTTCTTTCAAGTTCATCAACGGTGCCAAGGAAATCTGCTATGCAATCTCTTCTGAAGGCTATTGGGCTGACTTCATCGATCCATCCTCAGGACTGGCAGTAAGTTACATGCTGTGTGGAACATGCAATGGGCACTGCTGTGTCCTAACTAGCAGTGGTATTTGTATTCTCTGTGGGTTAAATCCAACTTTTTCATATTGCCTGAAAGCTGTTACCATCGGATAACTCCCTTCATAAATTAAGATAGGATAGTAACCCTGAGCTGGCTCCCATGCTGTGTCAGCTGTCGTTGCTGTTGGCAATTTGGAGAACATTGTTCAGCAATGAAGTTGAATTTTAGATGACTCTGAAAGTTTTATGCCCGAAAGCTCTTGGTCACTGCACAATAGGCTGGTTATGCCCTCCCAAGGTAACTTGGTAGTCCTGACACCTATTTGTGTAGAGGGAGGGTTTTAAAAAGTCTCTTTGCCATAGTTAACGATATCTTTGTTACGTAGAAAATAAGAATAGTTTGTTCCTATTAAACAGTGTTAGTATTCATTGATGCCAGTTCTCTGGAGGAGCTGACAGTTTCTTACCAAGACATCTGTAGAGCATAAAGAATCTTAAAATTTACAAGAGAGAATTGAGAAAGCTTCTATCAAAGCCTGAGAGTATATGTATTTTTGTCTGAGAACTGTTAAAACCATATCATAGTTGAACATAATCATGGCAAAGCTTAGTTTAGTGGGTTTTTTACTTAAAACCCACTATGAAATGGAGTGATTTACTGTGTCAACAGAGGCAAATTGTTTTAACAGGGAATCTTTATGCGGTGAACAGGCGGTTGAAGGTGTGCGTACTGCTTAAAAGCTTCCCATTTGTCCTGTGCATTTAAGGAATAGTTATGGGTTGGTGAAAGCAGGGTTCTGTCTTTGGGCTCTGATTCAGTAGTAACATCCTTGCCGATAACCTGTTCATCAGGAGTAGGCTTCTGGTCAGAGGCTTCCTCCTGAGATAAAGCAACTGAGATACATGTTTCCAGCTTACACGCATTTTTGCTCCTCAAAGCATCTTTCTTTGTCAGGGGCTCGCTGAAAAGGTAGGTGTCTTGGTTTTGCTGTTTCACAGAAGGGTTCTACCCTTAATGCCTGTAGAAGTAGGAGAACCTTCCCAAAGCACTTGAGGGGTTTTGTACGTACGATTGATGAGATGTGCAAACACACTGACGTGCCTTCAGTGTTCCGTCAGTGACAAAGGGAAATCTTTAAATACGGGGTACCAGTATAACCAGAGGCACTCTGCCTAGTATCCTGTGTAGATTTCATGAATAAAACTGTATGTACAACTCCTTCCAACAGACGTAACTGGTACTTTTGGGTTTAGACTCTGTTTTAAGAAGAGGTAGTTCTGACATTTTAGATGTTCTTGGAAATATTCATGTGAAAAATTCTCTTTTTTTTTTTTTCCCCCCCCACGTAGTTTTTTGGACCTTACACAAACAACACTCTCTTTGAAACAGATGAACGCTACCGCCACTTGGGATTTTCTGTTGATGATCTTGGCTGCTGCAAAGTTATTCGTCATAACATCTGGGGTACTCATGTGGTTGTAGGAAGTATTTTCACTAACGCTGAACCTGACAGCCCTATCATGAGAAAACTAAGTGGAAACTAGCAATTGTCGGGGTTTCACAAGTTCTTATGACCTCTGCATTCTTTTACTTGATGATTCTCTCTAAGCATTGTCAGGAAATGCCACACTTTCAAGTATTCTTAGATAATAAAGTAGCTGTTATTTATTTTAGTCTTTGTGAATGTGTTCACCGCATGTGACTTAGAATATTAATTGATGGCATTCGAACAGATACCTTCATGTGCCACGTGAATTTTAAGCTGTGATTTCCTTCATCTTGAATGAGTTGAAACATACATGTGCATAGCTATCTGCATATCCTTTTTTATTATTATCCTGCAAGCCACACTTCTTAACCATTTTGTCTTTCAGTGTCTAACAAATCTGTGGTCTTACTGTTAAAAATCCGGATGCCACTGAAGTTTCTAGGAATTTTGCCACTCGACTGAAATAAGTGGCAAAAAAAGTGGAATAAGTAATAACATTGTTCTCCCAGAATATAGAACTTAATAAAAACTGCAGAAGTTAATGCTGGACTAATTGCTCATTTGCTGTTCTAAAAGGAGAATAACAAGATAAGCTTTCAGTGGTCTCTAACCACAAGTAATACTTCTCGAAGGAAGTGTTCACTTGACTGCTACATCCAGAGACTCGGGAAAAAGTCTTAAATTACTCTAGAATAAGTCATCTCATAATGTTTTTTGTCTTCATGTTGCTTGGGATTTTATTTTCTCAATGTTTGCTAAATATATTTAATTAGTTTATATATGTAAGTGTAATTTAAAGTTGCTTTTGTAACTTTCTTAGGTCATTAAATACATTGTGGAAAAAAAAAAAAGATAATAGGGCAATGCTTGGATATCATCATTGTTTTCCTGTACTGGGATGCAATTTAGACTTGTCTCTGGAATTTTGAAATGCCTGCGCAAAG
>NW_009260403.1:953804-970258 GCF_000687185.1 Egretta garzetta | reverse complement strand
ACTAGTCAGTCTCTTCAGGTATCGTAAAAACAAGCAGGTCAGTTGAAGTTACCGGAGGGAGAAGAGTGAAGAAAATTCAAGGCACCTGAAGTTCCAAAGCTCTGTCGGCTGCCTCACTGCAGAGACTGGCAAACAGCCTCGGTTGTCATCTCATCGCAGCTGGTTATCGGGGCTGTTCATTCACACACCCCTGCAAGTAGCTGTGCTGGTTCCTGCAACAGCGGGAATCCTTCAGTCTTGACTTGGTCAAAACTCAGAGCAACCTTTGTCTGGATGATGGCTGCAGGAGGTGACGATCTGGGAGGTTCAGCTTCCTGTCCTATAGCTAGGGACTTTATGCGTTGTGAGGTTTTTCCAATGTTAGCTAACAGCTACAGATTTAAAACTTCTTCTAGGTTTTTGTACTACTTCTATTCCCTGCTCAGGGTCTAAGCCAGTTACCACCAAAGTCTTTTTATTGGCTTTAATGGCTTTAGAACCAGATCCTTTCCCAAGTGCCTGTATCTGTCCTTGTCAATGATTGCTGCGAGCCCATAGCTTTGCTGGATCGTGGAGGAAGACTTTTCCACTGGAGAAGCAAGTGCTGTCTACTTGAAATTCACTCGCCGAGCCAGCAATTCCGTGGTTATCTTGCTCACCTACCATCATTGCTGTCGCTGTTGGCTCCAGCCCTCTCACATTCCAGGGTTGAGGTGCGTGGCTGTCGAGGCAGGATTTGTTTATCACTTCGTTGTGGAATTTGTGCTGTGTTTCCAGAGCCCAAGTGAAGGTGGTGAAGAGAGGTGAAGACCTCCTCTCTACTGTCCAAGAAAGCTGTATTACTTCAAAGTCTTTTATTGATTTTTTTTTTATTTTAATTCATTCTCCTCAAGAGGATTAAAAAAGCTTGGGAAGCTGCAATGTGTCTTGTCTGCTTGCAAAATACAGTTATTTTGCAGAGCACAAATTGGCTCATTTGATAAAAGAGGGTTAGCGTCTCACTGGACAGTAGAGTACACCGTTGTGGAGAACTTTATTGGATAAATACTAGAAAAATAAATTCTGTGAAATGGTTCACATGTATTTTAACTATATTGAAGACTCTTGATGCTCTCTTTTCTTAAGGTGACTTTGCTGTACCTGCCTTTATGTTTCATAAGGGGTGGGAGCTGTCGGGCAGCTGGCCAAATTAAGCTTGGGACGTTGTTTTTTTGAGTGCATATCCTTTAAAGTTTTGTGCTGCAAAGGCTTTTACAGTGGCTTTTCAAATGGCTTCAAGCCAAGGCAAAAATCTCACGGAAGGTAGTGGGAGTTTTGCCTTGACTTCGCCAGTGCTGATGTTTCGTGGCAGAATTTGAGGGGAGGCCTAATTTCCTGAGATTTTTCTAAATAAAATTTTCTCATGCATATTGATTCTCAAGAGAGGCTGGAATTGATCCAGTTCTATTTCCCTCACATCAGAAGAGCTATACTGTGTCTGAATTAACTTCCTACTCTGAAATAAAAGTTCTTGAATACAGTGTGATTAACTGTACTTCTGATAGTGCAAGTTGTTTTGGGTTTTTATTATTATAAAATGAATTCCTTTCTAGGGTGAAGAAACAAACCCGGGAGAAGCGCTGCCGTACGTAAGGTCGCATCTGCCTCCTTAGCCAAGATCACTGCTGGGGGGAAGTACTATGGTTCTTAATTCAGGGAGGGTGTTAGTTTCTAGATGTTGTTAATTCATTACCAAATAGACCAGAATTTCTTTTTTGCAATAAATTCCATAAAAACTTTAATTTAAAGTGGTGATGCTGAGCATCACGAGAGCAGTGCTCTTCGTGTAGGTACATTTGCAAGCACATTGATATATGTGGAGAAAAGTGCTGTGAGTCTGGAAGCTATTTGTAGTAGTCAAAGGCTAAAGAAATGGTACAGGTGAAATATTTGTCACTGAAGTGCCCAAAGGTACGAGGAACTGAGCTAAACGTCTTTCCACAGAATTCCTACTGAAGGAGAAAAATTAGGGTGTTATCTTTTTCTCTCTTAAAATACCCAAAGTCTTACATGAGCTGTTATCCCGGCAAAGTCCTACACCACTGTGGTTTCCTAAATAGCTGGTGGCATCGCTGCTAAGGCCAGTAGTGGTGACAGGATTTTTAATAAGTGATGCAAATAAATTTGAAACCAGGCTTAAAAGTTTAATAGGGGTAAATATGCAGAACGAGACACGGAGCGAAGTGGCCAGTTCCCAGCTGGAAAGAGGGGTTCTCCTGTCCCAGGGGCGATGAGAGCGCTCCCTGTGTGTCCCAGCTTGGTGAAGAGGAGGGTGTTGCTTTGGGGGTTGAATCGGTACAGGGAGATACAGAAGTCTCTTGAGGTCTTCAGCGGAGTGACTGGGATTTTTCTCTTTCCACCTGAAGGCTCCTAAAGTTTAGACTCGGCAGCAAGTACCCAAAAGTGTTTCTGCTTGCAGTAAGCAGTGAGCTTATGCGGGTCTCAGGGACCTGAACGTTCACATTGAGGTTGCGCTACAGTAAGAGGTGGTTGTAAGAGTCGTGGTGTTGCTGTTGTGGTGGGTAGGATGGAAGGAGAGCATTTTAACAGGCAGAGGACTCTGCATGGAGACGTCTCTCCTAAACCCTCGTCCGCTTTGGTGCAGTTCAGTGAGTTCATTGATGTAGTCATGACGCGTCCTCTAGTTACAGCGCAGGCTTCAGAACTTGGCTTTGTAATCTACTGTGCTTAACTGGTGAGAGAGCGAATAAACTGGTCTGATTCACCGAGTTAAAAATGAACACTGTGCGGTCTGTCGCGTGGCGGGGAGGCGAAATACTGGTAGTGAGGTAGAGCTGAAATGGGACAGCAAAGTAATTGTACGTCTGTGATTGCAATTTGTAATAGCAAAATAATTGTGTGACTTGCCTCACGTGCCCAGACCTTTTAAACCCTCTTTTTATTAAGAGTTGCTTCTTTTTTTTTTTTTTTTTACTTGGCAGCCTCAAAGCTGTCAGCCAAACTGACGTTCCACTGTGCCTGAATTTGTAAAGAACGGGAAAAGCCAGCCAGGTAATCGAACAGCTCTCGCTTCTGAGAGCATAAACAGTGAGGAACTGTTCTCCCTCCGCTAGCGGCCAACCTGGCTGGAAAACAGCTCTCAAAATAATCCAGAGGGTCAAAGGGGTCTCCTGGGGAAGAGGCCCCCTTCTCTGGCTGCCGCCTTGTTCCCATCCTTGCTAATTGCCGTGGCGTTCAGCAAGAGGTGCTCTGGCTCGCCGGCCCGCGGGAAGGCACAGCTCTAACGTGGCAGCGCTGGGTAGCTGGCCCAGAAAGGTGAGGCCATGGGACATCAGCTCTTTGTCACGGTAACGTACAGGAGACTTGGTCCCTGAGCGTGTCTTACTCAAAGCTTCTGCCCGGTCAGGCTAAACTAATTGCAGGAATCTGGATACGTAGTGGAAAAACACGTGAATGTGGAAGAACTCGGTGTACGGAACCTGTGTTGATGCTGTCGCTAAAGTAATTTGAAATAAGCACGGAGCGGCAACACGGTTTGTATGATCCAAGACATCAGAGGACACTCGCAACAGGTTTGTGTGTCCCAGATGATGATTTGTATGATCCAAAATGATGCGTATGATCCAAGACAACAGAGGACGCAGAGACTTTTATTTTTCCCCTCTGCTGCGCCCTCGGACAGCAGCAGAGCAGCTCTCCCTGCAGTTTGCCTGCTGGACTGCAAAGAAACGTGAAAGCTGCCGCTTCGAAATGCCTGTGGAATTGATTTTTTGTGGCTGCATGGTCTAAAATTTCTGATAGAGATAGGAGGTTCTTGTTATGTTGTTATGTGATACACAGCAAATAGATTTCTGAAATCATGTACTTCTAGGTAATGTGTTAAACCACAGTGTCATCACTTCAAAGCTGCCCCCGGGGCTGTTAAATGGATCCCTTTCTATTGCTCCTGAGCCAATACTTGGTGGATGCTGGTAACAGCCCTCGCATCTGATGGCGAACGACCGCCAGATCCGCCCCGTCGGCATCGCCGCAGAGCTGTGGGAGCCTGGCTGATGGAGGAGGATGGACCGCGCCGCTGTGCATCACCGGGGGGGTGGACAAGCCAGGGCCGAAATACCTCTCTTGATCCCGAATGAAACAGCCTGGGTATGGATATTGGCGTATTCATTCTTCTAACAAAATAGGACAGTTTCACACAAAAGTTTCAAACATTTCTGGGTTTTTTTTTTTCAGATTTTTCTTGCACGAAGCCAAAATCCCTATGCAGTTGCTCACGTTCTCTCTGAATAGCTGCTTTTGCTGCATATGCTTCAATATTTGGTTTTTTTTTTACTTGAGCTGACCCTATGCACATAAAAGTCAGGGTCAGGAAAACGCTCTGGCTGAAGCTTCCCTTCTAAATGGCAGAACTTTACACTGGTTTGTTAGGACCTGCCAGGAATTCCATAGAGATCACCCAAGGCTTGAAAAGTTGCATTTTCACAGCTTGCGTCGCCGTCGCTTTGGTGGCTGGTGACGAAGCCTTGCTGAGTAGATCCAGAGCACAAACGCCCCCGGTGCTCTTGAGTTCGCTACCTCCTGTTGAATACAAGGCATCCTCCCGTTATCGCGGAGCTTTTCTTGGTTATTAACTCAGGCTAATGCTAGGAGTGTAATGCAAGAGAGTGTAGAAGGGAATTATTCCTTTCCTAAGGAAGACGAGGCCGAATGCATTGGTGCTGCTGCTCTGGGACTGGCTTGTTGTGCCTATCGGGGAGCGGGGGGGGAAAACCCCTCACCAGCATATACTCACGTGGTAGCTATAGTGTTTTGCCTTTTAATATCAATACATCGTTGTTCTAACTGGCTGCGATTTATTTTATTTTATCTTGGCGTGACGACGCATCGGATGGGCAGGATGCTTATAGCTAGGCGTGCCGGGCAATGCAAGGTGATGGCTAGTCCAAAAAAAAAAAGCGTCACCTCTGCAATCACTACGTCAGGAACGAGCACTAAGGTTGGTCAGGATCTCCAGCAGAGGAAATTTAATTACAGATAAAATATCAAGTAAAATTCCTGCAGTTTATTCCAAGCGATTACCTTTCCTCTTCAAGTGTAACTTCAGCAGGGCTAACTAATTTTAGTTGCAGTTAAGAGTGGTGAGGTACTGAAGTTTTGACCCTGCTCTTAAAACAGTTGGCCAAAGAATTTCCATCAGCAATCAAGACCTCAGCTACACCTGAGCACTAATTGCTGCCACTGATGACCTGGGGTTGGTTTTTTTTTAACTTGTGGAGGCAGTTGGTCAGCTGTTTTAAATTATTTCATTGAAGCCAGCAGACCTGCTCTAATTTCCACCAAGTAAAGGTGCAGCTCGTTGTACTTTAATGTGTCAAGGAAGGTTAAACATTGCCAGGCATGTGTGCTCGCTGTTCCAAGCGGGTCACTTGGAGCTTTTTGTGCCCTTAAGTTTTCGTGCAGGCTGGCACTTGCATAGGGCAACTGTTCCCTAAATCTGGAAGTTGTCCAGGGGCTACATGCCCATACGCACACGCGCACCCGGGGCTCACAGCAGCTGCTTGGTGACGACAGTAACATCTTGTATCAGCTGCAAGGGTAAGTTATGTGTTGGCTTTTTCCTAGGATCTTCCTCTATTATAATCCTCTTTGTTTCCAGGGGAATAACGGCATCTGACAGCCGCCTTTGTCGGGAGCAGATCTTTGCTGGGGAATGCAGGCAGCCTGGATGGTACAAACCCCTTAGGGCTGGTTTAGAGATGTGAAGTTTGGTTTTGCCATGTGAGGGTTTTCTGTGCCCTGTTCACCTGCAGGGTTTAACTCTGGGGTACGTACATCAACGTGTGCCTTAACCCGGTGACTGAGATGGAATCATTTGCTTGTGAGCACGTCCTAAATGTTACACTTAAAATCTCTTAAAATAGCAAATCCTAGCAGCAGCGCAGCAAAGCTGGGGTTGCTGCAAGACACCAAACCACCTCCATTTTCTAGTCAAACAGACCCCCCCTCCCGGCTGGCGGGTGAGGGAGGAGGCAGGTTTTCACTGGTGGGTAGTGGGGGCTCAGAGCCCCGTGGCTGGTCGCCCCCTGAGCTCGACCCCCCCCTGCCTCTTCTGCCAGGATTTGGTGGATGTTGTATCCCCTCGACGTGGGTAAGTTGTGTCTGTGAGATGCTTTTGGCCTTTGGGCTCTCAATACCGTGAAAATAATTTAAATTGCTTTGTGAGCAGTTGGGTCTTGAGGCAGTGAAGACCCCATAAATGTCCTGCAGGTTTTGGAGGGGCTTTGCCTGGGCTTGTGCGAGGACAGGGCTCAGGAGAAGGGCACGGATTCATGGCAGATGGTTGCAAACCTCCTGCTCTCCCTCTGAGCAGCCCTTCGAGGAAGGGGACCCAGGCGTGACGCCCGATGCAGGCTTTGCTGAGAAGCTGATGTGGTGACAGGAGAAAAAGCCCCAAGACCTTCAATGAACTCAGGTGTTGCTACAATACTTGGGGGGGGTTTGTACCAGGCAGGGTTTCCCAAGGGCTGACTTTGCTGCAGAGCCCACGTGGCTGCTGCTCAGCCCCAGAACCTCCAGCGGATCCACCACAGGGGTGCCCTAGCTCAAGAAAAACCAAAGCTGAAAAATCTTGAACCAAGTAATTTACTAATTTGAGTAGAACTTAAACACTGGAGTGGAGCTGACAAGCTCGAGATAAACGTGGTTATTTAGTTATTCTCCATATTTTTGTTTACTCGCAGGAGTTAGATATATTCCATTTTTTATTTTGTCCAGTGATCTTTGCTTCAAGGGGGAGTGTTATGTGGCAAATGTGTTTTAAATGCAGAAGTACATAAAGTTTCAAGAATATTGACAAATAGAGGTTGGTGATGAATAGTAAAGTGAGCCCCAGAGGTGCAGGAGCAAAGTGTATTTGTGTAGAGGTGTGGAAAAGAAAATTAGTGAGGGGAGAGGGCAGGGTCATTGCTGACTTGGTGCTTTGGAGTCTGGGAGAGAGGAGAGTGGAAAAGTTTGGGATTTAGAGACAAAAGCATAGACAATAACATTAGTAATTCTTACAGGCAGGAATCAGAGTAGGAATCAAAGGAAACCCAGGTATTTTACTCCATCCTGTTATTTATGAAAGGCAGCCAGAGCAGCACATGACTCGGCGTGGGGGCTTTCCCTGCAAGCCAACATCCTCCTGGTTGTGCCCCCAGGGTCCGGGTGACGGGACCCCCCACTCCTGCCCCTTCTCCTCCTGCTGCTCCTCTGATCCCCGCCATCAACACAAAACATGACCGTGTCCTTCCTAAAACCACTCGGCGGCGTGCTGCTTGTGTCCCTTCCCAAGGGGACACGTCCCATTTACTGACCCAGACATTCCCCAGGAAGGGGAACAAATGTGGGGCTGCCCTACTGGCGCGGGGGGGTTGGTCTTTGCCACCCTCCAAGGCTGCAGCTCTTCCACCTAATCTCATTAAAGATGTGAGAGCCAAACACCTCCTATTGCTTCTGCCAGGTTTTTTTCTTTCTTTTTTTTTTTTTTTTTTAAATTTTTTAACTAAAACCTCAATAATCATCACGTCTGTGGTTAGTTGTTCTGCCTAGGAAACTATTTATGGTGTGGACTGTGGCCTTTCTCTACAGACTGCACGTTCAGCAAAGGTTTGTGACCAACTCCTCCTCCATATGCATCTTCTGTCCTCATTTTTCTGAAGAGACATATATGTGTGTATATATAAATATATATGCATGGCAAATTCTGTATATAAACTTATATGGTACTTATAGACAGATGGACAGTAGCGTGCCTGCCCGTCTCTTACACGAGTTGACGTTTTACGAGCATGCACAGAGTCAGAGACTGAAAATCTTGCGCGTAAGAACCCTTTATAAAGGAGGATTTTCACAAACTTTTTCACAGACAAACCTAACGGCTCCGGCTGGCTGGGTTGCCACCTAGGCAACTGTAGGATATTTCCTCTCTCTCTGTTATCATTTGGGTTTTCTGCTGGGTCTGATGCTGGAAAACGGCTGTGGGCTCGCTGAATCCTGGTGATGGAAAGGGCCTTGGGAGGCCATCGGGTCCAACCCCTGCCCACCGTGGGGCCAGCGAGGAAACCTGGGAGTCTGGAAAGACACCGAGGTGTCGATGAGCAAAATGTCAATACAATTAACCCCTTGCTTCCCTGCTCCCACCTACCCCTGACAAAAACGGTTGCTGAAAACCTGTTGAAAGTATCCCAATGAAAATTAAACTGAAAAAGCTTTGACCAGCTCTGCTATTCCCAAGTTGTAATGAATGAGGCTTTCTGCTATGCACTAATGCCCACAGCGAGGATAAGGAATAGCTGGTTTGGTTTTTTTTTCTCTTGACAAGCATCCTGCCATCGCCCATGAAGGAAAGAAACCGTGGTCTTATCTGAACTAGAGCCAAAGGCTGGTGGTGGAGCTTTAAGCCCGCCACCCAAACCTGAAATCCTCATAAAAAAACTGGACTAAATAATAGTTGCAAACTGACTGTGTGGTCTTTATCTTCTACAGGCTGCTGCTGCCTTTAAAATGTGCCCTTCACCTTGGCAATGGCAATGCTTGCTTTAATTTTTTTGTTTAGCAAGGCTCAGGCTGGTGTTTCGGGAGCCGCACAAAGGTCCCATCGCAGTGGAGTCTGACGGTGGAACCAAACAGGATTACGAGACTGGAATTTCATGCAGCTGGGTGTTATGCTTCAGCAAGGATGTAAGTAAGCTCTACTGCTGAAATTGCAGTGTCTGGCAGATTGGAAAAGCTTTGAGAAAAGCAAATGTGCTTGTTTAAGGGAAACATGGGGGGGGGGGGGGGGGATGTGTCTAAAAGCCACAGCGATACCCCACAGTGACTAAGCGATGGCTGGTAGAAAATGTTGGAACATGAACTCGTTGGAATATATTTCCTCTGGAGAACACTCAAAATTTTGATTACTGGGATGTTTGGCCCTTTGCCACTGTCCCAAATCAATGCTTTTTGGGTGGGAGGATGGGGTCAGTAGTTTCTAACACACGTGAACTGACAAGCTGGAGTTCAGCCCGTCTTCAGTAGAGCTTGATAGGGACACCTGTAGGGTGACTGAAACCTGCTTGACTTTTACATTGGCCAACAGTGAAACGTTTATAAACATCAGTAAATCTGGTTCTTTCAGCTTGCTTCTCTCAGCGTATGAAAACTTACTCTGGGCAGGGGTTTTTTTTGACAGCTTGGTATTACTTACTTTGGTTTTTTCCAGTATCATCAACCCCATGTTGAATTTGTTTGCATTTATTGTGGAGAGACACCGTCATGTTGAAGATATCCTGCAATCTTTTTAGTCTAAGACTTGTAGGTTTGAATGCTGTACGATGAAATGTGTCCCAGTTACATGCCTAAAAGCTGATGAAATCTTAAAAAGGGCTAGAAGCCTGAAATCCTGTAAATACATATAAATTGAGATATATTTTAAATGCTTTTAAATATACAATGCCGATGCTAAAGGAGTGAAGTTAGTTAGTAGATCAGCCTGGGAGATGGGTGGCTGACAGTTGGCTAAGGAGGAGGCTAAGTGGACTACAGGATTAATGTCAAGGGGAATCCCACCCAGAGGTGAGCAAAGAGAAATTGATGCAAGAACTGATCTCATGAGCTAAAACGAGCTTGGCATCGTAAAGCGTATATGAGCAAGATGCAACAAAGCAATGGAAGCCCATTCTGCCATGCATCTGGAATTGGGATGCTGTGGGGTGTACGAGGACTTTGATTCAGAGGCTTGGTTACCATCTTGGGTTTTTTAATTCTGAACTGATGCCACTTTGGGCATTGCCATTTCCAAGGTTTGCACCTTCAGGTCATGAGAGTTCACTTACGCTTGGCTTTGATTCCACAATATACATATTTTAAGCACATTTTTCATTTCCTTTACCTACATACAGGTATGGGTGACACTGTTTACCAGAGTCAGAGCTCAGCTTGTGGGCAGTTCCTTGGTGGAAAGAGCAAGTTGTGATGCCAAGTCATCTCCCCAGCCTTGACCAGGAATATATGGGAACCTCCAGGCATTAGTGAGACACTTGGGATATAAGTAAGTAAGTTTTGCTGATTGCTTGAGCCTCTTAAAGGGGGTAAAAAAATGCTCTCAAAAGCTTTGCCCAGCTTGTTACTCCCAACTGGTTTGTTGGTTGGTTTTTTTTTTTTTTTTGTGGGACTGTGCCAGATTTTGGCTGGCAATGGAGAAGAGGTCTCAGGTCTCAAAAAAAAAAAAAAAATAAAAATTAGAGATTACAGCTACTGCAGGTTCAGCATTGCTTTGGCTGCTTTGGTGCTGGGTGGGTTTTGCATGAAGTGGGCTGCTGAAAGCTGGGCTGGGCTGCATGACAACTTGCCCAAGCAGGCGTAGGCTGTGTCTTGTCAGGCTTAAGGGGAGGAAAAGAGCCATGAGGTTGAGATGAGTTGGTTTTACTGACAGTGAAATCACCTGCTTCACAGAAATTAAAGCAAAGCATTTGTTAGCTACCATCTGCCTTCAGCTCACGGTGCTGTAACGCAGACACATCGGTCGCTCCACAGCGCGCTAGAGCAGGGCTGCGTGCCCGGGGGCCATCCCGTTCCCGAACCCCAGCGGGGACTGGGGCTTCCAGAGGCACCCACTGAAATGGGATAACAAAGCCTCATCCCTCAAGGTGCCCCGGATGCTGAATTGCCAGAGGGAACCTTATTGTAGGGCTAAGGGGCAGTTCTGGAGCTGTAAGTCGAGGTACTGTGGTTAACGGTGCTGCTGCAAATTGCATTTGTTCAGCTTAAAGGTGTGGGAATGGGGGCTGTGCAGAAACACTGCGGGCTGCCGCCAGCTTCGCATCACCCACAAATAACTTTGAAACCTTTCCTTAGCTGCATGGAGTTGTTTACATCCCTGTAATTGTGGGGTTCAGGAGGGGACATTAGAAGTAACTATGTGAAAACCTCCAGAACACGCCGGGACTAAATTAGCATGACATGATAATTACGGATAATGTAAAGTTCTCCCAGAGCAGGCAAGGGAAAGGGAGATCCAGGAGTCACAAACTAAACAGGAGCCGCCTCAGACTTAGCTTATTAAATGCCCAGTATAAACCAATTTGTAACAACCAACCCTGGGAGCTCAACAGGAGGAAACCATGGGGAAGATTCATTAGCTACAGGTGGAGTGAAACCAAAATCCTCTAAAGACACCTCAGCTCTTTTTTCTTTTTTCTTTTTTTTCTTTTTTTTTCTTTTTTTTTTCTTTTTTTTTTTTTTGCTAATAGGACATTGGAGAAAGGAAAAGGGGACAGGGACGCTGACAGCAGTGTCCCAGGGTGGGGGGTGGCACCTGCCCAAAGAGCAGGACTGGTGATAGCAATAGTACGTTGTTATCGGACACCTCGCACGTCAGCTGAATATTTAAAACATTTATTTATACAAATGTACAGCATTTACAAGAGTTAAAAAATTAGACATTTAAAAGCAATATCACATATATAGAGCCCTAAAAATAAATACAGTGCAGCTCAGCATTTATGTGCCTTAAAAAAAAACAAAACAAAAAACACCAAACCCCAACAGCTCTGTGGGCAGAACGGCCCAACCTGCTGGGGTGGGGAGGATCCTGCACAGGTTCTCCACTTGGTCTCAGTCAACTTAATTTGCTTTTTAAAGCTGGACGTGTCCATAATCCTTCTACCACAGCCGGAGGGAGCAGCGCAGTTGGAGCAGCTCAGGTCCCTTCTGAAGAGCACAACCGTGGCACGCCAGTGGGGGCGAGGGACCGGGGCAGCACAAGAACCGGGGCTTTCTCCAGCTACAGCAACGTCGCTGTCGGAGCAAGGCTGGTGACGTGCTTAAGGAGTGGCTCTTGCCCAGGTATTTGCAAAGCACTGGGCTTGGCGTCACCGCGTGGCTGGCAGCGGGGTACCCTAGGTGGGATGCAGTATTTCTATCTATCTAAGCTACTTTTCCTAGGCACGTCCACCATGTGCCCAAGCTGAGACAATTTAACCCTCCACCTTAGCATGGATCATCAGCATCAATGGCATCAACCACGAATCAACCCCTGAAATACCACTTTTTCCTCCACTGACTACAAAGCATTAGAAGGGGCTGCCCAGGGAAGGGGTCAGGTCCCCATCCCTAGGGACATTTAAAAGCCGGGCAGACGAGGTGCTTAGGGACAGGGTTTAGTGGTGGGATGGCAGGGATAGGGGAACAGTTGGGCTGGGGAAGCTTAAAGGGCTTTTCCAGCCTAAACGATTCTGTGATTCTATGAAAGGTTGGCTTAATAACTCTGTAACACCAATAACTAAATTTGATGGGTGGCATCCCAGTCTTCGTGGGTAGAGCGCACTATCAAGTACCCAAAAAAAAGTCTCTGGTCTGCCTGAGGTCCACCTAAACACAGTACGAAGACCCTGTCTGTTAGTGCACACGATGAGCCCGCTAGCCCTGGAGCCCACGTCATCTCACCACAGGCACCGTGCCTTTCATGTGTGGTAGTGGTCCTTAAAGTCCAACACCTTATGAAGAAATCTGGCTTTTCCAGCAGCTCAGCCCACGCAGTTACACCTATCTAGCTCGGCGTTACCATACCACAGGTTAGGCTTGGTGAGCTCTGTTAAATAACAATGAAACTGCAAAATATATGGAAAGTACAGGGAGATGACATACAGAGAAGCCAGAAGACTTAGGCAGAAACCTGACCGTAAGCTGTTGACCAAGGCAGTCAGGTCAGGTGGTGACTTCTGCTTCTTGCTCCTGGTTAGGTACCTTATTGACTGGCTCTGAAACGCACATGTTTAACAAGGCCCAAAATAAAAATATAAATCCTTAAAGCGTCCAGCTGAGCTGCCCCCACCCTGAAAAATCAGTTGGACTTGATGATCGTAAAGGTCTTTTCCAACCTAAATGATTCTATGAAAGCACCTGAAATTAAACTGGGGGCACTGCTCTCGGTTCTCCTCCTCCTTTGCCTCCAATAAAACTCCCCGGAGTGCAAGCAGAGTTCATCCCGAAGGCCACAAAGCTGAAGACAACACCTCACATGCTCAGATCCGCGGTTTTCCAGCTATTAATGGTATCCAACAGGGATGCTGCCAGATGAGGACTTGCTGGTACCCTCCGGGAGCCCTTTCAAAGCAGTGATGGTGTTTACAAAGCCTTTGGATTCCAGCGTTGGCTTCCTTCACCTGCCTTCTGCTGTATAACTCATGACAAAAAAGCATTTCGGAGCATAATCATACTGGAACTTGATAAAGTGCAAGTTACCTTGGAGCATGACTAGCCAAAAATTATTAACTCATGAAAGAACAATTTATGACTATAGTGGGTTTTTAAAAAAAAAAATATTCCCCCAAACCCCAAAGAATTAATTATTTAAAAGTCTGATTTAACTTTAAAACAAGTCCATGGACACCCTGCTTTTATTACTGACCCTGCAAAACAAAGCTGATTCTTTTTCAATAGTGAGGCAAAACTTTATATATATATATATATATATATTTATGATAATTTATATATTACAGGTTTACCCACTTGCAAAACAACCATTTTCCCTGGCAATATCAGTATTAAGAATCTTTTAAACTCTTTAGATCCTACTCAACATACAAAAATAAATATTGCATACGTGATTTCCAAGCAAAACAAGCAACACGGGTCACCCAGGTGCAGCCGTAGCTAGTAACAGCCCATGCTCCGCAGTGGGAGTGCATTAAATAAAATAACAGAAGCTATTCAGGATCAGCTCGCTCTCATGCTGTAGGACTGGGTGCCAAAATACGAAAAGGCCCCAAAACCCGTCTCGGCAGGCACCAGCATCTCTACCTGGACACCCACCGGCTCTTCGTTCACCTTCCTCCTCTCAGGAGAGGGTCATGGACCGCACACCCTCTAATGATATTCAACAACAGAGGTTTTAGCATTTTTCTGGTTTGGTTTATAAACCAAGTGATTTTCTGTACATCCCAGTGTTGTTACGGGGGTGGCTCTCCACGCTGCTGGTGGACAACCTCGAGGGAAGCATCTGCATGCGACGCCGGCCTGATCCAAGCTGCTCCCTTCACCTCATCCCTTCCAGCTCCCGCTGCCTTGCTGCAAGCTCCTGCCCTCTCCCAGAGGAGCAGGAGACATGGGGAGACTGCAAAGACATACTGACTCTATATGATGTACCATATGTTCTCTAAGCAGGTTAACGAGAGACCGGAGTTAGTGCTCTGGCAAAGTGTAACAGGTTTCAAAGGAGTAAGTGATGATAGTAGCAGCTGGCAGTGATAGAGTAGTTTTAAATAACGTTTCTTCACAGAGAAAAGACAGACATTAAGAAAAGCGTATGCATCGGTCTCAGCCATGGATTCCGGGAACCTTTTGCGTGAGTTTCTTCACAAAACAGTAGGGGAACGTGTGATGGTTTTACCCCCTCCAAACGCATCCCAGGCTCGCTAGTTCATCATGGAGAAGAAATGAGGAGGATAAAATCAGTCTTTCAAAGACAACTCCGAAGCGCAGGCTCCGTAGGGGGAGGTTGAACGTTCACGGCCATGTTCTCACCCAGCTCAGCTGTCCGGCCCCGCCACGCGTGACAGCGTCACCCAGCGCTGTGACATCAACCCCAGCCAGAGACACGCCGTCGTCAGCAGGGCGGGACGGGAAAGTCTCGGTGTTTTGTTGAGGGGGGAGAGGGTTGTAAAGACGGCGCTTGTTGTGTTCCGTGGCAGGGGCAAGTTGCAGATGCTTCCTTCGCAGCAGGAGGTGCAGATCTGAAAGAAACCAGGTTGGGACTTGGTGATTTGAAAAATACCACTGCCGTCGAATAAAGATGTAGGGGAAATAATACGACATTTGCAAAAGAGCACAGGGGCCAGTCTGATTTTTTTTTTTCCCCTTTTTTTTTCTTTTTCCTTTTTTTCCTGTTTTGTTGTGGTGTTTGGTTTTTTTTTTTTTAAATCCATCTACTTGCTTAGGGCCAGGGTTTGGGGGTGGGATGGCCGGGTTAGGGGAACGGTTGGGCTTGGGGAGCTTAAGGGGCTTTTCCAACCTAAACAATTCTGTGATTCTACTTGGAGAGCAATTTCACCTGTACAGGAACAGTACTTTGGCTGGTGCAAGGAGGACACCTCCATTTTGGAGATTTTTTTTTTTTCTTTTCTACCCCAAAAAAGCAAACTGATGAACACCAGTGCTGTCTGGCTGAGGTCGAGCTCTCAAGCCAGAACCCAAAGAAATCCGTATTTATTCATATCGGGGTTTTTTTGGTTGCTTATCACCCACAGACAATTCCTGTGTCAGCCCGTAAGGACGTGCAGCTCTGCCTTCTCAGGGCCAGTTCCAGCACCCTGCCAGGGCGCAGAGATTTAGAGCAACAAGACTGACGCCCCCGAGGCCAAGAGAGCATAAAATTAGGTGCAAAACCAGAGACGGGGCCGCAGCGTGCCTGGCAGCTCAGCAAGCTCTTTGATTTTAACCCGTTGGAGTTCCAACAAGGTCGACTGTTGACCTTTAGAAAAACCTGTAATAAATAACTGTTTGATTCAGATATAAAGCATCTTCTCTGAAGGTTTCGGGGCTTTCCCCTACCCTGGTTGGCGAGCACCCGGCGCAGAGCGGAGGGGAGCAAACACGGGGAGCAAACTGCAGCCAGAAGGGAGCGGTTTGCTCCCCTGAGCAGGAGAGTTATTTAAAGAGATTATGCTTTTGTTCTGGGAGAGTTTATTCCTTGGTTTCTGTAACAAATGGAAATGAGCTGGAACTTGTTAAGAAGAGAAATTTCATTTCTGACCATGCTGATTTACCCGCTGAACCAGTCAGGCTTCTGGTGGCGGCCAGAAGGATTCCACCCAGTGAGAAAAAGGCAATTTTTATCCTATACCTTGTATTCTTCATGCTTTACATAGGTGCATCCCGTAGACAGGCAGTCCTCTAACGGCACGCAGCGCTTGGTGACGGATACGCTTTCTCCAGTAACTTTCATTATGTGCTGGCTAAAGCAGTATCTTGTACCTAGAAAGACAGAAAAAATGTGTTTATCTGTCAAATTCAAGATTTGTGATAGTCTACAAATAGGAAGAAATAGGAAATAAGTGGGGTTTTTTTTTTTCAAATCTTGGGATTTAAAAAATAAATTATTTTAATGTATTTATTGTAATACGTAAACGTCACTAAATACACACACCACCCCCCGCCCCCCCAAGCTCTGGTGCAAACCTGAGGTTTCAGCGCACACGGAGATTGGTTCCCAATACTAATGTGGAGCTCTATGTTACAGCTAAAGCAACATACGTTGGGTAATTAACTTATGGCGGGAGGGTCAGATGAGCACCCCAAATCTTACGCACTGATAGTTTTATAGGAATTGTCTTTAAAAAAAAGAAAACGTTTGTGATACCTGTTTATGTCTGAAGCTAACTTTCATTTGTGTAGGTTTAATTTTTTCCTAGCCTCACACACAGCCATTAATCCTGCACAACTCCCTAACGCAT
>NW_009260403.1:948757-953788 GCF_000687185.1 Egretta garzetta | reverse complement strand
CGGTCCTCGCTGCTGGCGCTCTGATCCCGGCCCTCGGGAAGATCCTTCACCCTCTCTGTCCTTCAGCTTTATCACCTAGAAAATAATGCCAAAAAAAAGACCGACAGAACGGCCGGGAGGATTTCTGTACTTCTCAGTTGCCCAGTCTTTGGGAAAAGGCACCATGAATCGGAGCGTGTCCCTGGTATTCCCATCGCACCTTCTGCCTGCTTCTCCCATGGATGGTCTCCCTTGGGGACCATCCTCTTCCTCCTCCTCCTTTTTTTAAGCTACTCCCCTAGTGATGCTTGTAAAACACACAGAAACTTCAAAGCGGGGTGACGGGCAAATGCTGTGGCCATCCTCGGGCGCAAAGGAACGCGGGTTTAGTTCATGCTTCGGTCGTCCGAGGGAAGTTGAAGGTGCTGTTCCCCGTCCTAGCACTCCGAGATGAAAACACTGAATTTTCAACACAGGAAACATGCCATTATATATTTCTTCTCTAAATTATACCTTGCTTCTTATTAATCAACCTTATTATTAATAAAATTGTTGCTTTCACAGTGGGGGAAAAAGGCGTGTAATTAATTTAAAGGGAACATTCCTGTCCAGCCCTTGTCTCGGATGGGCAAAGCCCTGCATAATTCTCATGTTTTAGGCATTTGGCAACAGCCGAGCGGGGTTGCCAGCTGAACACGTTATTCATTAGGCAGTAAAACCCCTCAGACATCTGTCCTTGACCTGCTCCTTAGCTCAAGTGCGATACCCACAGCGAACAGGCTTGACTTCTCACCAGAGCCTGGAGATGCTCGGCGTGCTGCCTTCCTTCAAAGCGCCCAGGGCTGCGGCACCAGGGTTTTAACGCATTTTCCAGGCTCTCCCGCGCTACGGGGGGAAGCTCACAGCTTTACCCCGAGGGGACCACACTCTCTGCACGATGGCTTTGAGCTTCTCCCAGGACCTCGCCTGGAAGTGCTGTTCCCCAGCAGACCCAGAGCTTTATTTCTCCTGCAATGGCTCCATCCGTGCAATGGAGCTCACCCTTGACAGGTCCCAGATGGAACAAATAAAGCTCCTAGCACCCCATAACTCTTTTAGGGCTCTTTCTTCCAAGAGTGTTTTTAGAAAATATTGTGCAATCATCTTGGAGATAGGCATTCTCCCCTGCACGGAGGGACCAAGCATGCTCTCCCTGCACAGCCATCACCGATGGCCATCGCCTCCTGCAAGGCAGGGCTGCAGCTATGGATTAAGTCCATAATAAGCAACCAAATCCACTCACCCAAATTAATATTAACTTTTGCGCTGCATTCTGGTCTGCCTCTCTGCTCAGAGCAGGCGAAGCGTAACGAGGACAGGCGTTACGACAAGGATGGAGCCTGAGAGCACTGGGAGAGCCCCGAGCGACGCAGAGGTGGGAAACCGAACCCCCAACGACTGCTCTGCAAACAGGGAGCTTGCCTGCCAGAGGGATGGAGGAGGAACCCCAAGCTGAGCTCGTGAAGAACACAGGCCCAGTGCTGCAAAAATTTTACCGAAAAACATCAGAGAAATTTAGAGCGATTCGAATAAGACCTCGCAGCATGGAAGTGGACGCTTCCAAGTGCGGTAGTGCCCAAGGCAGGCAGCGGTACGGCCAGACGGTAGGGATGGGTCTTGGTGGTAATATATCAAAAAAGCATGGATTTATGTTTCCTAAATGTTGCGGTCCCAGAGTGTCTTTAAAGGCACTCAAGAGCCAGGCTGATGGTGGTGTAATACTCAGGCTGTCCGGCAACGCATTCCCCTGCAAAAGCATTTGGAAATGAGGTTGTTGCTCTACGTGAGATTATTTGGGGGATTTTTCAGGGCTGTCGATTTACATCGACCCCCGGCACGACAGATAACACTGTCACCGCTTCTTTGGCATTTTTCCTGCCTCTGGTGGAACTGTCTTGCAAAGACTGGATGATGTGTTTCAGCTACGAGGTATCTCCAAACACCAACATATGACAGACAGCCCCAGCCTCGACCTGCCCCAAGTGGGTAGGGAAACACTGAATCTGGTATTTCGAAGGCCCCAGAGTCACACCCTGACTTCTGAGAGCCCGTTCCCCAAGCTGCAGCCTCTAACTGTGCTTTCAGGTGCCCGGACCATCACCATGGTAGAGGTGGCCATCATCGAGATGGCAGCCCTCCCACAGGCCGTCCAAAACCAGAGGACTGGGAGTATTTTGAGTGCAGTATTTCCATACAAATTAGATCGCTAACACAGTTTCTGCTTGAGCTGAAGCTAATAAATAACAGAAAACCAGGTTAATGCACAGCAGGAGGCCTGCCTTCTAGGAAATGCTTTTTCTAATCTCTGTTCAACGCAAGGATTCATGTTTCTAACTCTCCATTATAATGAATTTTGTTATACACAAAATGCGGTTCCCTTTAAGTCCTATGTGATGGTTAATGTAAATATTTCGGTTTGCTAGGTTTTAATAGCATTCTGTCTTTAAAAAAAAAAAAAAAAGAAGAAGAATAGCAAAGACCAGGGTGGAGTTTTCTCCCACCACTTATCCCAAGCACAGCAACAAGGGTTCGGCTCGCTGCAGCGAGGGAGGCAACGCCACAAGCATTCCATATCCCTCTGACTGCCAGAGATAAGGAAATTCGCTGAGCAGATAACCCCGGCCCCCGGAGCACGCCTGGGGTCGCGCCGCAAACCCGCGGTTGCATTTTCTGCGGCTTCCTCACAAGAACTCGAAATCAGCTTTGAAAATGAAAGCGCCAAAAGAAAAAAAAGCTGGCTTAATAAACACTGCCTGAAGTGGAAGTGTACTGGCCGGGAAGCTGAGAAGCACCAACAAAAGCCATCGGTGGTGAGGCATCGGTGAAGAGCAGCGGCCCATTTCCGCAGAGCGGGGAGCGGTGGCGTCACTGGCTTTGCTTCCACCGCCCGGAATGAGGACAGAGCATTTAAGCCATAGCGCCCGTCCCCTTTCCCCAGTCGTCTGAACCACAGCGACTGCTGGACTCAGCAGTGGAGGCCCCGGCGTCTCCCAAAAGCCGGCAGCGAGGGGCTGGGGTCCGTGCGGCAGGCAGAGCCGTGTCCCAGCCCCGAGGCACGCGGCGTTGGGGCAGTCTGGGCACTGCCACGCTCTGCCTGGAGTAAAGCCTTACCGAATCCCTCTGTTCTAAGGAGATAAGAAGTCCTGTGTTCTGAAGATTAAAGACAGCCTCAGATTTCCAGCTAGCCCCTTCCCATGGCCAAAACCCCACCCCTACTTCACAAACAGTGGGTGTTTGGACCAGCAGGCAGGAGGGCTGCCCACCAAACCAGCAGCTCTGGTCTGGTTGAACACAGCCAACAAGTTACAGACGCACCAAAGCGTGGTTGTCCCCTCCCCTAAACGGCCACTAAGCACTAACTCCTCTTTCCAGATGAGCATTTTTTGGGGGTCAGGCCATTTCTGCTGGTTGTTACTAGAGGCAGACCTCTAGTCACGCCTCCCTCCTGGCACAGCGCTCGGTAAGTGACGCTGTCCTCCATCATTTCAACACCACCCACCCCTGTCCAAGCAGGCAGGGGCCATGGGGGTTGGGCTCATCCCACACCAGCCAGCCTGATCCCTTCTACTGTTGCTGATGTTCTACTGGTTTGAGCTCAAAGCAAATAAATGCTCGGACAGATAACATGCAGGCTGCAAACACAGCTGGTTCATCCCTGCAGTGCAGGTTATGGTCTTTCTCTTTCCAAAATAAATATTTTCTGAGGACACTTGCAATGTCCCACAACAGACCACAGATGTTCCGGATAGGTGCTGAACAGCACTGGTGAGCCTATGGAGAGCACCAGGGGAGCAGTGAGCCCTGGCAGCGTCCCCCTGCCCGCATGGCCCCAGCTGCCCTGACGGCTGCCTGCTGCCCACACATGGTTCCCACACCACTGAGGACACCGTCCACGTCCAACCCCCAGAATCACAGAATCATTTGGGTTGGAAAAGCCCTTTAAGCTCTCCCAGCCCAACCGTTCCCCTAACCCTGCCATCCCACCCCCAAACCCTGGCCCTCAGCACCGCCTCTGCCCTGTCCAGGGCTTCGTCGAGGGGCTGTGGATGATCTTAATGGTTGTGTCTCAAAAAGAGAAGCGGTAAGGGAAGGGGAGATGTGAGGGTCTCACTGATCCCTGGATCTGGTATTTGGGCACCTGTAGCCCAAAGCCTTTTCTGAGCTGTTCCCAACTTCAGACTCCGATAGGAGTTACGAGCCCAAAATACTGAAAATACCTTGATGCCAGCTGAAAAGAGGCAGCCTTGGCTCCCCTCATGCGTGGGCTTGTGCCATATGGGAGGGAAGCAAACAAAGCTTCCAAAAGTGTTGGTCCCGGACTCACCAGTAAGAGAAACACAACCCTTCCGTAAATGTCAGCCTAATTTAATTTCCAGCTGAGCTAGAGGAGTACAGGGAGCAGATGAAAGTCCTAAACTTCATCCACTGCAAAGAGACAGAAAAGCTTAAAGGATTACTTGTATCGCTTACACGTCTTCCTTGTCGAGGCGGCTTACAAGGGGGAGCAGCAATCGCCAGCGTCCGTACGGAATAACAGGGGCTCAGTGCTGTCCCTGCGGCGGGGGCAGCGAGCGGTGGATCGAAAGGTGGGTTTAGATTAAACGCTAGCATGCGGCTGGTTACCTCTTGGGCAATAGACATCCGGAGCCCATCGGTTGCATTCGTAATTATCTGCTGCCTTTTCGCAGGTGAAACACTTAAATCCGTGAGGATACGGCGTGGCTGGAAGGAACAAACAATATTCAGTTAACGTGAGCCGATTAATCCGGTTCTACTACACTTTTCAGAGACACACAGCAGCATTTGTTCTCTTTAGACGTATCTTTCTACAAGTAGAGCTGTCAACTTCATCACTTTGGTCACAACAACCCCACGCAACGCTCCAGGCGTGGGGCAGAGGGGCTGGAAAGCTGCCCGGCGGAAAAGGAGCTGGGGGGGTTGGTCGCCAGGCGGCTGAATATGAGCCATCAGGGTGCCCAGGTGGCCAAGAGGGCCAGCGGCATCCTGGCTTGT
>NW_009260403.1:919188-948457 GCF_000687185.1 Egretta garzetta | reverse complement strand
TGGGGGGATTTAACAGCCGGGCAGAGGCGGTGCTGAGGGGTGGGATGGCAGGGGTAGGGGAACAGTTGAGCTTGATGATCTTAAAGGGCTTTTCCAACCTAAACAATTCTGTGATTCTAGGTTGGTCCTGATTTGTAAAAACCCTCTCGCCAACAGCAGCATGGGAAAGGCACACACAGAGATGCAATGAGGACACATTCAACCACATCTACTCAGCAAAGGTGCCCACTGCTGACTTCAAAGGGAGTTAATGTGAGCAAGGAGCACTTGTTCTCTTGGTATCAGAGCTCACATCCAATACCGCTACTTTGTCAGTGCTGATAACAAAATATCAGGTGGATTAAAATCCTTCTGGAAGCTGTCCCACCCAAGGAAATGAGCCACCCCTTCTGAAGGCAGGCTGATGTCCCCAAAGGACAGAAAAATCAATTTGCTGAACCTCCAGTTTTTAACAGCAGACTGCGTCCTAATTTATCTCGCCAAACAAAGAGCTTTAACTTCTTAAGTGCTCTCCTGGCAGGGCTTCTGCAGCACATTCAATATGTCTTCGAGATGCCGCCACCTTCTCAGAAGCCAAATGGTGAATGGGTCACGTTTATCTCCATGGGGCGAAGTAAGCTGAACCTCCGCAGCCCTGCAGGCCACGTCTCACCTCCCCCTCCTCTTCACCTCCTCTCCCTGCCCACCAGCTCTGGGCCAGACCCCCTTTGGGTCCGAGAGGTGAAGCAAGAGGCATCATTCACTGCCTGCTTCCCCAGGCTCCTCTGGTGGGGCTGGTGCTGCCCTCAAGGAACAGGCTGGGGTGGGACAACACAACATCTCTCATTAAATTCACCCCTCTCACCCCAAACCTCCAGCAGGTCATGGTTATGGCATAAAATGGGAATTTCATCTTGTTTGTACAGAATACAAAATTTTCAGCCCAATTGAGGAAGGCGGTCAGTCTTCTCTGGGATCAGTGGCAGGCACGGCTCCGCAAGGGCTCTCTTCTTCTAGAATTAAATAAGCTTGTGTCTGATAAAGTGAACAGGCTGGTGAAAGGAGAGTCCATGGAGGATCTGAAGACACGTAACATTGCTATAGCGTTGCTCCAGGGAGTTACTGAAATAAAGTCGGGAGCGGTTGGTGCCACAGCTGCAAACGGCTGCGTTTGGCCCTTGCTCACTGCTATCGACGTGGGGCTTGGTCTGGTGGCCAGAGAGATTAATGAGGAGTAGAAAACAGTGAACAAAAAGCTCCTGACACACTCGGCAGCTGCCCGTAACCCTATCTGTCCTTTAATCCCTTTGGGAAGCAAGGGTCTGGGTGTCTATCAACTAGTTGTATGAGTACTGGGGATATTTATTTAACGTTTGCTCGGCACTCAGCTCAACCCCGACGTTTCTGCTGCCTTAACACACATTCGCCCTCGTCCTTACCCCGGCGCCGAGGCCGGCTGTGGCTTTGCAGCCCGCGCAAAGGTGGCTTACTGGAAGGGTGGAGGTAGACGATGTCCTTCACGGTGAAGTCCCTGGGCTGCACGGCGGGCAGGCAGCCGGCCAGCAGGCTGAGCAGCAGCACCCACGCCGGCGTGGGCTGTGAGGCCATCGCCGGGCGAAGCCGTACTCATGCGGCGGCCGAAAAACCTGACCTGGGTGAGAGGAGAGAACAGGGGTGAGCAGAGCAAACCCGCGAGGAGCCCGGCCACCACCTCAGCCCCCAGCAACCCAACCTCCCCCAAACCATGATGCTCCTGTGAACCCTCAGCTGCCCTCCCGTGGGGGCAGGCAGCGGTGTCGTTACTCCAGCTCAGCTTCAGGGACATCCATGGCACCAGCTGGGAAAAAGGGCTTGGGCAAACCCTCTCCCAGCCAGAGATGGGCAAATGGGAGCCGAGGGGAAGGGCGGTCGGGTTTGTCACCATTTGTAATTTAACTGGTGGGCATCTGGTTTTCATAAACCTCAGTAGGATGTTGATAAAGTCATCGGAGACTGTGCCACGAGGGGATTTAACCGCCTCTTTTAGAGAATACTGGAAAAGTGCAGAATTAGACCGGGAAGAAAGGAAACAGGGTAGCTGGAGCCCTGCCGGGATGCCCGGGGGAGCAGCGATGGCTCTTCCACACTCCGACAGAGGCTCGCACCCCTCTGAAATGCACCTTCTCAGCAAACCAGAAGCTCCATATGACTTTCCACATATCTCAGGAAAGGCAAGGAGCTCCAGGTTGTCTCTAACTCCAGCTGGCTCCCGTTAATAACATAAAGCGATGATTGCATTTTCCTCAGCCATGCTCCAAAGGCTCTTATGCCCTCCATGACAAACGATGCCAAGTATTTTTCCCACATCCCTGAGTGAAGGGAACTAATTTAAGCAGAAACAAATACCCGCTGCGGTACCGCTCGTGAAGCCATTCCAAAAGCCAGCAGCTTTTTAGGAGCATCCCCATTCCTGCGCCCGGGCTGCAAGGAGCCCTCCAGGAATAGACAACACTAACACATCGTTAAATACACAGCTCATATCATTACAGTTCCTTAAAAATGAGGAAAAACATGCCTCGGAAACCAGGCGGGACAGGATAGCCCCAAGAGGATGCGGCTGCTGAGCCAGGCAGGAGCTGCTGGTTTCCCCTGGCTGCTGGCATCCACCCAGCACGCACAGGGTTGGGGTTTTGGTTTTTTTTTTCCACTCGGACTGACCAAGAGATCTGCCATACCCAGCTATTTCCCTGGCAACTTTCAAAGTGTGGTAGCTATCATTTAATAAATCATTTTTTGGTTTGTTGTTTGGTTTGGGTTTGGTGGGTTGGTTTTTTTATCCCAGAAAAGGTGTTCCAGGGGTGGGGATGTAACCTTCCCCCTCCGCCTCCAAATGTTTGTCTCGCGGCAGGGACCCACACAGGACTGGCAGCATGAGGGCCATCTGGGCGGCTCTTGTTATCCTTGGCTCTTATCTGAAAACAGCCCTTTAATTAAAACATCGTGAGAGCCATAAAAATCGTGAGGGAAACAGATAACGCATCGTGCGGTGCATCAAACTTTGTTGGTTTAACCTGACGAAGGGGGAAATGCCAGTTTCCATTGGGTTTGCTCCACAGATGCGTATCAGCCAGGGGAAAATGAAATCCTGATTACAAGCAGAAAGGAAATAAAACAAACCTCTCCCAGCCACGTGAAAGATGAAAGGGATGGGACCAGCGGCTCTCTGTGGGGTCTGGAGGGACATCCCCCAGCAAAGCCAGCTGGAGCCCACCTCGGTGAGGGAGCGGGGCATGTGCGTGGGTTCGGGGCTATGCACATTTTTGGGTTTCTCATGGCCAAATACACACGGACCCGGAGCTGAGCTGGCCAAATGCCAACGCCGTCCTGACGGTCCTGAGCTGAGGACAAGAGGAGCCATCAGCTGCACAAGCAATGGCACTGGGTGTAGAATCATAAAATAGAATCATAGAACTGTTTAGGTTGGAAAAGCCCTTTAAGATCATCAAGCCCAACCATTCCCCTAACCCTGCCATCCCACCACTAAACCCTGTCCCTCAGCACCTCGTCTGCCCGGCTGTTAAATCCCCCCAGGGATGGGGACTCGCCCATCTCGACGGTAGACACACTCGAGGCCAAAGCACGTATCTGTAGGTAACACAAGTCACACGTGATGCTCAGCATGAGGGGACAAGATGTGTTTGGATTCCCGAGCTGCGTGTCCCCTTTCCTACCCAAGAGGAGCCCAGCCCACCACCTCACACACCTCAGCCCCTTGGCCTGACCAGAGCCACTCAACGGCAACCGGATTTCACACGTGGAAATGGCTTAATATTCACACTGTTCAGGCAATTAAGGTTTGGAGGAGAGAGGGATTTGGAGATTATTTTTTATCCCAAAGAAAACATGGCAGATTTTACAAGCCCCATTATTCTTTTCAAGAAATGGGCAGTTTGCAGGGAAACTCCTTGTCGGCTCACACGGTCTCAGCAGCAATCCTGCATTACAGCACAAAAATATTAGGACCCCCATCCCAAAAAGAGGAGCTCGTAGCTCAACACGAACTCTCCTTGTCAACATAAAGGACAAATTGCAATATTTTACCTTAAAACACAGAAAGGTTAAAATAATGGCACGAATTCCTCCCAAGTATAAGAAGATTTAACAGCCGGGCAGAGGCGGTGCTGAGGGCCAGGGTTTGGGGGTGGGATGGCAGGGGTAGGGGAACGGTTGGGCTTGATGATCTTAAAGGTCCTTTCCAACCCAAACATTTCTATGATTCTGTGATATTAAGAAATTAATTTCTTGGGTTTTCTCACCATAATCACAGAGGCCCTTGTATCTACAGTACTGAGCAAAGTCTTCCTGTTGAGGACATTGGTTTTCCCTCTTATCATACACGCTCCCTTTCACGGGACCACTCGCTTGCTCAGCCCATCTCCATGTGCAGCCGTTAGCACTTGCCTCGTCGTCAGATTCGGAAGCTGAGCGGCTTAGTCCTGCCTGAAAGGGCGGCAGAAACCCTCCAGCTGCACGCTAAAAATACTCGCATCGTGCCTCTTGTCATTACAAGCAGCTTAATTGCTGACACCACCCCTAACGAGTCGCAAGAACCACAAATGGATGTATAGAACTCACTTCCCCACCCCTATTTTATACGCTCAGAACAGATTTAATTATAGGCAAGGGATTAAAATTTTTAAAAAACCCCTCTGTGTTATAAAACAACCCCGGGCAGACCAGAGCAAGGCCAGCCTGGCCAGTGTTTTGAACTATGGGGGTTAATGAAGTAGAAAGTATTTACTGAACAAAAAGCCCCCCCACCGCTGCTCTTCACAGCAAGCCTGGTCTACCTGGTCGTTCCATACACATGTAGATACCATAAAAATAGATATTTCTGCGCAGATCGAAGTACCTACCTACTGTTAGAAACCCCAATACTCAGTATTTCAAAAATATTTCGAGTACACACGCATGGGTACACGTAGTTCTGTCTTTCCCAGGGGGCAAAACACACGTACAAATATACTACATCCGATGGGGAAAATACCCGTCGATGTTTGAGGCAATACTGGTATTTCACAGAGTGGAATATCGACGCCTATTTTGAATAAAGTCAAACATATTCAATAATTACTGTTCAGCACGGTAATTCTGTGAGTGCACTCATTCTTTCTGTTTTTACCCACACACCTGCCCAAAAAAATAAAACGCAATCGCTTTTTTGTTTTTTTAAGGAAAGGGTGCATATATATGGAAGCACTGCCTTAAAACCTGTAGACATTTGACAAGAAATTGTTTTCAGTCACACTTTTTTCCCCCAAATCATCCAAAATGACATTTTTCTGCAAAGACGGCTTCTTTCCACAAAGCCTGTAAGCCCCTAAGAAGCTTCACCAAGGGCATGGAGCCTTTTTGTTTTGCTCACAAGCCCCTTTTTTAGTTCATGGCTTTCAGCCAAACCCACCAAACGCTGTACAAAAATATTTTATTCAAACAGCGATTGCCGACAGATCAGCTACCCCCGTGCTAAACCGCGGCTCGCAGGACAGACGTGTTCTCCACATCAATTCCTTCCGAATTAACTCGGCTCCTTTCCAGATGCCGTAGCCTCCCGTGCATAGCAGCGTGCACCCACCAACCTAATAGAAGATGGCATGGCCCGCTCTGGATTTGATACCGGACTGCGGTTAGGGGAAATAGTCACACGGTATTTAGATCATACAGTCTGTTTATAAAAGGTCTTGGGCGCTGACACAGAAATCCCAGTTAACTCAATCTTTCCAGCTTCACCAGCACCTTTCAGATGGAAAGGCATCTCCATCCCTGCTCTGCAGCAGGATTACTTCTTCCTGCCCTTTGCCCTGACACGGCGCTATGGAAATTAACCATTAAATTCCCTAAGCAGCAGCCCAATTGCCCATTTGTCAGGTCTCATTAGGGTGGCGACATGTCCTCCTCGCTGTCACCAGGGCTGGGGACAATGGAAGGTCCCATCCTCCAAGGACGACTGGGGAGCCCTCGAGCAGAGGCGCTGCCGAACGGCAGACCTCCGGTTTGGGAGGAGACAAGTTGTCAGAGAGAACAGTTATTTGTCAGGATGCATTTGTCCCTCCTGTCCCTCTCACAAGCTCAGTAGATACCTGCTAGCTGGTCTGCACTGACGGCCACGAGCTGGGCTGCTGCCAGCTGCAAGGTTGCAGCAAACATTGCAGCATTTCAGGAGGAAAAAAAAGAAATGTCAGACACCAAATGTTCCCATACAACTATTTGGCCAAAGCTAGGCATGAAGTAATTCCTGGTTTGTGGGCATTTCTCTGGTCCCCCTCCTTGTGAAAGCACGGCATGTGCTGTGGTGTTCAGTGCCCCTCCACCTCCCTCCTGCGGGGGATGAAGCATTGCCCTGCTCTCCCTGGACATCCGGTGCAGATGGAGGTTGCCCGGTCTCACAGGAGGTTGATGCTTCAGCTGAAATCTCAGCTCCACCTTCCTCCTACATCTCCTCCTCGCTGCCTGGGCCACATCTCCAAGTTCTATAGCCTACTACCTCATTCCATCTCGAAGACATTCTCTCTTATCTCTTCACTTGGAAGAGCCTCCATCTCAGAGCGCCCTAAAGCAACACTTCTTTCAGAGAGATAAAATAGTAAAAGCAAATAAAAAGCTCCCTCTCAGCAGGCAGTAGATATATCAGCCCTGAAGCATCAAAGCACAGCATACCAAAGCAGCAACACCTGCGAGAAAGTGCAGAAACCACAGAACAAGCCATTTGCCCTTGGCAGTTCCACTGTGGAAGGTCAGCTGGCCCAGCCTTCAACTACGCTGTGATGCTTATTCATCGGCGATAAACCAATTCATGGGAGATACAACCAGTGTGGCAATGCTGGAAGAGCTGTTCCTGGATCCGAAGTCTACCCAACAGTAGTTCCTCCTTAGTAGTACCTCAGTAGTACCTTAGTAGTTCCCTCCTTAGTAGTACCTCCTTTGTCCTTGGGGTAATGGTTTTAAACTAAACCAGGGTAGGTTTAGACTGGATCTAAGGAAGAAATCCTTTCCAATGAAGGTGGTGAAACCCTGGCAGGGGTTGCCCAGAGAGGGGGTGGAGGCCCCATCCCTGGGAACATCCCAGGCCAGGTTGGACGGGGCTGTGAGCAACCTGATGTGGTTAAAGGTGTCCCTGCTCCTGCAGGGGGGTTGGGCTGGGTGATCTCTAGGGGTCCCTTCCCACCCAAACCATTCTGTGATTCTATGATTATGCACATCACCTATGGGATCTTCCCAATAACTGCAAGAGTTAATTCACTGTTCTTTGCATCTCCTCCTGCCCTTCTTCCAGTCCACATAAAGCTCCAGGCTGGAGTTCCCACTGCTGAAACTATAATACATATATTAATTTGCTTCACTCTACAGCTTCAAAAATGACCCCAAAAATCTCTATCTGTGTAACATCGTCACTGTCCAAAGACAAACCCAAATTGCAAGGGAAGTCTCCCCATCCACCAGCTGTGCAAGATCCTGGACAGCAATCCCAGAGCCTATTTGCAACTTTCCCAGCTCTAATTGCAATTTTCTCCCTTCATCCCTGTCCTGCTGAGTTATTAAGTTATTAATATATTTTTTTTTTTTGGTCTATTCTGTTTATGTCCTGCCTTTTGGTTCCTACCAAAAACATCAGAAAAGCTTTGAATAAAAATCAGAATTCATTTGAGTTGCCTTCAAATCCAGCTTTTTTCCGTTTGCCATTCAGAGAATTTTCTTTGCGTTTTGGCCCTGGGAACAGTTAAATATTTGTTACCCCCCTGAATATATGGAATGTAGCGAAGCACATGCAACTTCTGTGTAAGGAACCTGTAGGAGCTCTTGCAAAGGTGTTCGCTACCTCTCCTCAATTACAGTAAGCGAGAGTAATTAAACAATCGAACACAATTAGTGCACAAATTACTCCCAGAAACGTGGACGATCTAATCGCCTTGCTGCTAATTACAAAGCCTGTATTTCATCGAGCTAAAAGCCCACGTCCCGGGGAAGTGAAGGGGGGTACAATATGTTCACTCTCGGGCCATCTCCCCTCGGATGCAATTTAATCTTTAACAAAATGCGATTTCAAGATTATTTTACAAGTCCCACGTTGCTTCTATTTGCAACCTGTATTATTTATACTCTCAGTCTGACCAGCAAAAGCTTAACTTTTCTTTGAACCTGCACAAACCCCTCGTCTTTTAACGAGTTCTGGTAAAATGTCACTTACATTCATGCATCCCCAGAGGATCATTCGGCTTCAGATAAACACAGAGAAGAGATGAACGAGCTCTATTTCACTGGAGTGTTTCAGATACTGAGTATTTGGCATAAATAACAGCCAAAAAGTTAGCTTAAAATTCAGGCGGGCCATGATGTTCATAAGAGAAAATACAATTTATGCAAATTAATCATCAAACTGAGAAGGAGAGATATCCAAAGTTAGACATAATTCATTCCCGCTTCACTCCACCGTATACAGCACACAGCAGTGCAGGGACAACATTATTTTTTTTAAATGACATGTAATATTCAAGGCTGTGACACCGAACGCTTCTGAATTAACAGCAAGATGGACATGGACGATCTAATAAATCATTTCAAGACCTGTCCCCCAGGTTTTTGCATGGTGTGCAATAGAAGCAGCAAGCCCTGAGCTCAATGGGATGCGTTAAGATCAGGATTCAGCTCAGTTTGGGAAGTCTGGAAGCCGGCGCTCGCCCCTCCCGTGTCCCATGGCACATGGGCTGACCTCAACGTGTGGGGAGCCCCCAGACAGCCCGGCTCCACACAGACAGAGGATAAGGAAACCATGCGTGAGCACAGAAATGCTGGGATTTTTCTGCTAATAAGAAGCAAAAAAACATTCGTTGAGTTCCAGTGGCCGGGCCCCTCTGCAAAGGGGAGGGGGGGTTTAAATTATTTCCTAAATAAATGTTTAAGTTCACTGGGGCCACTGAAAGGGCTCCTCTCTCCAAGGCTGGGATGCTACTTGTGTGGAGCACACATTGCACACGGCTCCTTTCTGCTCCTTGTGAAAGTCTTACAGAAAAAGGAGGTTCAAGGCTCCGTGCAGCCAGCCTCAGGGCACCTGGGGAAGAGTTTTTCAGGGCAGGGAGGCCACAACTGCCGGTCCAGGGTTGGTGGCCCCACCATGAAATGGTGTGGGCAGCAGGCAGGGTGATAGTGTCCTCCAAGGGAAAAGCCAAACAAGGTCCTAAGCCTATGCAGTCAAGCTAAATTTTAGTGAGGCTCGTTTTGGCAACAGCAGTTGGGATCATCCTGGACCATCCTTCCTTTTTACATTTAACCCAATAAGCAAGAGCCTTCTGCTTGAAACATGGGGAAGCACTGACGATACGACTGTGCAATGCATCAGCTAGGAAAAAGGGAAAAATATTGCAACGTGTTACCAAATCAAATGTAGCCAAAGAGTAAGAGACGCCAAAGAGACATGTGAAATCAAACAAAACAGAAGGGATCCCGTGCTTACGAAGAGATAGCTGGCAAATGATCTAATCTGCAAGCAAGACATGAGACTCTTCAAGAAAATAGTTTTCTAGCCTATGTACCAGGCCAGCAGATACATATATACAGAAGGTTTAAAAGAATGAGATGATCCCGCTGAGCTTTTAAGGTTACATTTTTACGATGTGTAGAAAATTGGGACAGTCTAGAGACCAGGAAAATCAGCACAAACTCAGTATTTCTAAAGGATCGAAGGAATGACTGCTCTCAGCCTAAGGCCAGTCCTGGGTAAGCTCGCAGAAGAGTCTAGCTGTGCTACAGCAACAAACATTTCAAGTTGTGAAAAACTGCAAGAGAGGGTTGGTAGGATTTTGTGGAAAAGGGTCTCCAAACAAACCCGTCGTTTTCGAATGGGCAGGATTATGGCTCTGGCTGTGAAAGGAGGCTGTTACACACAATAATTGGGGAGAGACCAAAGCAGAGCGCCAAAGCACCGAACCCTCCTGATTACAAAAACGAGTTCTACCCAATTAACCAAGCATGCTTGGGCCAAATTAAAAAAAAGCGCTTAGCGACATCCCAAAATCTAATTGGTGAAAAGAGCATCTTCAAATGAAAATACTTAATTTTTCCACTTCCCTGAAAGCCTAGGTTCAACTTTTTTTGTACCCAGAGTATGGACAACAAGAAACTTCTTGTATTAAACGCCGCAGAAGACGTTAAGGAGTGAGCCGAAACGCTTGTCCGTCATGCAACAAACTGTGCTTTAATAAAACCATACATCAATCTGCACCATTGTGCCCTCGCGCCGCTGATGCCTTCCCCCTCGGCTCTCCAGAGCGATTTGTGACAGTTCTTCTCGGACATCACCCCGCACATTTGACATGCTAGATTAGGCACCGAGTCACAGTCTGCTCGGCGGCGACCCAAAGCGAGCTTTGCAGAAGTTCAGAGATCAGCCCCGACAACACGATAGCGTGGAAATGAGATTTTATTATTAGGAACTAATTGAAAATGCGAGCTCTTCCCTCACAGAAGAGAAACAAGAGCTTTTTCACCAAAATCGGTGTAAATAGGATTGGGCCGCTAGTATTCCTCACGACGGGCGAGATATTAATGAACTCCCTTGCTTTGCCCGTTCACGCTGTGGTGCCATGTTTTTCTCCCAAACAATTTAACATATTTATGTAGCAGTGAATGAACACTGGGTGGTATTGTTCCAGCCCCAGACCCGCATAGTTCAGGCTGCAGAAGGGCTCTGGTCCCCTGGCAGTTCACCCGGAGTTCATGCCATGTTTTATTTCCCGACCCACGTGTGAATTCCCGTTGGCACACGGCATCAAAAATAGCAGCAAGCCACAACGGGTCTGAGGACAACACGTCTGCTTTTGCTCCCTTCCAAAGAGCACATCTCAAAAACTGGGCTGCCAAAGGCGCTGCACCAATGTCGGCAGCTAACCCTCAGGGAAATAATTTGGAATGGGCTGACCATTCCCAGCTGTGCTTTATGGCACCTACATAAAGTTTAATGAACAACGACATAAGCCTCGCACAACGATCCTTTAGATAAGCATCTCATTCTCATTTTTCTCCTGATAAAAAAAATTTATTGTGCATCCACATCTAGCTGAGGTGGCATCCAAAACCTGGTTTGTGCATCAAAATAAGACCTTTCTCTCACACTATTATATTATTTGTACTTCCACCCTTTGCTCCACAAGGACTGTAACAGCCTTTGTAGGAAATCTCTCTTTGCAGAAATTTCCATAATAAGTTACATTAAAAGAGCAAAATTAATCTGATTTCATATTTTCTATTGTGTGATACTGAAATTCAAATACTTTTCTCATGAAGCTTTACTCAAAGTTATTCCGCTGCCATCCCTATGATTTTAACACACATTTTATTTGGTATAAACATCAGAAAAGCTACATATCATCAAAGTCACATAAAAGAAACCCAAATTAGAACTGACCGGTTAAGTGTTCTTTCAGCCGCCTAGTTAGCCCATGGAGTAAACAAACACGACTGTCGTTAATTCGTTCAGATTTTCAATAGCTTTTCCAGAAAAACAAAACCCAGCAGAACCCAAAACAAACAACCCCCCCTCGGCTTCATAAGACACTCAAGTGTCATTTGAATTCTATGGCCAATTAATTATTTGGCACTTGTCCTCCCAGAAGAAAAGCCATTTCATTCCATTATTTTTCTAACATGTTGGTGGGAAAAAAAAAAAGGCAATTAAAAGAAAATTATCATCTCCATCATGATGGGAAGCTATAAAATGCCATCCTCATTTTAGCCACCCCTTCCACAACCATTTCAAGCTTCCAACACCTCACCAATGGGTTTCAGCACATGAGTCCCCATCCCTGTGGGGGATTTAACAGCCGGGCAGAGGCGGTGCTGAGGGCCAGGGTTTGGGGGTGGGATGGCAGGGGTAGGGGAACGGTTGGGCTGGGGGAGCTTAAAGGGCTTTGCCAACCTCAACGATTCTGTGATTCTGTGTTTCTGAGGTTGAGACCTCGGTGTGCCCCTGGTACTTTCCTGCGCGCACACGGCCCATGAAGCTGAGCAGCAGCGTGTACTTGCCTTCCTACAGAAAGTTCTTCACCCTTTGCTTTGATGGAGCGCTCCTCTGCAATAGTCACCCTCCCTCGTTAACGCCATAGCAATTTAGAGCTGACCTTGCCCTGCAACCTGACTCAGAGTCTGCCAGGGCAGTACAGCCTTGGTATTCGCTCTTCACAACGCGGGCTGAACAGCTGAATTAACGCCAGTTCTAATTCATCTTCCTGAAGCTCAAGTGATCTGAGCCACTTGGCTGTGCAGAGCTCAGCTGGGAGGCGGCTGCTTATAAAGTGAATTAACTGTAGGCAGAAAACTCCAGGCCTAAAGCAGAGACACATTCATTCCCTCTTGTACCAGTTTTCTTGTGCCTTTAATTTTTCATTTGGTTTTCATACAAGCTCTGCGTACTCCCTACGTTTTTAGGCAATCACTGTCAATCATTCCTCCGTTTTACCGCGTACAAATCGCATAAGCAAGGGTACAGGCATAATGCAACTTTCTCCTCAAAAACACTGCTGTTACATGACACAGTTCAACAGGAGAACATTCCCATGATCATTAATTATCTGCTAAGGTGTCATACAGCTAATGCATTTATATTTGTTCTTTTTTAATAACAGTAAATCAAGATTCCACACAGAGCTAAACGCTATTGCACTAGAATCACTGCAAGCACAAACCCAGGCTCTTATCCTCCTGGATTTCTCACAAAACCAGACCTTTCCTTTGTAAGCAATGTCATAACAGGATTTTTTTGTTGTTGTTTTTGCTGTTGTTTTTTTGTTTTGTTTTGTGGCTGTTCATTTTTTTTATTCCAATTGTTACTTTACCCCAGCAGAAATAATTACCTGGGGTTCATCAGCTATTTACCGTGTGGATTCCTGGTTAGCTTCAGATAACGACAGCGCACAAGGACAGAAAACGCGAATCTCTCTGAAACTACGGTGCCTGGCTAGCTGATATTTTCCCAAAATAACAAAATTATATTCACACGTTCATTTCATCTCGGGGCAGAAATCACGCACACATGAATAAAGCTCCCCCAAAAAGGGCTAAGAGGAAAGGGGGGCAGGAAGGCCCTGTGGGCAAGATCCTGAGAGCCACAGGGCCACCACCTGGTGCCCATCATAAGAGGCAAACCCTGGTTCTGGTAATAAAAATGGGACAAACAAAAAGGACAGCGAAGGACACTAAAAGCAAGGGCTGGGAGCCAGGACAAAAGGCTGGACATGTCCTGAGATCAGTGGAGAAAAGGAACAGGAGCTGAGGTGTGAAGAAATTGGTTTGTCCGGGATGGAGAGGAAACCACATTCATTGAACAATTTTACCATGTCTCTCTACGCTTCACCCCATAAGAAAATGAGGAAAAAGCAGAAGTTAATGGGTCCGCTCTCCTGTCTCTGCAGCCCTGCTCGCGCGGAGGCACCCCTGGACAACCAGGGATGGGTCTCGCTTGACTTGCTCCGCTGGGGTGAACTGGAGCATGCACCTCCATAGATCATTTTGCTGGGTCGCTACCTACTGCTTGGCAACTTCACCAACCTTCAGTACACAAATTAAAACATGACCCCTACTTGGTATTAGTTAAGCTTTACACTTCAAAAAATAATTTCTCCCTCCATCCTGGAACATCTCTGCAATATAGGAGTTGTCACCCCTTTGGTCTTGTGGTTGATAAGCCTAGCTGGGGCAGGCTCCCATGCAGGGTGGTCAGGCAGCCTCTGCAGGGTTTTGAAACCCTCATCCCCCCTTTGCCTTCAGCTGTAACCACCCCTGCACCCTGATGTTTTGTGCATTTGCCCTAACACCTTTGTTAACGTCTTCCACCCACCACCTTTCCATGCACTGTCATCTCTGCCACTGCCCATTTCGTTCAGCTGAGATGCTTTAATACCATTAGTTCACCAGATGGCAAATATTATATATGTTATTAAATAATGTGTTCGATATCAGTAACTGGGAGCTGAGGCAGACCTCTTCCTGCTCCATCTTCAATCTGCTCCATCAAACCTCTCACCTCCTGGAGATCAAGCTTCACTGCAGACTCTTCTGCTCCTTCATTTATCTCTTCATCTGCTTCGCCTGTTGCTAGATCCAAATGCCTCATCATCTTGGCGTTAGAAAGTCCACTTTCCCAAGGTAGAGAGTATTTACAGAGTAACATCAGTAATTCAAGTGTCTGCCAGCTAAGAGATCTTATCTCCAGCATAGCTGAAGAATACCTCAAAATCATGCTCCAACTCATCTGCCTTAAACACTTACCTACAGAACACACTAAAAGCAGATGTAGTTTTCAAAATGCGCCCTCCCCGATTTAACCAGTTGCTTAATTTTCACCCATGAATCATCTGGCATTCCACAGGCCACGATATATAGCTTTCATTATGTCACCGCTGACATTTTCACTGCTGGAAGACCATGATTTACTGGTTTTCATTAGACCTGATCTCCACTCTCAGTCCTACCCCCAACTTGTTGAAGAATCCATGTCTGGTCAGTGAAAAGTTGATCGGACTTGAAAATACACTGCTCTTCATCTACTAATTTCTCTAAAATTGACCTTTTTCTGACAATTACTTCCAATGCTGACAGTCAGCATGTACCACCATAAATAACGAGCCTGAGAGGACATCTCTTCCTCCAGCCTTGGGAGGAAACAGGCTTCTAGCAAAGGCACTCCACAATCATAGCCACAACACTGCTATATTTTTACCACAACAAACACAAAGGAATATTTAAGACAAAATAAAACCATTTACTTTAAAACATTTGAACTGAAACTTTGTACAGTTTTGCTTTCCGACTTAAGCACTAGGCCCGTATCATTACATTTCATTATACTTCTTTCCAAGCAAAGACCTCCCTGAGCATTGAGGAACCACTGCCAAAAGGCTGAAGACTCCTTTGCATTAACAAAGTGTTGCCCATGGGTCAGCAGGGCCTATACTGCTGCGCAAGATCTATAGCTGACAGCACAACCAGGCCAGCAAACGTGGCCCGCACCGTTATTTGAAAAGACAGACAAAAAAACCCCAACCCAGACAATAGGTCAAGCACTGGTAAGAACTGTTTATTTGAAAGATCATTGCAAACCTGAAGAAAAAAATTAAATCAGCCTAGAATAAAGTATGATGGAAGTTTACTCCCTAAAGCTAACAAGGAGGCTAACTTAGAATCATAGAATCACAGAATCACTGGGGTTGGAAAAGCCCTTTAAGATCATCAAGTCCAATCATTCCCCTAACCCTGCCATCCCACCACTAAACCATGTCCCTAAGCACCTCATCTACCCATCTTTTAAATATGTCCAGGAATGCTTGCAAATACACTGAAAATTCAAAAATCCTCCTGGTCCGAAGGATGCATGAGAACATGTCTGATGAGAAGAATTCCAAATTGCTTTCCATGGCACTATTTTAATTTCTCTTTTATATGTAACTGAGACCGCAGGAAAAATTAAATCAGGCCAAGGTTCTTAGAGGGAATGATGGCCTTTCCAAGAATCTTATAGATCATAGAATCGTCTAGGTTGGAAAAGACCTTTAAGATCATCAAGTCCAACCGTTAACCTAACCCTGACATCCCACCACTAAACCCTGTCCCTAAGCACCTCATCTATCCTTCTTTTAAATCCCTCCAGGGATGGGGACTCGACCACCTCCCTGGGCAGCCCATTCCAGATAAAACACAGGTTACTCAACACCATCTATGATGGTCTCCGCTCTACTCACCAACAGATACACATTTCGATGCCGAAAGACTGATTAAATTTCCATAATGTCCGATTATGTCACAAGTCACTGGCTGTAAAACCGTCTACGTGCTTAAATCCACGTTGGGTTCTAACTAAAGAAAAAAGGCATTTCTGTGCTCTTTTTAAGTAAAACATGCCCTAGCTGTAACTATCTCAAACTACCAGCGCAAGAAAGACATTCAAAAAAAAAGAACTATAAAAACTGAGACTATGTTACGGAGCAAACCAGCACTATAAATAGACAGCAAGATTATCCGATGAAATTCCACACTTGGAAGTGCAATGGAAATACATGATGTCCAGAGAAGAGCCACCAGCATCTGCAGCCCTGCAGGGAAATGACAGCACTGGGCACCTTTCTGCGAACTCCAGGCACTGACCATTTCCACCCAACTCATGAGCGAAGCCAACTCCGGTGATACTCCAAAAGGAAGGCATGGCCTGAGCTCGTGCTAGCGCGTCGCTGCTGGTTGCAATAATGATCTGGGATAAACCTGGGCAGGGGCCACGGGAGTTAGAAGAACCAGTGCCAAGCTGGTGAGGCTCACCATCGGCTGCCCGTTCACCCCCGAACCTGCCACCTCCAAGTGGACCGGAGAACCACGACCAGAGAACCTTCCCCTTTAGTAACTTGAATCTTTTCAGATAATTTTCGAAGAGTCATCCCACCCCTGCTCCTCTTTCCTATTTGTTTCCTTCTTTTTTTCCTATGAAAACCAATTCACCACCCATGATTCCTTCACTAGTAGATCCCATTTCCAATAATTATTCTCCCTAAATAACTCAGTGGGGTTAAGAGTTCTGGGCTAAAAAAAATTAAAAATATTGTTCTCCAGAGATGTCTCTCTCATGTATTTCTATATTTTCAATAAATGGCCAGTACCTGTGCAGCAAGTAAACTCCCTTTAAGCTTATGCAAAGCGGATAATTCAAGGTGTGTGTATAGATGTGTGTATACACACACACATGTGTATATATATGTCCTGCTATGTCAACAGAAAGCTTTGCTGATGGATTCTGCTCTCCCCTGCAGATAAAGTGGGCCAAGAGAAGACCAAGGGGTGGCTGCTGACAACATCGTGCCCAGGCGTCATCTGGGAGAGCCACACGAGCCAGCAGCGGTCGAGACCGCGCCGTGCAAGGATGCTCAGGGCACGGGCACCCGTGGGCACGCACGGCTCCCTCTCCAGCCCGGCATTTGCACACAGGGATCATTGGCAGCTCTACGCCAGCTGAAAAATGTGGGGTTATCTCAGGGATTGCACCCTCAACGCTCCCTCGGTGGAAATCTGCAGGGTTTGCTTCGACATTTAAATATAAAGCATTGCTAACTCCATAAACGCGTGGAAACCAGAAATTGCCACGAGAAGACACTTCACCTGCTCTGTTTGCCTCTGGTGTGCTGGGGCTGGATGCAATGACATTTGGGCCAGCAGAAAACCTTCCTCTGACCTCAAATACCTGCTCTGCAGGGCTTTTACAGCACTGCACGGCGAGGCGAGCATCCTCCTGCAACGCCTGAGCCAAGGCTGGCGCCGGCTCCGCCATGCTCCCACAGCACCCCCCCAGGCCTGGCACCTCCAACACCCACAGCAGCTTTGCACACAAGCTCGTAATTGCAAACCGCAGCTCCGAGCACCGCAATTATGAATACACGATAAAAATAGTTTGCTCACAGCCCACTACATCCAAGCGCTGGAGGCAAAGCAGTGCCGTGGGGGCTGGCACCGAGAAATCGCCGCGCTCTCACTCACCATCAGCCAGGTCCCCTTGTCTGCAGCATACAAAACCCCTCACAATACGACGAGAGCTTTTAAAAATAAACCTTTCTGCAGAGAAGGGACAGGTAACCAAAGAAATCTAGGCCTGCCGAGATGCGGCGGGATAAGGCGTGCGGTAACCAAGCCTCCCGATCCAGGGGAACAGTATCTCTCAGAACTCCTTATAAAGTTATACAGCAGTGTGAGAAGCATCAGGAATTAATTAGAGAACAGGTTTCCACGTCTGATCAGGTGTCTGCTCTTTCTGCTACGGCTTTGTTTACAGGGAAGACGGGCACCAGGGCTGACTCGTCCAGAACAAACTGACACCTATTGCGCTACGGACACTCCTGTGGGAGGGGAAAAAAAACCAACACACAAACCCCAAAAGCATTGCTCAAGATAAAAATGTTAGGGAAATAAAAGGAAAAAACCCCAAACAGATAGGCGTTTGTAGAGTCTGCTCTTGTATTTACTCTCTGTGCACATCCATGCCTTCTCCCCTATGCAATAAAACCAACAGGAAAGCAAAAAAAGGTCTCACCCCTCCACAAGTGATTTGTTTCCTTCCAGAGTCGCCCACTATAAAAACCTAAAACTTTGCACACCGTAGCCATGAAAAGTCGCCCACTATAAAAACCTAAAACTTTGCACACCGTAGCCATAAAACCATTCACCTGAAAACAAAAGAACTGGTAGTTTAAGCCTTTGTTTTATATTGTTTCAGCTAAAAATAAAATAAAATAAAATAAAATTAAATCAAATCAATTATACACCAGAAACACGGTAGCTACAACTCTCGCAAGCCAAACCACCATATGTTCTTACCTGCCAGCACAGATTTATTATTTTTTTAGTGTAACAGGAAACACGCTCAGTCCTCACCGTTACAATTCTGCAATAAATCGGCAGACCCAGGCCAAAGCGGAGGCACCGCACCGGGAGAGGAGGTGAATTTTCAGTCCCGAGAGCAGCAGAGGGGGACAGGGCAGGCACCCACCCCCAGAGCCCAGCCCCATGCCTTCTCCCCCCACGCTTGCTTATACTCAGGTATCCAGACCATTGCAACGATTCAGAAAATGTTGTCTTTCCCCTCCAAGCAGAAGATTAGAAATAAAAACTGTGCCATACAACCCCCCCTTCTTATGACAGACTTGCACAGATATTTCAATTTTTGATTTAGTAGCAGGGGGGTTGGTTTCTACGAAGCCCCAAGCTATGCTGCTGTGCCAGAGATATGATGTCATGTAACTAAATTTCTGATTCCCCGCCAGTTTGAGCAGTAACATTAAATGAAGCCAAAATGAGCTTCCTGTGCTAAACGGGAAACAAAAGAGCACTTTTACAACGCTGCCCTCGGGGCTGATAGAAATGTATGTGTCCAACGCAAGGCACGGTTACCATCTTATCACACCATCAGCTTCTACATGCATAGAGCAAAACACAGCGTGGGCTTGTACATGATGGGGATGTATTTAAGTTGGTGCGGACAGACGAAGCGAGACTTGGAAACCGTGGCAAGGCAGCAAACCTCCAGCTCAGGTCTGCCTGGCACGGGGCTTTCCTGCCCAGCCTCTCATTTCCCAAATGTGGAGCACATGGCATGGGGTGTAGAGGACGTAACCTCGAACCCCAAATGGAGACAGAGTCGTCACTATTTAGAATCATAGAATCCCAGGTTGGAAGGGACCTCAAGGATTATCTGGTCCAACCTTTCTGGGCAAGAGCCCAGCCTAAACAAGATGGCCCAGCACCCTGTCCAGCTGAGGCTTGGAAGTGCCCAATGTGGTGGAGTCAACCCCTCCCCTGGGGAGATTATTCCAATGGTTGGCTGTTCTCATGGAGAAAATTTGTTTTGAATTAGGAGAAATCATTTGGATCTTATTTTAACACCACTGCCAACCAGTCCTGGTAGCTGGAGAAACCTGGGACTTTTAACCACGGTTAAGTCAAGAGTATGAACTACAGGTCAGACTTGGAGAGAATCTGCAAAGTAGACATTACAATCCACACCAAGGCCAATGGCTGCTTAACTTGAACAGCATTTTACCGGCACAAACGCACTCTTGTTATCGCCCGACTGTCCCCAAGCATCGGCCATGGAGGATGCCACCCCTGAAGGACCAGGCTTAGTAGGTTCACATCACGCAGCCTGAGCTGGGCTCACCAATGGCACTGAAAGATAGCCAAAGATCTGGTGATGGTGACGCTTTCATTAAGCAATCCCAATGCGTCTTCTTAAGCATTGGAGGACCAAAAAGTTTCAGATGACAAAGAAAGTGCTGTATTATACAGCCAAGTCTCATGTCTTGCAAGGTCTGTCCATAGGACAGGACTTTTCTAATATTTCAATGGCACTTGGCTGCTCTTCCAGCCACCCAGCAGTGCAAGGCAGCTGCTGCATGCACGACCCCCAAATATGTCCCATGTTCGGTGAGTCCAACAAGATGGACCTGAACCCCAGGAGTCTGGGCAACCCAGGACTGACAAAATAAATATACTTACTCTTCCCAGAGGTCCAAGGAGACTTAGTGCCCCGCTGGGGACCACACTTACAGCCTCACTCCTGAATCATGAACCGGTTTTAATGGAGCTGCCGTAAGACACGACGCCCTGAGAAACACCAGGTTAACTGACGCAGATCTGCAGGTATTTGGGGTTTGAATAGAACACGCAGATATTAAAGTCTTACTTGAAATGCTTGAGAATAATGCAAAAAATCCAACACATGAATGGTGCTCAGACAGATCCAGCTCAGACTGCTAACTGGTGGTCCAGCCCTGCCAGATGCTGATGACAGCTGCTGAAAGCACATGCAATCATTTCTTGAAAGTAATCCTCCCTCCAGAAAGCTTATGATACCCAACACATGTAAACCATTTTCAGACACCCGTGGAAAGAAGAGGATTGTAAAGATCTCAGAAAAGCGATTATTTCAGAGAGAAAAAGAGAGTGAAGACAAAGGCTGGCATCAACGAACACAGTTATCAAGCATTCCCCAATGGGGGCAAAAATCGAGTAAACGGCTTTCAGCGTGGAAGTGCTCTCTGTTCCCGAAGATGCTGTACGCAAGGTAGCAAGCAGGTACAGGACAAGGTCAGGAACGTGAGCCTCCACTGCCAAACCCACCAAACTCTCATTAGACCACAAATATCAAAGTGAATTTGGATATCCAGCACACATCATTTTTCCATCATCTCAAGCCATCCGAGAGCTTATGAAGCACTAGTCTTTCCTGCTTGGAAAGAAAGCTACATTTTACTGCAAGTTACTAAATTTTTTATAAATTCTACAGATACCACATGTGCTGAAGACACCCCCAGAACTTGCCCTCTTGGGTAACAGCAGCAGCTCAGTTCCTCTTCTTGACTTGCTAACAGCCAACAGTTAATCAGCACGACGTGCTGTGACCGCAGAAGCTGTGTGGAGCCTCCTGCAGCTCCGTACGATGGATGTACCAACCCATTTGTACAAAGGCATTTTCCCATTCGCAACAGCAACACAGGGGTGTTGCTGCAATACTTTAAAACCTCTTCCCATAACGTGATCCGTGAACGGGCAGCAGATACAACCCACTCAATACACAACGGTCTTGAATCGAGACCGGAGTCAGAATTATCGCAGCAATAAGTGTCTCTATAGCGAAGCAGCTGTTATAATGTTGACCCTAATTTTTGGAACCTCAATATAATTTTCATTCACTGGCATCAGAGCCCTTCACATTTATTGTGACTGCCAAGCCAGGCAAACGCCTTCACAGCATAAGAATTAAAAGGGGGAAAAGTGACAGACATACAGCCATGCACACCTTGCACGGCAACAATTTGGTGCGTGGTCCAAAGCACCAAGACCTGTACTAATCACCTTGAGCTCATTAATTTACAAAGCTTTGGCCCAACTCTAGCGGCTGGCAGATGATCAAGCTCTTAGTTGATGTGATTCAAACTAATCCACTAAAAGGCATTTAAGAGCCAGCTAGGAAGTAAATATTTTTATATTATTAGAAGTGATAGAAAGTTTTAATGACACTGGACTCTCTCAAGGTGAGGGAAGCAACACCCAGCTCCATATGCGAGGATTGCCCACCTCAAATCCCACCACCAGTCAATGCACCCACTGAGTCACCCAATGGTTACCCTACCACTTCTGTGCCCTTTTGCTGGAGACGGGCAAAAAAGCAACTTGATGCAATCTCTGTTACTGCATCTCTCCCTTTTTCATCCTTCTTTTGATCCCACCTTCAGCATCATCTCCTAGGGAAAGGAGGGGTTTGCCATCGTACGGGAGCGTGTGTCATTATGCGCCTTTCCACTCCCTTCTCCATCCAAAGCAATCGGTGGCATTCGGGCAGGCTGGACAGGGAGGAAGAGGCTGGGAAATTAATGAACACACACTGGAAACATCCTCTAAGTGCCTCAGTTAAGGGAACACTGCAGCTTGCATTAGTACCTCATTAGAAAAAAAAAAACAAAAAAAACAACAAAAAACCATCCCACCTCCCAAACCAAAAAACACCCCCCCAAAAAAACCAGAGAAAGAAAGAGAGAAAACTTTTAGGTGCCCTGATCGTGGAAAAAACTTGAATTACAAGCCCCAAACCAGCATAAGGCACGAAGCCATAAGAAAGCCAGCTCCATCAGACACAGAGCTCATGGTCTACGTGGGGCAGCGCATGGTCCTGGCTTCTTTGCTGTCAAACTGGGTCATACTCAAAGATTTTTATTTCAGCACTTCCAGAAAGCCAGAGTTTTGTTGTCTGAACACCAAACTAAATAGCACCAAATATTATTCCTAGACAAAATATTTTAGGGTGTATAAAATTCTACCTTTGTTAAGTGGGTAAAAATTCCTTCTTTTAACAGTGCTCTTTGCTGCCTGAACTGAACTTTGCTCAATAAAGCAGCACCACAGAAAAACGCTCACCAGACCAAAAAGCAGTGAGAAAATCTTTTTTCTTTTTTGCCACTCGAATATCAGATCTAGGACCAAGGCATACCGAGGCAGAAGCTGCTTAAAACCCCTTTTATCTGGGAAAAAGAAAGAAAATGATGATAAGAATTTTTAAAACATTTTAAACCCACAAAAAAACTCTATTGTACGTTAAAGCACTGTGCAGTTTGGCATAAGCAAGCTAAACTCTTGTTGAAAAAAACCTTAATAGCAACGAAAGTTTCGTACTTACATAGCAGCTTGCCTGACGCTGATAGAACAACTTGAAAATTTTTTCAGTCCTCGAAGACCAACCAGCGAATACACACACACAGGCACGCACACAGCCTCATCATTTGGCAGAGACAAGCGGTAAAATGAGGAGGACAAGGACACTTAAGTCTTTTCCTGGGCTGGGAGGAATCGATAAAGTTTTCGCTCCCCCCAAACTACTACTTGTATTTGCATCCCTTGGGTGCTCTGAAGCACCACAATTATTATCCACCCACTGAGCTTGTCCAGAAGCTACGTAAACCCACCCAAAGTCACAGCGGTTATCCCGACGACGCAGGGTTCAAGTTCAACATTTACAGTTGGCTCCTCCACACAAGGCAGACGCGTCCCTACCCTACTCTCACCCGCTCCTCCCGTGCTGCTCGACACCGTGGCCGAAGGCGCTGGCCACCGCCCTCGCCCGCCCCTCTTATCTCGCTCCCAAGAAGCCTCGCTGGGGGCTGGAAGCTCCTTAAGAGAATGAACACATCTCAAGAGATATTAACTCTTAATATCTGCAGACGGGCAGCTGCTTCCTCAGCAGTTTAGCCCCAAATGTTTGTCTGGAAAGAGCGCTCTAACACCAGCCAGGATTTCTACAAAATCCAGCCCTGGACTAGTTTAGCTTTAGACTCTTGTTATATTAACACAAGGATCCCAGGAAAACAAACTCCTTTGGCTAAATATTTAAGGCCAGAAAAGTCTGAAAACACTATTGACATCTCTTCCTCATCAGCATCCGCAAAACCTAAGAGCTCAATAGATGCAGTGAAAATAAAATATGTAAAAATAACTTAAAACTCCGTTAAATATTTAAACATACCCAATACCACAACAACAGCATTAGCCAAACTGGTCATGAAAACCCAGCAGGGCTCACGTCAAAACCATCTTTATCTGAAGGTTTGCCTCGCTTATGAAAATTCAGATGGTCTATTTGATTGTGCCGTAAACCTTACGTGGCGACGGTCAAGCAAATGTCGTCTGAGATGGGTATTTATACAACACAAGGTTTATTGAGCCTAAATCAGCGCATCAGAACCATCACACCGATTACCCTGCCTAAACACACTTTTACCGATCAACTCAAACCAAGTGAGCATCGCTGGGATTTCGGGAAGCCTTTCCAAAACAAACACGAGCATCACGTGTTTCACCCCCGACAACAGGGATGAGACAGAGTTAAACGTACCGCGACACACGAGCGGCCACCCCATCGGATGTTGTTTCTGCTTATTGCGCTCAAATAAAGCGCATGCGCTCACCGGAAAGGCGGGTGCCCGTTGAAAAGGTTCGAGTTTAGTTGGGATGCCCAAATTAAACTGCTGCTCCTTGGGATTTCGGTCAGTGGAAGCCCGCGAGACCGCAGGACTTCAGCAACAGATGGACAGAGCGGTATCTTAAGACGCTAAAATTTTATCAAGGACATCCATTGTTCTGGAGACAAGAGCTATTGTTGCCCCTCACGTCAGCGCTATTTTGGGAAACTACAATACAGACAATTACCCAAATTAGCTTTTATTCAATGACTCAAAAATAACATCTGAAAAGTCACCTTACTGAATCTACTTTGTTTACTGAAAAAAAAAAAATCACATCAACATGAAACAGCAAACAAATCAAAACCTGCACAAGAAAGCTTGGAGCTGGCAAAGAGAAATCCGGGGGCTGAAGTGAAGAATGCTTTGGGTTTGTTGTCCTTCTCCTTCCTACCAACCTTATTTTTAGGTGGCTGAAACCTTTATGGCATACCTTTACCTTAGCTTCCAAAGCACAGCTGTAGATACATGCGATTTACTTAAAAACATCCATCCTGCAGCAGATTAAACTCCCGAAACGAGCTCGTCAGGCCCCTCCCTCCACCACCCAGACAAAACCCCATTGATTTCCCTAGCAGTAACGTGAATATCGTGGCGTAAAAGGACAACAAGCTGCAATCACCCAACGGCGCTTCGGTACGAGTGCAGGAAAATAGCGTGGACCTGCACTGCAAAGCCATTTAATCTGAAAATCTCTGCCTAAATAAAGGAATGAGAACAGTGAGAGGGAATGGGGACTGGAGCTCCAGATTTCCAACTTTTGGGGGGGGGGTGTGAGTTTAAAAATCCCTCAAACACAGTGGCAGCTCATAGGAGCTCCTGTGAAAAGGTTTTTTTTTTTTTCTTCTTTTTTTGAGGCATTTTTTTAATTGCCCTTGGACACTTCATAGCCATATCTAATAAGCTTGAAATTAGGCCAGGGCTTGAGTACGCAGCCTTCAGCATTTCTGAGTATAAAATACCAGGAAAACACCCTGTTTGTGTCCAGTTTTCCAGAATCATTTTAATCATTGTGCTATAAACCGATTTCTGAGTCCCAATAATTTGGTCTGTTAATCTGTCTACATACCCTTCCTCCGCACAGCACATCCCTTAGTATGGAAACACCCTTCTCAGTACAAACCCCAGCAATTTTGTAACCTGCCTGATGCCGACATATCCATGTTACCATTTTGCTGGCCAAATGCCTTCAGCATACAAAGGAATCATCCGACAGCTAGGCAGGCAGCTATCTGCAAGCCGTAATTCGTCGGTACAACAGCTAACGAGATGAAAGCAGATACACACCAAAGCAGCAGGTTGACTGATAGAAAGTAATTGCAGGCAGAATTCGATGACAGAAATTTATGTAATTCTATTAAAGGAAAGGCAGTTGCGTAGGAGAAGAAGGAAAGGTCAGATTTTAAACAGAATTTACATAGAATGCACAAGGAATTTCATATACCGTATGAACACGTAAAAGGACACAATGAAACTTTTACTTATACTTGACTATTCCTTCCATCCCTTCCTAGCATATTTAGCTGTTTATAGAGCATATTTAGCTGTTTATAGAGTATATTTAACCATTTATAGAGCATATTTAACCATTTATAGAGCATATTTAGCTGTTTATATCAAGCCAGGCAAGGCAGCAAGGCGAGCCCCTGCAAGAGCTTACTCAGAAACGCATGCCGACGGAGGAGCACGCAGGATATTTTATGTCCTCATCCTCAGCACATCCCAGCGTTTAACTTCAAGACTCCCATGAAAAATTTTCCGGGTATTGCAGCAAAGTAAACTCCTGGCACAAGGCACAGCTCCCGCTGCGTGCGTCTGCAGCGTCCCTTCTACCAGAGAGCCAGTCTTACACCCTGCCTTGGCACTGCTGTCAGCCCAATAAATAGCAATATTGTGGGTTCAGACCGAGTCACGTCCTGCAACGCTGAAGAAGGGTCTGAACTGGGGATCACGTAAGCGCAAAGCTGTGCAACGTACAAACAGCAGCACTGTTTATAGAGAACTTTTCCCTTTTTAAACACGTACCAAGCAATAAACCACGATTTTATTCGGTATATAAATATAAAAAAAATTCTTTAAGGAGTTAAGAATAATACACGGTCCGTGATGAAGCATTTTTGCCTACATACATGCATCTCTACAGTGAAACCCTCACCATTTCCACAGCAGCTTTATAAAAACAATACCCGAGACAACAACGGACCGCGTGCGCACAACCGAGCGAATACTGGCACTTACGGCAAACGCCGATTATTGCTGCGAACATATGGCGGCGGAGGGATAAGAACCACATCTCCTCTCTGAGTAGGTCACACCACACAACAAAGAACCCAGCAAATTCCCCAGGGAAAAATGGGCACCCAAGGTCTACTACAGCTACCGTAATGCTTGGCAGCGAGGCAAACTACGGAGAATTAGTCACTTCACAAGAGAAAGGCGGCTTTCCAACAAACGGGCAGGTCTTGTCGTTCAAACTAACCCGTCCTCCCCAAAAAATCATGGAAGCCAAAATAATTTTATAAAAGAGAGGCAATAAACACGGGATATATTTGTACTCACGTCCTTCCTCGCCAGCTTTATCACAAGGAGGTACTGGCTAATGTAAAAATCTATTTGGAGCACCAAAGTAGTACCAGCGATTCTACCTCACTGCCTACCGTCCGCCGTCCTCACTCGGTAAACATCTTCCGAAATCAGCCATCGAGACGCGCCATGTCGTCCCCAGGGACCGCGTCAGCCACCCGAGCATTGCAATAAGAGCTTGTTTTCAAGGCAGATGAGTCCGTTTTAACTAAGCGTGCCTTACTGAACTTTATCAAACCGAACCGTCAGCCGCACCGATACATACTTCCATCTCTTCGGCAGAGTTCACCATCGCCCGCACTCGGCTCTTCCATCACTTGACCCCCACGAATTGTTCTGCCCGTCCCATCGCATCAGTCTGACTGACGCTACGTGCGACGTGGGGGCCAGGAAAAGGAAGGGGAGGGGGGTTATAGCTTAGCGCGGTCAGGTTCGTACGTGGCTAAATAACGTCTTGACGGATGTACAGCAACTATTTTAGCACTCGTTAAACTGCCAGACTTGGCGATCAATCCAGTTTCTAAGGGTAGTGGGAAGCCTGGACAAATCAAAGGATTCAGAAGCAGGTTTTCATTGGAAAACCCCAATCCTACTCCATGAGCAAAACCAGAAAAAATAATTTATTCTATTTCCAAACTACACTGTAACTTATACTTTACCTTTTACGCCGGAGAGTCAGAGGAAATCAGACTCAAGATCAGGCGCGCGAATGCCAGATAATTAAACAAGCGGATCGCTGCCGCATAAATCAAGTTTTAGGTTTACAGCACACAAGTCTTCTACTGTAATACAAACCAGGATGACTTTTCAAATGTTTTTATGTCAGCGCTGACCTAAAAAAACCCAGTGGCAACTCCAGGGGTCGGATTCCCTCCCTGCTGGCACCTCCCAGGGCTGCCCAGGAGGCAGCAGGGTTAGACCCGAGGACCAGGAGGGTTAGACCCAAGGACCAGCCTGATTAAAAGCCTGTTCTCAGTATTTGCATAGCTAATCAGTCGAGTGTTGGGAGTCATTTTATCTGAGCAGCACTAATGAGCTACATCACCACTATTACTGCAGCATCACCCACCCACAAGCGCCTTGCCGACGATTTATTTTTACCTTGTTCCACAGCAAAGCAAACACGGATCTAGTGAAGAAACTTCGTCCTGACACCTCCCCTCTACCAACGCCTGCAAGCTCGTCGCTTACTAAAGCAGCAATAATCCACGTTTCCATTTCAGCTCTCCTTCCCTAATACATCACCACTATTACTGCAGCATCACCCACCCACAAGCGCCTTGCCGACGATTTATTTTTACCTTGTTCCACAGCAAAGCAAACACGGATCTAGTGAAGAAACTTCGTCCTGACACCTCCCCTCTACCAACGCCTGCAAGCTCGTCGCTTACTAAAGCAGCAATAATCCACGTTTCCATTTCAGCTCTCCTTCCCTAAGCGCTTGCCACGCAGCAGACGGCACCGTCACGGTTCCACGCCGGCACAGCAAACACGCGTTTTTCCGAGCTCCGATGCACCGGCACAGCCGCATCTCTGTGCAAAACGGGGTTTCCACAGCGATGAAAGTAAAAAAAAAATTCAACAAAGATCGTTCTAAAGGTGGTTCAAAGGCCACACTGGGGACCTCCACCCAGCTCGCACTGAGATCTTTGTTATTTATCATTAATTCCCACAGAACAAGCTCACTGAGCCAACATAATTTTTTTTTTTGAGAGAGAGAAAATATATATTTCATGCCAGTTCTGCCCCTTGGAAGCTCGCAATCCACAATAAGCAGCAGCCCTGTGCTCTGGTGTGGCTTCACAACGAATCTCATACAGATAAAAAAGTCAAACCGGAGCCCTTCCGTGCAGCCTGGACTCCTGATGCTCTAAAAAAATCCACAAATATCCACCAAACAATGTACCGTATTCAACACAACGGGTACTCCGGCAGGGAGTCCCACAATTTTGGGCAGGTTTTCATTCCTGCCATTACAAATTAGCAAGTAAAAGTTTCCAAAATATAAAAGAAACTACGTGGATGTATGAAAGAATTATACAGCATGCCTATTGCGTTGGGAAGGGATGTAATTTAGCGTTTTCCAGCACATCAGCTATAGAATGGAATTAAAATTGAGAAGCTCTTTAATATTCCCTATAACTCCCTATAATGATTTAAAGAAAGCATATTTTAGCAGATAAGAGCGCACACACTGGCTACAGTTAGACACACCACTATTTCTCTGGGAAATGTATGTAATAGTTCACATAGCAATGTTCTTTTTTAAATAGCAAGGAGGAGCAGGAAGCTCTTTGGCAGCGGCTTTGCGGTTCAAACTTGCAACGTCGAGAATTATTTTGTTTGCTTTAACTTGGAAAACCATTTGGAAAGCACTGCCTCTTCAGGAGCAGGCTCTCAAGGGGGGAGGGAAAAAAAAAAAAAAAAAAATCACAGCCACGGTCTGCTGCCAAATCCAAATAAACTCAGCAGGGAGCAGGGGAGGACCCCAGAGATGGAACCACTCCATCACCCCACCTTGGTGGCCAAAACTGCCTGGGCAAAGGTGTTTCTGCCCTGGAAGGGCCCACCTTGGGGTTCCAGCACTGGGACCCCCCCACGCCCTGGGATCCCCCCCTCCTCGGTTCCGGGACACCCCC
>NW_009260403.1:908477-918655 GCF_000687185.1 Egretta garzetta | reverse complement strand
CGGGGGGAGAGGGGCTGGGCGCAGCCCCGCGCCCCCTTCACGCTTCGTTAAAAGCGAGACGCGGCATTATTTCAAGCATATACGCTCAGATCCGACGATTACGGTGTTATCCTGCTCTCTTACCCAAGTCGTCTTTGGTTTGGGGGGGGAAAAAATAATAATAATAATAATAAAAATTAATCAGTCTACGGCCATTGAAGCGTAAATTCAAAGGGGAGGGGAAGGAGAAGCTCTGGGGGAGAGCAGCCGAAAGGGGGGAGGAATCGCACCCCACCGCCGCAGCGAAGAGCGAACCCAGCGCCTCGCTGGCGCTGCTCAAATCCAAAACGCCAAGGCTGGGGCTGCGGGGTTACCTCGTTCCCAGCAGCTTTTCCGCTCCGAGGGGCCGATGCCGCTCTTCGCCAGGGTGACCAGCGAGTGGTTTCTCGCTATCTGCTCCAGTGGGGAGTGTCTCGGCAGCGATGAATCACGCCGGTTTATCCCAGCGTAATGTTACCGAACAGCTTTGCTCCAGCAGAACTCTATATGCGAGGCTGCGGGTTTTCATCTCTTGCCAATTTCAAGTGGGTTTTGCTATCATTAAAAGAATGTAATTACGTAGATCTCTCTGTATTCAAGGCTGTTTCTCAACAGACCGAACATAAATACCTACACGTACTTAGAGAAGCATGACATCACACTTTAGCTCAGTTAAGTGGCTTTTAGATAACAAGCACTGCCCCATCCTGGAGAATGTGGAGAGGAGATAAAACATTGAAGAAGAGCCGTGACTGCCAGCCCTTTGTTTGTACATAGTAGCGTAAAGTTTAACAGCACAATTTAATGCATTTCGGTGCGTTAATTAGTCATGCAGGAAGTATTCAAAACAGACGAGGCAACAATTCATCAAAAAAGCATTAATATTAAATTAAATCAGCAGTGGCTGCCAGCTGGAAGCTGCTAACAAAGCCAGGAACGCTCTTGCTGATGGGAGAAGCTACACAACCTGTCCCCCCCTCCCACCCCGCGCTCCCCAAACACAAATCAGGGCCGGGGGCTCCGGTCTTTCCTGCTCCATGCTGCTCCCGTCTCCTCTTTCAGTGTTTATGGGAATATAATCTGCAAAATGTAAGCGCTCTCAAAGAGTTCCCCGACACAGCCAAAGACAGATTTCTCCTCTGGGCTTTGAGCCCTGCCACGCGTATGCTCCTACGTCTAATTTCATTTTTTTAAAGAGTTGCTCTGTTGATATAACCCTTATTCACTCACTGGAAAGGCTGCAAAGTCGGACCCAAGTCTTAAATTGTTTATCATTTACCTACACAACATCTTGGAGAGGTCCACGTTTTCCTCCTGGGGTTAATACAGTATAAATATTCATTTCAAGGATTGCTAGGAGATTTGCAGGAAAAATATTGCACAGTGGAGGACTGACTGGGGGTCACAAAAATAAAAGTCAAGGGTGGACCTCCTTAAACTGCTGTATCCCACCAGTCAGGTAAAGCCTGAAGGAGGACTTGAAGAAGTGGCTGGGAAAGAGAGAAGCAGTTTAGGCACACGGGCAATATCTACAGAGGTCCAGGAAAGCCTTCAAGGGACCGAGGACCAAAGCTTTGTGAGAGCAGGGCAAGATCCCCTTCCTCGCCCCGCCACGGGACTGGAGCTGCTGGGTGTTCCTGGGTGCTGAGCTGCTCAGGTAGAAGATTTGAAAGGCAGATGCCAGCTCCAGGCATAAGACCTTAGTCAGGGCTGGGCGTGGAGGCAGGGAGCTTGGTGCTGAGCAGGCAGTGCCTGGATGGAGGGGACGGGAGCCAGAAAGCCCATGCGAGGAGGAAGTTATGGCAGCCCTGGTTAGATCCGGGGCATCGCTGGGAGCGAGGAATGGTTTACTCGCTGGGTTCACAGCTTGCATCAGGTGGTGGCTGTAAAGCTGCTGTGGCACAACAAGTCTTTGCTGAGAGGGTAGCCAGCCTTACCCTCCAAAATCAATGGGGGGAGAGAGAGAAATCTGCTTTTTAGGGGAGCTAACAAGAAAACCAGGCTGAAAGAGTGGCATAGGCACCGCTTGCTAACAGAGGGCCAACACCCCGGGAGCAAGGTCCTGGGTCATCCTCTAAGCCAAAAAACCCTGGCCTTATACATAGGATTTAATAATACATCAGTAATTCTTTTCATATTTATTCCCACAAATACCATTCATAGGAACAGGCTCATCTGGCTGGAGCTTTCAGTGAATCGTCCCAATGAATCAATTGTAACCGTACAGACAAGGAGCTTCCCGAACAGAAAACCAAAGGAACCGCAAGACCGTGGGACGGCATCGTGAAGACAGAAAATTTAGAAGGACAGGCAAGAAATCCCACTAACAGCACCAGGCTTTTAAGAGCTGTAAGTCTCATGAAGGCTGCAAAAGCCTCCTGTTTCTGTAGGGAGATTATGAGGTCAAAATATCTAATTGAGAAAGGTTTTATATCAATTGATTTATTCCAGCTCACTCCATCAGCATCCACAGAAGGTACACCCGCCTGACTCTATGTGCATGTATAAAAGAGAGGTATTTCAAAGAGCTTGGAAACCTTGTACGTAAACCTGTCGTTAAAATAGCTCGTAAAATTATCCAAGTTACGAAATCAATTGTAAAGCATTTTAAGAGCCCCATACTGACTTGAGGATTAAAGAAATAATTGATGTTAACCATAAAAAAGCCAGGTAATTTACTGTGAAAGATATTTTTTTCTTCTCCTAAGAACCTATGCACCCCTTTGAGCACCAAGATGGGATATTTAAGGCAGGCTCGCGAGCAGCAATTAACCGCAACGGTCCAAGTCAAGTGCTATGGTGTCTTATGCCAAGTTAAACCAGGGAATCCCAAAGCATCAAAGGCCAGCTATTAATAGCTATTATTAATTCATTAATTTCAAAGATTACATGAAAGCATTAACAGTCATCGCCAAAACCGGCCGGCAACATTAGTTCTGTTGATAGCAAATCCTGGTTTTGTCCTTCTGGTGAATGAACGAGCGACATCTGGTCCTTCAGAAAGGGTTGGGGGGCTTGGAGGGGCCTTAAGTGCCTTTGTGCGCTATGCAAAAATAGATTTAAATTTTCACATATCTTTGCAGACTCTTCCTAATTGGCCAGGCATGAAAACACATTACTGTTTAACTGTATCTATCTTTGGGGCAGCCCTTGCTCTCTGTGCCGACACTCAATGCGTTTTATTCATCCGCTTGCTTGTGATGGTTTATGAATGATCACTTCATAGCCGGGGAAGATGAAAGCCATTTCTTGAGCTACATATAGCTTATGCAAAGAGCTGTGTGCATCTGTGGCTCTTGGCACTGCTAGATCAGATTCCTCAAATTCCCCATAAACACTGGGAAAACAGCTAAACTGGGAAATTATGGTTTCATTCTTTGCGTCCATCATGACCTAGTCTAGTCTAGGCACAAGCCTGAACTTCCTTCCCCCTGTGTCTTGGAACAGTAACTCTCCTATTAAACGTACTTTATTATTACTATTTATAGATCTCCACTACCAGCGTCAGATACAACACGTCTGCCTAAATTAAATTTTGCTATGTCCTTTTTTTAAAAGCCAGTTTTAATCACCTTTACACCTTGGCTGAAGCTTTGCCAAAAGCACCCGGCATTTGGTGTTTCTGAAGGAACGCCTCCATTACTGCAGTAGTAGACAGTCCCCAGAAGGCACACCACCTATTTTCTATAACCCCCTGGATTTAGACCAAGATTTTGGAAGACAAAGAGTGTGTAAATCATTAACCTTTGGGCTTGATGGAATTAAGGGCTGGACATCTGTGAGCAGGCTGTACAAAAGCCAGGGCACGGCAGAGATGCTCGCACGCTCCACACCTCTGAGCAGCCCTTCCAGCCCACCTTCTCCTGGGGGCTCACCACCTGGGGCAAGAAGATGATAGAGAGATGGTGAAACACGACAGTGCTCCCAGGTATCCCAAGTCTGGGTGTGCTATAATGATGATTTTCCTTGTTGATGGGAACTGAATCTCCACATCTTTAAAGAAGGGGTCTTGACACAAAGAGGTTGTCCAAATTATAACCCTTCATCTATCTTCTGCTTCCTACAAACCTCAGGGAAACTGAGGTGTTTGTGTGCTGACCCCAGAAAGCACCACTTAAAAAACCAGCAGTCTCAGCAAGGAAAAGTTCAAAATTGGGGACAAGGACAGTAAACCTTACATCAAAGGAACACAATTGAAAATACTGAGTTTTGAAACTTCAAGTCCAGTTGCTACCGATGTTCTACCAAATTGTCTTACTTGGTAGAAGATTCAAGGGCAATAGCTTAGAGACATATTCCAAGCTATCGGCATTTTATAGTCATATTACAAATGTAAGGCTTAGGTTCCTGCATGCCCAAACAGTCCTTGGTTTCATGTGGAATTAGTGACATAATTAACAACATTTAATAACATTCAGCAGCTTACTCAGAGCCAGAAGACTGAATGAGCAGCCCAAATGGGTGCCTTTCTATGATATCAGCAAGACCAAATTTTCCAGTCCTACAAAGGGAATTAAGGCAAATATCTATGGTGTTACTGGTCTCTAGCATCTAGAAATTACTTTCCCAGTAGGAAAACTGGGAACACACTATTAAATCACAGCGTTTTATGAGGAACAGGACATACCAGGCATTCTTGTATCCTTCACTTGACTTCAGACTTCCTGGTTTAAGTATCACGTGAAGAGAGAGAAAAATTGGATCAATTACTTGTTCTAATTGCATCCAGTCTAACACCCCGACCACCAAAGCAATCTCAAAAAGAAAAGGATTTCGTACCAGTTCAGCATCCCTTCATTTTCAATGGTGACTCTCAAATACGACTCCTTTTGGACATCCCTTTGAGAGAGCATGGCTTAATAGAACAAAACGTAACACCTACCTGGTGTTATAAAACCCCTCAATACTTCAAAAAGGCAAGAAAACTTTATAGGAAAAAATGAGGTAAGGTCTACAGAAAGATGGGCAGGTAAAGAAAAGTTGGAGGGAAAAAAGTAGGAGTGCTTCAAGGGCAAGGGGGGAGCAGAACATGGAGAAATAAGCACATGGGGAAGGGGAACGGAAGATTGAAGATGATCCAAGATTGGGTGACAGAAGAAATCCCTAAAATCCTCAAGGACCTGCCGTCCTCCACCTGACAAGGAACGAGATTAATTAGCCAGCACAGGGTTCTGTGCCACAGCAGAAGCATGGATGTGCCCAAAATCTTCTTGTAAGATAAAAAGGTGGCCAAGTCACTAAGGAATGTGAGGCAGAAGCTCGAACCGATGCAACTAAAACATTCACATGCAGCCAGGCAACGTTACATTTCTTCGTAGAAGGTACCGAAGGTGTGTGGCGTGTTTTAACAACACGCTCCACAATTTATAAACTACAGTTCCAGCACGCCCGCTGTAACCCACCAAGAAAAATATTTTAGCAGAAGACTTATGGCGTGTTTTTCCTTCCCTGCCAGGCTTTGGCGGGAGACACCTCTGGGCCAGGACAGGAATTCCAGAGGTGGGAATCAACCATAGAAACTATAATCAGGAGCCTTTCTACCAGATGGAGGATGCTTCACAGAAAGTGCACTTCTGGATCAGTAGCAGCCGTAAAAAGCACGGAACCATGACATAAAGGATTAAAAAAAAGAGTGAAAAGGGGGTTAAATTTTTTTTTCCACGCATTGGTTTTTTTGCAAAGACCGAGGAGAAAAGTGACAGGCATGAAAGAGACCCTGATTGCCTATTATTAACTCCTAGTAGCCCCATTAGTTTATTTACTAGAGTGAAAACTAATAAGGAGACTAATGAGAGGTTTGGTTTGAGGCCTTGTGGCGTTTCATTACAGTCTGGTGGAAAATTGGAAATGAACCTGATAGCTCTGTGCTCCATTAACTCTCTCGGATCGACATGAAAATGCCAACGCACATGCCTGTACTCAGCCGTACTTTCCAGGAGAGCTCCTAAGGATTTTTTTTGGACAACTTTTAATCCCCCAAGTAGAAGATTTCTTGCTATTTTTCCTCTTTGTGCCTAGCACTGCAGTGGGCCAACACTAAATTTCATTTGGCATCAACATAATAACAGTTTGTAATGCCTGTCGTGCCTTTGATCAGGGTCTGTCAAAGCACGGGACAAAATGTAATTAATTAAGCCTCCTGATATTCCTGGGGTCAGTAGTGGGATAGAGCGGCGTCACTTCACCTCCCCGGCACGGGGACAGCCAGCCCCACCACGCTGCTCCATGGTGCAAGGAAGCGTTAATTCCTTCAGTAACCTGCTCGGTAAAGATAAACGCTCAGCTGGTGGAAACTCCAAATGGTTGGATATCTCAAAGCTGGGTATCTCCAACTCAAGAGATGGGGAGAGGATAGAAAGCACGATGCGGTATCTGCTGGGGTTGGGAAAGGAAATTCAATTCATTGCTTTTGCTTGGTAAGTATCTTAGAAACGCCAGTGTGAATGAATACAGCAACAGCACTGCACAAAGAAATTAAAATATTTTGGAAACTTTTCCTGGATACATTAGAGAAACAGGAAGCAAACAGGTAAGATTGGCAAAAATTTTTTCAATGAAAGGGTTGTCAGGCACTGGAAGGGGCTGCCCATGGAAGGGGTCGAGTCCCCACCCCTGGGGGGATTTAAAAGCTGGGCAGACGAGGTGCTTAGGGACAGGGTTTGGGGGTGGGATGGCAGGGTTAGGGGAACGGTTGGGCTTGATGATCTTAAAGGGCTTTCCCAACCTCAGCAATTCTGTGATTCTAAGATTTCCTACAGTTTAGGGCGAAGGAAACAATAAAGCTGTTTTAACCAGCTGGATAACAAGGCGGCCCTTTCCTTCGCAAGGGGGGATGCATTTACAGCAGACTGCCACATCATCTGCCTCTCTCCCCATAAGCTCGCCCAGCATCCCTGCACGTGCGTCGTCTCTGGTAGCACCGCGGATCTTTTGACTGCTTGATGTTTTCATTTCTGGTGGGTTTTCATTAATAAAACCCCCCACAACTCCGTTTTGGGAATGAATACCTACTTGCATCCATGTTCAAAGAGCAGCCTCTATCCCCCGCAACCCATGCACTTCAGTTTCCTCCCTGAATCTTAAAAACGAGCGGGTGGGCTAGAGTTACCCATCGCAGACCCTATATGAGTGTGGGTATGTATGCTAGGGAGCATCTAGGTTGTGTGATAAATAACCTAGCATTTCACAAAATTACAGCTTTCTGTTTGGTTGGGTTGTCACCATTCCTTCTAGAGGAGCAAGCAAAACCACCGCTATCAAATACAGTCTCTCCGGGTCAAAGTCACATGAGGAGCACCTCTACATTTGCAGATGCACCAAAACCTTCAGGTGCAAAGCATCTGAGCTTTCTGGAGATGACCCATTTGGTTTCTTAGGAGGGAAAAAGATTGCCTGCAGAAAATAGCCAGCTATGAATAGCAGAAATGGTTGGCAATTTATAACAACTGGATCCTCAATTAAGTACAAGGGAAATACCTGTACTTACGTTCTCAGCTCTCCAGCAAAACTAGATAGACAGCACAACCAAGACAAAATTTTTAAATTTAAAAAAAAAAAAAAGTGGATTTAAAGGGAAATACCAAAGGGGGCCAAACCAACAAGTTTTATATTCTTCCCTCAGGGAACAAGTCTCTAAAGCAGGTGCAGAGATAAACAGCAGAAGGCACGGCAGAGTGGTGCAAACACGACATGGAAGAAATAGCAAAACCAGATGCACGTGCAGTTCCATCTCCTTCCCATGAAAATGGTGTCAGGCATCATTAAATTATTTCACTGACCCCAGCTCAGGAAGCTGTTGAAGGAGTATGTGTACACACAGTTGCTTCAACTCTTTGGAATCTGAGACCAATGTGCAATTTTTCCCCTGAAGTATTTTGCAAGATTCTGGGAATGGGAGAAATCTCCTGAAAGCTGCCCCCTTTGCCATCATCACACGCACGACCTTTCTGTTTGGGGACAGTTCCAGCCTTCATCAGGACTATTTGATCTGCGCAGAGCCCCACAGCAAAGAGCCCTTGTTCAGCTTGAAGCGAGACACCCAACTTCAATAAGCACCTGATCCCACGTCCACTGAAGCTGAATTCATGCAGCTCTCCCACCACCTTCAGCCTTGCTTGATTAGGCTGCAAAAAAATAATTACAAACTTCTCTTTCTTTTTTTTTTTTTCCCCCCGTAGCTGAATTCCCTCAATGGATTAATTTTTTTTTTTTTTTTTTTTTAAATCATCAAGAACTTCTTGGGTTTTGCCTCTCGCTTTTAAGTCAAACTTACTGGATATCCGAGGTCAGCAACCTAAGCATATTGCCTGTTGCCCTTTCTTTGCAGAGGGAGTTGATGTCTTCTTTGGGTTTACATGTTAAAAAGATAAAATATGAAATGACAATCCTATTAAAAAACAAAATAATAAAAAAAAAAAAATCAGCAGTAATTGTTCTGCCTACCATACTGGCAATTGGGCAGAACTGCGGTGCCATGTGGCCGTTTCATATACAGGATGAAAAAAAGCTTTGAGTTTAATAAAATAAGACAATAAACAAAAGAAGGGAGGAAAAAACCATTGGGAAATACTTTGCATGTCTTTATAGTGAAGATGTTAATGGTCCAAAATAACATCTGTGTTCTTCCTACATTCTTAAAAAAAAATAAAATTAAAAAAAAAATCACTTACTGATTATGCTTAGGTTGCTTTGAAAGCCCACAGCAGATTTATTATTTCCTTTGGAAAAACTGTACTTTGTTCTTCCTACAATATCATTCCCATCAACTGTAGCATGCCAAAAGAAGCTGCTTTGGGAATAAGCCAAAAGGATTGAGACAACGTGGTACACTCCAAGCACAGACTATTTATGGGCTATGAGAGAAAATCCTGTTGTAATTTTTGAAGCCTGCATTTGGTGCAAGTTAATGAGAAAGTTTGGGAGACTGAAAGGTCTCATTACGATATGTCACTCCTAGATTGCATCTTTCTTTTCTTAATTTTCTTTTAAGCTGCTCCCAAGCTGGCTAAAAAGAATCTTTACGAGAGAGGGTGAGATAAACTGAGAATTTCAATGCAAAGGTGGCCAGTCCAGATCTGATCCAGTTGGTTTGCTCTTGGGGCGAGCTGGCGCGAATGAGCCTACGCGTCGCCCAGCAGCAAGGCTGTCAGCAGAAGTGCAAGACCCCAGCTACATTTTCCCCCTGCTCTGCTGGCATCGTTTTGGGGCTGAGTAGAGAGTTTCTGGTTATTGACAATACTGTGCACAGTGATACAAATTTAGTCCCCCCTTCTGTTTGGGAATCTCTCCTTTTTTTCCCCCAGGAGCCCACTCATTTTTCCAAATTATTTACGAGGTAATCCTGAGCAACAGCTTTAATGATGAGGGTTATCTGCAAGACTGGTGCCCACTGGCCATAGCTGGTTTGCTCGGAGAGCTGCCTAGATATAAGGAAGAAATTCTTTCCAGTGAGGGTGGTGAAACCCTGGCAGGGGTTGCCCAGAGAGGGGGTGGAGGCCCCATCCCTGGGACCATTCCAGGCCAGGTTAGACGGGGCTGTGAGCAACCTGATGTGATTCAAGGTGTCCCTGCTCCTGCAGGGGGGTTGGGCTGGGTGACCTCCAGGGGTCCCTTCCAGCCCAAACCATTCCATGATTCTGCCTCTCAGAGCTAACCACCTCCTTCCCAAATGGAAGACTAAAATGAGCTGACAGTTTGAAAAATGACTTCATTGCTAGTAACGGATTATTTCTTGTCATTAATCTTCTCATGTGATTAAGTCAAATCCTTTGAAGAGAAGCCATTTTCCTAAGTGGGCGCAGAAAAACCTGTCATGAAAATAGGGAAGATGGTCAAAAAGAAGAGTTTTGGCGTGCGGTGGGAAGCGACTGCTGCAGGTATTGACTAGCTGGTGAGCTCTGGGACCTTTGTGTTAAGTGTCTATGTAAAAATACATAGAACTTCAGGTACTAATGAAATAGTTCATGCAGTGGCCTGGTGGGAGTGCTGGCTCTACTCCTGCAACCCTCACTGTCTCGGTGGCACCACAGCAGTCTGCACTGGACTGCTAGTTCAGTTCTTTCACCCCTAGCATTGCAATTCATTGCATGCTGCAACGTTGTTCAAGCAGGGAAAAAAGGAGCTAAGCTAGCGGCTGGCACGTTAACGACAGAGGTGATCAG
>NW_009260403.1:894060-908467 GCF_000687185.1 Egretta garzetta | reverse complement strand
TCCCTTACGGTACAGGGGATCTACACGTGCAGCATCGCATCCTTTGGTGTGATGGTTTTGTGACCATACCCAGCCCTACAGTAGTCCTAAATTTTGACACGGCACATTTTCATGAAATGTTTTTTTCTCTTGAACAGAGTCCTGGGGAAAAAAAGCCACTAAACCGAAGTTTGGGACTAGAGAGAACGTCCTTCACCAGCAAATCTCATCCTTATCCACTGCAAACAGTTCTGCCATAAAATCTGGTTCACAAGGGATCAACTCCCACGTTAAACATGCAGCTCCTCCAAGAGGATGGCTCTTCCCAAGCCTCACTGATCTGGTCACCTCCAGGAGCACTCCCCTCTGCCCAGGGTACCCATGGCTGCACCCCATGGCTGCGCCCCATCCCAGATTGCTCCCAGCAGCGACGGTGGTCAGTGATGGGCCTCTCAACGTAGGCCTGCTCTCTTTAGTACAGCATGTGTGCAGATGAAGTCACGAAGCAGAAACCCCTTGAAGTTATTTCTTGGGCCTCTTCTAAAGGGTGAAGGTGGCGCGTCTTTGCTTATCCATAACTCCAGTAGGTCCCATTTGTTCTTGTGCCAACTTCTCGTTTCAACAGTGCAGCTCAGTCCTGCTTCCCCCGAGCGCTCCCAACCCATAGGACTTGCTCTGTGCCCTCCCCTTCCCCTCAGTCTCCAAACTACTTACGCAGTGGGAGAATGTGTCCCCGGCGAGGGAACGGTTGCTGGAAGTGATGTAGGCAAGGTTGGGGAAGAGCTGAGTTACCTGCAATGAACCTCACCGGCACGGTTATACCCCAGAGCCCTTGGTCATCCCCTTTTCTTCACTCAGCCCCCAGGGACCCACAACCAACGTGTCCTGCGTGTGCCTTATTTTCACTAACGAGTTCAACACTGGGCATTCCCGCCCAGAGCCATGGCTGTTCTCTGCAAGTTCCTTTCACTTCTGGAGCTAACGTGAAACTAAGCTGGAGGGGAAAGCTCAGGAGTTGATTTATGTGAAGAAGTAAAAAACGGTCGAGTTCAACCTACTCCTTGTCGAAAGCCCAAATCTGGAAGCATTTCTGAATACTCGCTGCAGAACGCAGCTCCTAATGAAACACTTGGATTTAGCGATTTTTGCACAGAATGAAGGACCCAGGGTCGGCTACTTCAACGTGCTGACACGCTCTGGCTTTTGGCACACATGAGTCCACAGAGGAGGGCTGGAAGACATCCGGAGTGTTTTAATTTTTTCAGTTCAACAGGAGAAAACCATTACAAGCATGATTGGTGCATCGACTTCTAAATGTAAAACTAGAAAATGTCAAACCATCCCAAAAATACTACCAGATGCCACCTGTCAGTCGTTAAAAAAACTTTGCTGTTTTGTACTAAATTAATAATAGCAACTTCTAGGGAATCTTAAAATTAGGTTGTGGGATTAGAACTGTACCTAGGAATCTCCTTATCTAATGGGCAAACAGGCAATATTTTGAAGGATTTATAATGCACCTGAAAAATAAACACAGCTTCTCCTATCTGTTTACTTCTCAGTACCCACTTTACGCTCACAGCCGCGGAGCCAAGCAGTCTGCTTCTCCGCAGAAATCAGAGGAGCTGTAAAATTGCGTCAGCGTAAAGATAAATGTCTTCACCTGGGAGAGACAGGGATCCACGGCGAGCAGAAAGGAATGTGAGAAGAGATCTACCACAAACGCCACAGTGATAGTAGCCGGGCAACCCGTGAACGCGCCCCGAACTGCAAAACTTGGGAAACGCAACTGAAATCCAGCCCTTTCCCCATCACCGTGCAAAACGTTCCCAGTCAGGCTGCTAAGTCCTGCTTTCCAAATGCTTTTGAGTCATTGGAATACGTGGATATCTTTAAAAAAATTAAAGGTGCTTGCATGTTTCTTCCTGGAGTATTGAAAATTCAGATTTTGGGTTTTTTTTTTCCTTCAAATCTTGGTTATGAGTATCAAACACTGAATATGATGTATTGCTTCAGTGGAAGAGACACCGGTGGGAGTTAAACCCTTCTTGCATTTTTTTCTGGTTTGTTTTTTCATTTGTTTGCTTGGTTTTTTGCATATTCTTCAAGCTCATTAGCTGCCACTTGAACGATTCCTTTCTCAAAATAGCACAATGACAACCGATCATCTCCCGCCTACCTACCTTCATCACAGAGATGTTCATCTCCAAGATTATTACTTAGTTTCCCACAAAACGTGACGGCTACAAAACTCCCTATTCGGGAATAATTAATGCTCTGACAAGCAGTGGTGGCCACGGCTCAGCACGGGGAAAGCCAAGCACGTTAATCAGGAATGTGTCTGAATGAGGATGGGAATGCCTCGTCCACAGCCACAAAGCTCTCCAGCTCTTCTACCATGGCCCAGCCCCAAAATGTGAATTAAATTCAGTTGGGCTACTCGCATGCTTAGATTTACATGTATGCTTAAAATAGATTTAGATTGGGATCCAGTCCAGCTGGCAACTGGAACAGACTCATTAGAGGGTTATCGGGACCCGCGGCTGGAGGGTGAAAAAGGCTCTCATTGTGGTCTTGTAGCTTATGTGAGAAACTGAGGACTTATTTAGTCATCCTGGAAGGTCAGAAGGTGCTGAGCATCTATGGCTATAACGGAACAGGGCTGGCGAGCATCACACGCCAGGCAGCAAAGAAAAAAAAGAAAAAAAAAAAAAAAAAAAGCAACACTCACCGTTAACGCTTCCACATCAGGAGGTTAACTACAAATACAGCCCATTATTGCTAACGAAAGACAGATAAGAAGCGTGCTGAAGATAAAACACCAGAAATACCGCAAAGCCATATACCGTTAGGGAACCGGCACGCGACGGCAGCGGCGGCACATGTCGGAGGCGGCTGAGCAGGGCAGCGGCACCGGGGTCTGCGGGAGCCACCACAGCACCATCTCCAGCAAAAGCAAAGGTGATGAGGTCAGAAAAACCACACCAGCGTTTTGAAGGGCAAGAGGGTTAACTCTTGGTTGTCCCAAATATGAGGCACGGGAGAACCCAGTGTGCTCTCGGCGTGGCCCCGTTGGCCTGCATGTGCGTGCCCTCCCCCCCCAAGATGCCCTCATTTCTCTTTAGACAAACCAGGCACCATTGCCAAACCAACCGTTGTGCTGTTTTGAAGGAAACCTGCTGGAGTTGTTCTCCAGAAGGCAGACGTGGCTGCAGAGCAAAGGAATTCACAAAGGAGAAGCAGGGCACAGCCCAAACAGGGCTCTCCATTTCAACATTGCCTTCAGCCTCACATGTGCACACTCTTCCTCCCGCCTGTCCCCATCTCCTACTGCTTTCACTCTGCCCACCCCTGTTCTGCTCCCCGGCGCCTCTTGCCCTGCGAGCACTCACACCCCCCCACGCCATCGCTTTAGGACTGGGCAGGACAGGAACAGGAGAGGAAGAGAAAGGCTTAACCAGCACAAAAGGAAAAGCGTCACAAGAGCAGCAACAAGAAAGATGGGGGCTCTGAAACCCGTGACGCCCAGAGGAAGGTCTGGTGAGTGGGAGCTGTTCAACCTATGGACATTTTCTGATAGAGTGAAAGGGCAAGTTCATTAAAGATCGCCAAGGGATGACCTCTTCAGCCTGTTCACAATAGATGTGAGCACTTCCAATCCAGCAAAAACCACTCAAGCTAGATGGGAGCAAAAACCTAATGGTAAGGGCAGTGAAACATAGGAAGAACTTTCCTTGCCCTCAGCAGAGGTCTTCCAGTCCGGGTTAGACAAGGGCTCCTGAGGAGGACCGGGAGCAGAGTTGCCTTTGTGCCCATCTAGCCGAGACTTCTTGAGGTCCCCAATATCAGTGGCACGTCCTGGCAAGCTGACCGCAGATGTTCCCTACCAGAACATCCTCTGCCACCAGCACATCTCCGCACGCCAGGAGGAATGTCTGCTCCACCTCTCGCTGCTCGGAGAGCGCTAAACTCTTCGACAATCAGCTGCCCCAGTCCCTTTCCAGCGGCTTGGGACACTCCAAATAGTTTTTGAGAGTTCTAACTTGTTTTTCCAATTCATTAATGAATACTTTATCTTGTTAATCTGAAAAGCTGGAAAGGGATAACTGTCTTTAAGATTAATAGCAGAAACTGGGGGGGGGAGGGAGGAGGGGAACGTGAAACAAAATTCCTTCAAGTCAAGAGCGTATTTTGCTAATGCAACATGATTAATGACAAGGATGATATTATATTCATGGAGAAATTTATTAAAGTACACTTTCCAGATTTCACAATTAATCCCATTCTCCTGGACTACAAGTTAATGGGCATTTTCCCAGACCTCAACAAGAGCAAAGTACAAATCCCAGAAGACAGGGACAGGCTGTCCCGTAACCAAATACATCACTGCTAATGTCACACCAACCTCACGCTTTCAGGCCAACTGCATGTGCTCATATATGCACATCAGAAAATCTCTGTACTAGTCTGCCAGTGTCTGCAATGATTTATAGATGAAGGTTTTGAGGAATGCTGAAAAGACTGAGTTCCAAAAATCTGCTGATGAAGGTTACTGCCAATGAACTCTCAAAGAGGGGTTTTCTTCCCCTTGTTTTATAAATCAGGCTATGACCAAAACGCGTTTCTGTAAAGCTAGATCCTGTGCAAACCTGGTCTTAAAAAAACATGAACATATGCTCCTGCGGCAAGACGTTGTACGGGGAAGGTGTTCAGGCCCTTCCCTTCATCCAGCTGACTTTCCCTTCTCCAGATGTCTGAGCCCCAAACCTGCATACAGAAGGGAAATTGTTGTCCCCAGGGGAGTTTATGTCATCTCATCCCATCAGCAGGTTCTTTTTCCTCCCTTACCTTGCTAGGGATCCCAACCTCTGTGCAAAAGCTCTGGCTTCCACTACGAACAGCAGCGAGCTTGCACCCCAGGCCGCTGCGCCTGGCCCCTGCATTGCAGGGATGCACTGATCACAGGGGGACAAGGTCTGAGAAAAGGGCTGGAGGCAAAGCACGAGACCTCTTGCCCAAGCAGATGCCGAGCATTCTGGGGAAAGGCTGCCCAGGAGAACGTCTCCTGCCTGGGGGACGCACCGTGCTCATGGCCGCACTGCACAGACGTCCTTGGGTGTCCTGATGGACCCCGACACCGGTTCAACTATCCCTGCACAAGCCACCTTACACATGCACGGCTGCACTGCCACAGCTGGCTTTTCCATGGACTGTGAGCATCCTTGCACGGGGGTGGCTTAGGAACATCCATTCCCAATGTCTGAGGGACACCCGCAGTCACCCCCCACCAGGTCCCTCTTGCTGTAGCCCTTCGATCCCTTCCCGTTACCCTCCCGTCGTTCTCCCCAGTGCCTCAGGCAACACCAGAGATGCTTTTGCTCAGATGTAGAAATGCCCCAGTTCTGGCCTCTCCTGCAGGCAGGTTGGCTCCGCTGGCAAATCATAGAATCACAGAATCATTTGGGTTGGCAAAGCCCTTTAAGCTCCCCCAGCCCAACTGTTCCCCTACCCCTGCCATCCCACCCCCAAACCCTGGCCCTCAGCACCGCCTCTGCCCGGCTGTTAAATCCCCCCAGGGCTGGGGACTCGACCCCTTCCCTGGGCAGCCCCTTCCAGTGCCTGACAGCCCCAAGGGGAAGGAATTGTTCCCCATGGCCAACCTCACCCTGCCCTGGCACAACTTGAGGCCGGTGCCCCTCGTCCCATCGCCCGTTCCCTGGGAGCAGAGCCCGACCCCCCCCCTCACATGGGCTACGCTGCCAGCTGCAGCAGCCAGGTCAGCCTGGGCTGAAGCCTGAAGCCCAAAGCCCTTCTTTACAGATTTTAAACGGTGGTGAATACAGCGATCCACAACAGCTTTCTTAAAAATGAAAGCATATTTTTGAATAGGAAGTGGAAAAAAGGCGCAACAGATAAAAGCCTGATTTTGGTTCCAGACTTTTCGCAGCCTGTCGCGGGTATGTCCTACGTTATCCTGTCTGTAAACCAGGCGATCGCCCATACCAGAGAGGTATTTTGGAGGGCAATGCTTATAAAAGCCATATTCTCAGTAAGGGAATTTTTCCTCTTTCGTATACCTGAAGTCGGAGCGTTAGCAGATCAGTCACACGTGAACAGGAGCACAAATCGAAGACGGCAAAGCTAAACCCATCAGGTGTGCACACAGCAGCCCTGGGCAGGTATACGCTACACGAAGAGCACGGGAAAACTATGCACGAAGAGCAGGGTCTGACAGCGACACGAGCAAACGGCAGGCAGGACCAAACCGAACAGGACATGCTGAACACCGCCTGAGATGGCTCAAAGCCACGCGGAATTGGAGACGGGGATTTCAGCCCCAGGAAGACAGATGCAAAGGATAAACCGCAAATGCAAACCTCGGTATTTTCACTGAGAGTTCTCCTACGGCATCAGCTCTAAAATGCTGCTGCAAGACCTACTTTAACGCTGTGTAAGCTGCCTTTGGCCACCCCCCGTCTCCCTTTTTTGAGGAAAGGAAATCTTGGTTTGGTGATGTTATTGAGGCTTGCTGAATTTTGGACACCAGAGAGGGGCCATTTCATACATTCAGGGGTCAGCCTGAATTCTAAACCCACCGCGTGAGGGAAGCTGGACATGGTGTCTGACCACTCAGACTTCACCCAGACTGAATTCATCAGTTTTAGCTTTGACACCTCGGAGAGTAAGATCTCAAACAGCAAGGTAAAAAAATAAAAGTAATAAAAATAAAAAAAAGCTGTTGAGAAGGACAAAGAATTAACACCAATACCCAGCTCAGATCAGTTCAGGAGTAAACCTATTTAGCAGAAACAGTATTTTGGTTCAGCATAGGATTAGACGCGTTAGATAGAGTTTCTGTGTCCAATTTCAGTATTCCCAGCGCTTAGGAAATCGTTTAACTGCCAGCAGTGGACCTCGCTTCTCTGTCTGGGGATTGAAAAATGCGATCCCCCCCCCCCCCCCCCCCCCGCCAATACCTTTTCCTATATAAACACGCAGGAGAGCACAGCCCTGACGTTCTCAAACCCAGAAGGGCAGCGTCTTTAATCGCTCATTTTCAATCTCCGAGGCCCAGCATGAATAACGCCATTGTTGCACACACCTCGGCGCCCAACGCTAGGGTTACAGTACTTTTGGAAAGAAGTCGCCTTTGGATTGCCCCTTCTAACGAGTATCATGTTTAGTTTTTTAAGAGGCATAACAGCACACCACACGAGCGCTGCAAAAAATCAACGTTGCGTCACTCGAGCTTATATTCAGAACCAAATATATGAATTTTGACTTGCTAGCAAAGAGGTAAAACACTGTCTTTCCTCCATATAAACCAGCCCGGCCTCCCATTTGCACTATCTCCTTGCATTTATCAAGTTCAAACCAACAATGGGAATACTGAAGAAATCCAGCGAGGAAACACAGAGCTATTGAGCTGCGAGGGCCTATCGAGGATTCTATCAATCTTAATGCCTAATGCCACATTCTTCCTTGCTTAGATTTCAACGGATATGAGAAAGAGTTGAGCAAATTTTATGTAATTGCTGGGCACTTAAGAGCTTCAGAGGAGCCTGCGTTTCGCATTCGGTTACGTCCCGAGGCACAGCCCCAAATCACAGCGCGCCGGCAGTCACCCGCGTCCGCCTTATCTCGCCGTCAGGGCCATCTCAGTGCTTCCGTACCAGCCGTGCAGCACTATTTGACCTCCAGTTATCATGTCCAGAAAAACAAAAAAAGAAATAATAATTTAAGAGAGTCCACAGAGAGATTCTTACCAGCGCACTTTACTGGGCCTTTAGGTGAAACTCATGCTCCTGCCTTAGGGCTGGTGACCCTCAACTCGCTGGAGGGAGGAGTACAAAACCTAGCGAAGCTGCTTTTCACGCGAGGCAAATTACTCGGCCTCCATTTGTGGCTGAGAAATGCATGTTCATGCGAGTTCCCCGATTTTAATTCAGCCAGGATTAGTCATATGATTAAAACACTCAAAAAAAAATTCTGTTCCTTAACACATTTCTGGCAGCTTCAGCCAGAAAACCACAGGGATTTATTCGCAATAGAAATGATGATGATTTTTACTCTTTGAGGATAATATTTTCAAGCGTGCTTGCTGACTTACAGCCTACTGACCAGTCCAAAAATTTGGCTTTGATATTTTTGGCCAGGTTTTTAAGAGTATTGTAAAATTCCTTAGAAATACAGACGGTTTTAGAACAACTGCTGCCAAGTAACAACTTTAAAATCTGACCCTGAGAAGCCCGTCTTTTACTGAAAGCGAGACGAACTTCAACCATCACCTCCCTCCCCTTGCTTGGAAAGGACACTTTGGTCCCAGAAGTTGAAGTTTTACGGCCGGGAGCGGCATTGCTCGCACGGTGGCACAAAGCTGGCTGGGTACAAGCGTGCCCAGCTAATTGCACACCCCGGAAAGGGTTCTCCCCACGCTGCTTTTGGTGGTCAAAAACTCCAGTCAAGGCTGTTTGCACAATTCAATGTTAAAGCAGGCTGGATGCCTTCTAACGTAGCCTCATAACGCCTCTGGCGCGCAGGAATCGTGTGCTTTACAGAAGAGCAAAGGCAGAAAAAATTACACGGTGCAATTGCGGAAAAAGTGTTAGAATTACCCAAGCGTTCTAAACGCTCGGTTCTGTGTTTGGTTTTATGCTTTATGATGGGCAAACCTTCTTCAGTGCCGCTTTATGAGCTGTGCCCAGAGATCTAATTACTAGGGAGTTAATCGGGGGGTTACACGGCTGCCGAAGCACAGTTCTGGAGGGTATCGGTGCGAGACGGGGCCGTATACAACTTGTGCTAGTGCACATATATCGCATGAGCTGGCTAAAAGCGACCAATAAATAACTTCTCTGAAAAGTCAGTGGCACAAAAATGATACCGTGACTCGCGCTTTGGAGAAACAAATGGGGCACAAAGATTATTGCTATTTAGTGAGACCACCCACAGATGCATTCCGTAGGGGTATTTCGTGGTTAAAAATGAAAGCAAGTCATGAGAACAAAACAAAAATGGGATTTTTTTTTTTTTTTCTTTCTACAAAGGGATTTTCCTGCACAATGCTCATCTGTAGTTGATTTTCTGGAGAAGGTTTCTTTTTGTCAGATGGATCCTTTTGCTTTACTTCGCAGCTGACAGGGAAACCTGAGCATTTCTAGCCTAAGGCCCCACATAAATTCTTCCCTCCTGGATAGATGTTTACCTCTAGCTTTTGGACAGGAAAAAGAAAAAAACCAAACCAGAATAAATTCCACATGTCCCACACTCCTTGTTGTCATATACAGCCTGTGATGTAGAGGCCGTGGAAATAGTGCCTACAGAGCCTAAAGAGGACACCCCACAAAGATTCCTGGTGGGTTTCAAGTGAAGTTTAAGCCCACAGCTGGGCTGGAGTACGGCAACAAGGCAGCGCAGACAGCCCAGATGAACAGGAGAGATATTTTGAATGGTATTTGGCCTCCATTTCGGTCAGCAGCCGACTGGCTATTAATGGAAGCTTCTTCTCTGAAGAAAGATTAATAACATGTCTCAAAAACGCCGAAGGCAGTTTGCGACTAAGCAAAAAGACCCTGCTCCGAGCTGCTGAAAAGGAAGACGTTGTGGGGGAAGCACGAGAGGCGCGTGTTCAACAGACACCGAGCCTTTGGCCCGAGCGCCCAGTCATTCCATAAAGGCTAAGACTAACTTATAACAATTATTAAACGAATATTTAAAGTAGGACCTGGATGCCTTCTGTAAGACTGAGACCCGAAGGGAGGAGCTCATTCTCGATGGGCATTAAGGCCAAGCAGGTTTTGTCCCCCAGACTCCAGGCAGAGCGAAGCAGGGGTGTGAAGATGAGATTTTGTCCCCACTTTGCAGAAGGGGAACGGGGACAAAGTCAGCTGTGGTCGTGTAAGGAACAGGCGCCAGTATTTCTCGCATCCGGGTACTGTGCCCAGGCACAAGCCTTTTGCATTCTCAGCAAAAAAAGCAGAAGACCACATGAGTCTATAGGGAGCACATAAAAGAGCACATGAGTCTATAGGGAGCACACAAACATTTTGTACCTTTGTTTTCTGGGTCTGATCAGTGCCTAACGTAGCTAACCTAAACAGATCAGAATCTTTTTATCTCAATTACAGTAAGGCCTGACAAAATCGGTTCAGTGTATTGGTTTCTGAATCCATCGAGCACTTCAATCCATCAGACTAGTTTTTTATCCGTATCACCATCTTTCTCCAAAGATCCGCTCCCTCGTCTTTTTTTGAAAATAAAATAACAAAAAAAATCCCCACTGTAATTCAGTCACTCTTACTATCTCCAAAACGATCTACCTGTGCTGGATCTCATACCAGAGAGATTTACAGGACTGAGCAGCAGCAAGGGTTGGAGGTCAGTTGGGGAAGCTCTGAAATTATTTGCCTTAGGACAGCAAATTCCACAGCAGTTCCAGCAGAGCACCAGCAGAACGACTGCTTTGAACGCGCTGATGACAGACGGAAAAAGAGTTCTGCTACGTGCGCACTGCCAATGTCCTTGCACAGGGTATAATTTTCCTCTTGATAACTTACTTTCTGGAATCAAGGCGTCTCAAGCAGCAGCACTAGCTGCCCTCTCCGCTCATCCCAGTTAAATGTGCCACATCGGTGCAACCACTGCTGCAACCGGGACGCACAAACTCATGCCTTAACATTAAGTGTTACCTCTCTGCCATAGCCAAAACCATTTTTTTAGGTTTCAAATCAAATTTACACCCTGCAGTTATACGATGAATCACTGAGCTACCACAATTTCAGTAACCACGTTTGCTCTTAGAATCATAGAATCGTTTGGGTTGGCAAAGCCCTTTAAGCTCCCCCAGCCCAAGCATTCCCCTACCCCTGCCATCCCACCCCCAAACCCTGGCCCTCAGCACCATTAAACCATGTCCCTCTTCCCCTCTTTTCTATACAGACGATTTCTCTAGGTCAAGTTTCCTCACACTACTGCTGTTTTTTGCCTTTCCTTCCCCACATTAACTCCAAGATTTCTTTGACATTGGCTTTCCCAGAGAGCATGGCTGCCTCCTCTTCCCCCCGGCGGGATGCGCGGGAACAGCTCACCATGCTCCCTGGCTCTCCTAATTCTTCTCCTCTCCTAATCCGCATACTTCAGCGGGAATTCCCTTTTTCCCCACGCTTACTTCAGATTATTTTCAAGCGAGGAAGGTGGTGAAACAGAGCTCCCCAGTGAAAGATCTTGCCAGTTCTCCTGATGATCCTGGAGATGATTAGGCTAAGGGGGATACCCGACACTTACTCCTAGGATGCACCACTGAGTACCGACCTCGCCAAACACCCCACTCCCACTCATCGTACTTGGCTCCCCACAGTCACATTTGCCATCTTTGTACCAATGAATACAGAGGAGAAGGACAGGAGGAATGGGTTTCATGCTGACTTTTTTGCTTTTTTAAAAGTCGATAATACAGAACCGCATAACCTCCTTGTATTTCCAACCTACACGAGAAGGTGCAGCATAATAAGCTTATATTGAGCCTTTCTGGAAGCATCTACTATAAAATGGCTAGCACAATACATTGTTGTGTCCCTTTCAATTTGTCTTTGGCTTTTATAAGCAAAAAGCTTCCTCTTTTCTACAGAAAAGTATTCCCAGTAGCTTTCCTTTGCCCACAGCCACCTACAAATCCCTAGCAACTTTCTAGGGCTACTGGTTACTTAAAAATTAGCAGGCTAAACATGCAGAATGCAGATTACAGCATGAAGTGTTATACGATATAACGAAAATGCCACGTGATGCTTACAAGGCAACGCAAAGGAGGGAAAAGGAGAAGGAGAGATTTCCACTCTGCTGGAATTAATCGGGAGCTCCCTAGGATAGGGCCATGAGAAAGTTAAGGATAAATAAATGAAATGTCTACTTCTTAAGCAGAGCAGATAGAGACCCTCTCACTTACTAAAGAAAATAAAAAGCCATCTCTTTCAAAAACTTAAATAGCCAAAGAAGAGCTGAAAGATTTTATCCGAAGTTTAAAAGGGGACTCGTGTAAAGGCATAGGTAAAGCACGCTATCTTAGCAAGCCAAGCTGCGCAGTGCCACTTCTACGGCAGCGGTCACCTGAGGACCCAGATCCACCCGAAAATCTTACCTCGTTCCAGTGCGAGTGTGGGATTTAAGATGCTCACCATGGCTGTGCTCAGAAATGCCGAGAGGAGCAGGACAGAAACGTTCCTGGCTTACACAGCCCTTAGGGCCCAGCGTTACGAAGCACACATTATTTAATTCCAAGAGCAGAGACTGCAGAAAGGCAGCTTGTGAAGAGCGAGGGTAGATCATAACGGAGGGAGAACACCTCTGATTTTACACAGAATCCTTAACGAATTCCAGCAATCAGACCTTAATCCAAAGAGGAACATCCTGAAACCATCAGTCCCTGTCCCACAGAAGGGAACACAAACTGGTTGAAAAAGGACCCGCGCATCCCTTAAACTTTCCTAAAAGGGAGACCGCCCCTGGGTCTAATTCAAACCTACCAAAAATAACCTTTCCTTCCCTCCTCTCCATTAAAAAAAAAAAAGTTATCTTTCAGTGGATCCTTTAGAGAAGCCACAGACCTCACAAGTTTTAGTTCACAGCCATAGGCTGAGACCAACCTTTGATCCAAAACATGTTGATCCAACATTCTTCTGGAGATTCTTTTAATTTCTTATCTGGCCTCAAAGACATTTAATAGAACGGTATTAGGAAAACCACTTATAAGAGAAGAGAACATTTGAATTAAAAAAAATAAAGCCCATGAAGTGAAATGACAAAGGTCATTGATCATGACATTTCATATGAACTCAGAACTTTTCAGGAGTGGTCATAGAGTTTAGATGGAACTTTACCAAGTGGCGATCCCAGGAGCTTCCACTCGTCTTCATAAGCTCAAATTAGGGAACTTGAAACATAGCTGCCGGCAGACATAGGCATAGAAACCTGACCATCTGACTTACACACAAGCTATACTAGGAATATTTTAAAATCCCTTAATGTTTTGCATTCAGGGGGAAAAAGGACACTTCAACATATGTTAAGGCAATGTAAATCTTAATCAAGGGTGTAGAGTTGCCAAATGTTTCGAGGTGTGCACGTGCATCTTTTTAAAGCGCGCTAGGCACGGAGTGGGCACGACACAAAGTCTCAGCCAGTCCTCAACTGCCTTCATGCTCGTTAAGTTAAACTTTTAAAGTTTAATTTAAAGGGGGGCAAAATTTCAGCTGCTGAGAATCCCGAGAATCAGAAGCGTTACAGATGTGATTTAGAGCCTTCACTCATTAGTAACTATTAATAGTGCATGTGAAGAAAAGTAGAATGACTGCATGTCAAGACTCAGCCTGGGATTCCTTGACGTGCGTTATGTGTGTAAATGGAACACTTATTTATAGCTGCGGTAACAGAAAAGGCTACTTCTGGAAATAATTCACAAACAGAAAGGAATAAATCGTGAGTCGAATGTCATTCAACTAAACCCCCCAGCACGGCTGATTTTTGACAGCCAGGGCAGAAACTATATTAGATTTATATTACTTTAAAAGAGAAACTTTTAGTCTTAGATTAGTCAAAGCATTTTCTGAGCGAGCAGAAGGAAGTTGGCAGGGAGATGGGGATTTTTCTCACCGATGGACGCAGTCCCCTTGCCGTGCAGCGACACTGAACACGAGGGATGCTGGGATCTTGGAAGACAACGCTAACAGCAGTCCCAGCTACACACAGGTATCGACCACAAACACAGGTTTGACTTTATAATTCCACAACAGATTTCCATACTGAGTTTCACACACAGACTGCCCTGAAAAGTTCTATGAGCAGTTATTCACCAGATTCTTTTAATCTGGTGAATCTAATTACTTTTCATTATACTAACTCTTCAAATATGGAGTTAAAATAGTATTAAAATCACCTTAAATTCATAAATGCTGGATAATTCCATTTAGGTAACATCCAGCCATTACAACGTAGCATAGAAGAGAAAAGAGTATGCATAGAACACACACAACTGAGAGTCTGGTATAGCATATCAGAGTAAAACAGAAACGTTTTAGTGATATAAGACAGCCTAACCAAAATATCCGTGTATCAAAAGCTAAATAAAGTAGAAATCAAATGTTTTTAATGATTCCTATTAAAATTATCTGCACTAATGCATTCCAACAGATCTCACAGACTTGAAACTCATTTTCAAACAGAGAATCATATTAGTAAAAATGTTTAATGCTCTCTCGTTTCACGGTGGAATAGGCAGATTCCTTACCGTGCCTGCTATGCTGTTCTCTAGGTGCCTGGTAAGACCAGAGCCTAAGGTTCTACAAGGTTTTAAGGACCAGAAGTATCACTGCATGAAAAACCAAGCTATAAGGTCATAAAACCTACAAAGAGTTTAACCTGTAATTAAGTCTACAGC
>NW_009260403.1:884606-894046 GCF_000687185.1 Egretta garzetta | reverse complement strand
ATGTAAAGCTAAACGCTTGCCTATGTCAGCCACGGTAATAATGAACTCCCTAACAGAATTAGAAGAATTAGAAGTCTTCACAATCGCCCTAAAAGATCAAGTATTCACCCAGATTTTCTTCCTGTAAGACTTCAAGCTGAGAATGTCAAGACATTCCCCAAACCAATAAGCCATCAAGAATCACGTAGGTGGGAAAAGACGTCCGGAGGTTATCCAGCCCGGCCCCTGGCTCAGAGCAGAGCCAGAGTGTAAGGGAAGGGCATATTCTCCAAAATTTTCTTCCTGTAAAGACGACAGTTTCTTAACCTGATCCAGACTCAATATGTTAGGTCAGCGGACTACATGATTACTTATGGGAAGTGAAACAGGTAGAGAGTCAATGGCATCAAGTTCATACTATCTCCAGTGCTGCAATCTACAGCCATACCCTGCCCACCTTGGGGATCAGATCTGGCAGCTTTGGCAGACCGTGCTTAACCAAAAGCCAAGAGAAACTTATTGCAGAACTTCTTAATCAAGGGCAGGGGGGCGGGGAAGGAGGGGCATTTTATATAAACATGCTTTATTGGGTTTCTACGGCACGAATACACTCATTTACAGTTTCAGAGGAGGCAGTTAGAAGAAAATTGTCCAGCAATCAGCTGAAGGAAACACTGAAGGAGAACAAAAATTAGGTTGAAGTAAACCCCCTGAAACTTGCCTGCAAATCCTCAAATTAGTTTCGCCATGAAATTATAAAAAAATACTATTCCTTTAAAAACAAGCTGTCCTGGTTAGTTTTCTTCCTAGCAGCCAGCAGAGTGCCGTGGTTTGGGTTTAGGATGATGTTGGTAACACCCTGATGGTTGAGCTGTTGCTGAGCAGGGCTTACACGGGGCAGGGGGGCGGGGAAGGAGGGGCATTTTATATAAACATGCTTTATTGGGTTTCTACGGCACGAATACACTCATTTACAGTTTCAGAGGAGGCAGTTAGAAGAAAATTGTCCAGCAATCAGCTGAAGGAAACACTGAAGGAGAACAAAAATTAGGTTGAAGTAAACCCCCTGAAACTTGCCTGCAAATCCTCAAATTAGTTTCGCCATGAAATTATAAAAAAATACTATTCCTTTAAAAACAAGCTGTCCTGGTTAGTTTTCTTCCTAGCAGCCAGCAGAGTGCCGTGGTTTGGGTTTAGGATGATGTTGGTAACACCCTGATGGTTGAGCTGTTGCTGAGCAGGGCTTACACGAAGTCAAGGACTTTTCGTCTTCTCGTACTGCCCTGCCAGTGGGGAGGCTGGAGGGGCACAGCCAGGACCGCTGAGCCCAACTGGCCCAAGGGCTGCTCCAGACCATATGACGTCATGCTGAGCAAAAAAACTGGGGGGAGTTGGCTGGAAGGATGTTGCTGCTGCTCGGGAACTGGCTGGGCATCGGTCAACATGTGGTGACCAATTGCATTGTGCATCACTTGTTTTGTATACTCTTTTATCATTGCCATTATTATTTTCCCTTCCTTTTCTGTCCTGTTAAATTGTCTGTATCTCAAATAGGGTTTCCACGAGAAGGAATTTACTTATTTATTTATTTTTAAACAAACTCGAATAAGTGCACACACCAGCTTGGCAGGGCAACTGCCCTCTTGAACCAAATGGTGAGCCCCAAGTGGCTGGGTGTTATGTTTCTGCATATGTATTACCCTGGCAATTCAGGCAGGCAAAGTCCTACGGCACCAATTATGGCGTTCCTAAACCCTTACCTGACAACTTCAAAAGGTGAAAAGTGATTCATAGGCCTGGCTTTCTTTATGCAAAACATAATTATGGAGGAGGTAGCATAACTTTCATTTCCTACTTCAGTATCTTCTCTATGAACATATTAGAATCTTTTGCATACCTGTATTTCTTTTTTCAAAAAAGCAGTTTCATTCTCCCCACTACTTCTTGTCCCTGACAATCCCCAACACCATCTAACACGATGGAAGTGAACCACAAACAGAGCAGGATTTGCAACAATTTCTCTAATCTCTTCCAATTCAGGTCCCACATTTTTCATTAAGGCAAAATATCTGACCCAAGAAGAAAGAGGAAAAAAAATAATTCCAGGAATTCCTTCTGACCCAGAACTTCCATGGGCTGCTTTCCAGCCTAGAGGAATGATGTCCCACTTTGGGAGGGTCTGCAGGAAAAACTCATTAATATAATGTTCTCCATGAGACATTTCTAAAAAATTTTATATACTGCCAACACGAGCTGATTAAGTATGCATGGCAACCACCCTCTCGGACTGAACGAAAGCATTTGCACTCAGCACAGTTCTTAATCAATGATAGCAATGAATTTTCTACGTTCAAGTATTCCAGATTGAACTCCAGTGCTGCTTGGTGGGCATCACCTCCCCAGCCCTGCGAAAGGCAATGTCTCCTGTTTGCTGTAAGCTTACTGGCATTCGTGAAGGAAACAAAATGCATAGGTGCAAGAATACTTCCATATTATCGCCATTGCTGAGTTTAGCAAAGCAAAATATTGCAGATATTCTCCCTCTTCATCAGGAGATAAAATAGGCAAAGCAAGTGAACAGGCATTATTCCATGGGGGTTTTTTTTCAGTGCTAGATACATAAAATGTAAATTGGATTCAGTAATAGAAGAAATGCACCAGATATTTAATATTGGAGGCAAGCACAGAGCAAATAACACTATGATTTTCATTTCTGGATTTCAAACATCTGCCGATACTTGGGCTTACATCACCTCACCGTTCGACAGACACCAGAGCCTTACTCCGAAAGGCCATTTTATGCGATGTGCTTACTGGCGGATGATAAAAAGCAAGAGGAGACAGTAACCATATTCTCCCGATTTTCATCTTTTCTATATTCTTATGACTTAAAAAGAATAAGGAAAAAAAGTACTTTGAAGAAATGCATCAGTGGGGAAGACTTGCAGCCCAGAGTAACTGGGAATCATTTCTGGCGAGGCTACAAATTTGCCTCCACAGGAATTCATCGTTACTCATTGCTGATTAGGATCAGCTGGGGACACACGGCTTTGCTCCTGGATTATCGACCTGCACCTCCTAAAAGGACTACAGTAAACAAGATTACCGCAAGATTATTTGGGCAGAGCTGTTGCGCGTTAGCCTGACAGCCTACCTGTATCAGCATCAATTTGCGAATGGAGAGGAGTCCTGACAAAGGGTACGTGGCAAGTGATGAGTACGCTGGACTGGTTTGTGCCACCCAGGTCTCACAGAAGGCAGGGGACGCTGCGCCTTCTCCGATAAAGCACCTGTGACCTCATTTGGTTATACAGTGACATACACAGCAGTGGTCCAGCCTGTAGCAACGATACGTGCAGCCTTATGGAATAAGCATAACAGAAAATGATGGCAAAAAAAAAAAAAATAAATACCACACCACCAGCAATTCTAATTGCTCTTCGTTTGGCTTCTTTACTTTTTCCTACATGACTTTTTATCTCAAATCTGACTGTAATCTTCCAAGGAGGAGTGTGAGTATTCAGTCTTCCAGCTCCTTACTCAGGAGCTTCCAACAAATGAATTTACCCACTGCAGTTGTAACCTCAGCTGCAGTGATGACCCCCAGCTGCAGATCAACCCCAAAAAAACCATTTGCAGACCCCAAATACTTGTACAGCCTATTCCCTTTAATAGAGATTTTTCTTTTTCATGCCTTTCAACCACCCAGGCTGTTTGCATTTTGATATTTTATCTCCCTAAAATGGCTTAGGCAGGCTGAGGTTTCCGCTGCTTTTCACAGATGGTATTACCGTAAAATAAGTTTGAAACCAACCAACAACAAAAAAAAAGGGAAAAAAAAAAAAGCCCACCCAGTGGTTTGAGTTTATATTTTCCTCTGTACGCACCATTCTGAAAGGAAAAGGGCAGGAGGGAGCGCTCTGCACAGCATATAAACGACATCCCAAAAGGAGCGTGGGGGGAGAGGGCTGACAAGTTTGGGAAACACGAGAGCTGCTAAGCACCCCCCCCAAACACACGCTCCAGAGGAATTAAAACACTCATTAAACTGAAAGTTTATCTTCCAAAAGGATCCCAGAACACACCTGGAGGATACACTTTGGAGAAGGACCTCCGTGCCACCGTAACCATCTCCAGACAAGAGGGCTCGCAATGACAACAAAGACCTGGCAACAAGAGCTGGCCTTTTTTCCAAGCAAGACTCACGGCCTGTGAGACAATAGCTATGAGCTGGAGATGTTGGGAAAGAGCTTCAGATTAACCTCCAAGAATAATGCCGTTTTGGTGATGTTTTCTAGAATTTTCTGCTTTCAGATTACTTCATTATCTTTCCCAAAATGAAGCCAGTTTTTAAATGTCGAAGGATTTCCTGCACCGTTAATCTTGTTAACATTAAAGTAAGCCACATAGCCGATTCTTGTTAGTTCTTAAAACTATGTCTAGTCAGATCCACACAGCATTTCAACAGTGATGACAATTAGGCTCTTATTTTTTAAAAAAAGCCTTTGTTTTGCCACTTTGGCTATCAACTCACGGGCCTGCCTTCAAACAAAGCTTTTCAGCTGCAAGAAACAATTAAACGAGCACCTTATCGTCTGCAGCCAATCTGATTTAAAGCCATTGGGTCTTTTTAAAGTCCTTCCCAATGTTCATATCACCATGACTAAGCTCCAGCATAATTTATCACAGGCCAATACATATATTTCTCTTGTTTAATCAAAGCAATGATAAAAATTACCTTACTGCACAGCAGCCCCTGCATGTGAGCGATGACCATATATATACACTGCTTAAAGTCCCAGCCCTACCACGGTAAAATTCCCACCAACTCCAGTGGAACAAGGCATCCATTTGCAGTATTTAGGATGTTCCCAGGTCATGAAAAACAAGGCTTTTCCAAACACATCTCATGAAACCATTTACGTGGTTCTTTGGGAGTATTTTCTTTTTTCCAGAGTTAAAACAGAGAAGAAGGATCTGTGCACTGGGCTGGAAATACTAGTCCATCAAAGAACAAAGCAAACCCAAAAACGTATTTCAGGATTGATTTTCCAGTGATCTGTCCCCATCTGCATTCAGCAAGGGGGAAAAAAAATTAAAAGTATCACTACATATACAGAAATATCTATTCTGCCCCCTAAGAAAGTAAAGGAGTTATAGTGCGTGATAACCATTTAGATGTGCACAAATGACTTTATACACCTCAACGTTAAGTAGGCATAAAGCCAAGCGTTTGCAAAATACCAGAAAGATATCTGACAACTGCATTATAAGTCAACGCTGCGATCAAGCAGAAGGACAGTCTGAGACTTGGGACTCTGGCTACGGCTCGGGAGACAGGTTATCATTTCTAATACACACCTTCAGAGTAAGAGAGCGGAGAAAAGTCAGCCACAAAAGTCTTCAAGCCTTCATTTAGTTCGCTCCTCTCCCCTCAAAGCACCTCCAGTTCAAACCATTTCCCAACATGAATCTTGAGCAAGTCCTTGTCTGAATCCCTCACTCTAAACCGAGGTTCCTGAGTTCTCAAGAGGTAAAATTCAGTGAAAATACTCCGAGGACCTCTCGGTGATGAATGCTACGTTAACGCACGCTTTAATGTTAACCAAATAGAAAGATGGAGAGAAAGCAAAATCAGATGCAACGTAGTTCCTGGTGCAAACTCAGAATCAAAGAGAAGTAAGGCTGGAAGGAACCTCTGAAGGCCTCTGGCCCAACCCATCTGCCGTAAGCACGGCTAACTTAGAAGCTACGTTAGGTGCTTAGGACTTTAGCCAGTTCAGTTCTGAAAAACCTTTCTGGCGCCCTATTCCAGGGCTTAACTGCTCTCACCGGGAAGAATTTTTTCCTCAGTTCTACTCCCAGCTGTTGGCATACAGTCATGTGCACTCTGAAAAAATGGTTTCCTCCCTGTAGTCCACAATAATGAACACAAGTGGCAGCGTTTGATTCTGATTATTCCCACAAAAGCCAAAAAAAAAAATAAAATAAATATCTAAAGAATGCCATGTTTAAAAGAGACACCAAGAAGTACTTTGCTCTAAAGAGTAGATTTAAACTTACAGTGTCACGGCCTGCTGATCACCGAGCCAAAGTGACAAATTCAATCAATTGATCTGAAAATACTCAGCTACAACCTCAACTTGGAGTTCATGCTGCTTCTTCCTTCTGCTCATGACAGACCTCCAGATTTCATATCCCTTTGGGGATTGGTCTCAAATTAAAACTGAACAGTTTGGGATCGACTGTTTTCATCCTTCATTTCATGTGGGTGCGTTGTGGGACTCTGTTCTTACCAAATTCTTTGAATCCTGGCCAAAAATGGACACGGGAAAGCCTACGAGTAAGAAAGAAGTGCTGTTTGAAACAAGTCTGTGCGGTGTAGCCATGTGCAAGAGATTATTTCTTTCTTTTTCAGAGCAGGGGGAATATACAGTGGAATCTGTGCAATTAAAACCATGAGGAAACGCTACGACAATTTGTCAGACCTAAACCATACAACACTTTCTTCAAATGACGAGTTTTGTATTAATTCAGTGAAAAACGTTGCATTCTAACTTGCCTTTCACTTATTTTTCACCTTATTTAATATTCTGTTCATCCCACCTCCACTCACATACGTATTTTCTACTTGATATGCAGCTCATTTTGCCGCGGCATTCCCATTCCAGAACAGCACCATATGACCCTGGTTACAGTCGCACAGATTAAAAAAAAACCCCTAACAATAAATGCTAAGGCTAGGACAAATTAACACAAATGAACCGTGCAATGCGACCTTTAAACCCCTATATAACAATGTTACCTTTCTCCTTGCATAAATCTATTCAAACATCAAACACCTACACTTTTCCTTCTGCTAACAGCAGCTTCTGGCACAGCACTGACATTAAAAATGACCTTACCAAATCACCATGAAATTTAAAGCCATCCAAAATAACGAATTATGACTACTAGACATAGCCATCGACGTTCTCCAACCCTCTCCCCCAAACTTACAGCTGGTTTTCTGCATCTCCTTAATTTCCTGAAGACAGCAGCAGAACAGATGATATTAAAAGTTCATACAAAACACCAGGCAGACTTTTTGCAGAGAGATAATACAGACAAATTAGTTGCCTGGTGCCAGCCTTATTCCTACAGAGGGCTAAATTGTGCTGACCTTTACACCATTTGCCTGGCTTTTGGACAGGCTGCCATTTGCCCCAGCTGAGAGCCTGACACAGTTTCTCCACCAAGGTTGCGCTGATCGATATCGCTGCAAACCCTAAATCTGCAGAGAGCAACCATATCCCTACCTTGTCCTCTGAGCTCCCCAGCTGACGAGTTTCTTCCTTCGCTGGAAAACGGAGGAGATGCGAAGACCAGAAAGGTGCTCAAGCACTGAATAAACTGCTCGTGCTGTGGGTTATCCTGCCGGAATACAGGAGCTAGAACCCAGGAACTGTGTTACTCCAGCAAAAGGTTCCTCTGCTCCGTCAGCACAGGGCTGCTGGCCTTGTTGTCTTAATCTGAAACACCTGCAAACAGCAAGCCCTGTAAAAATCAGGCACTTCCCACAGGGCTTCTTCCAGAGTCAAGCCATGTTAAACAAATATTTTCTACAGTAACAGCTTTGTGCTCCAAAATAGACAGATTTGGGGTTTTTTTTAATCTTAATTAATGTTATTTGCTGCAAAAATCTGAAATCAGCATTTTGTCCTGTTTAAATGAGTTGACTGTGTGCTGCTCGTTTCCTTAATTTGGCATTTTAACCCGCACCTGGACCTTTCTGGCAAGTTAAGAGGCCAGTGCAGAAGCACATTTCTTGCTTTGAAACTTTTCTGCTTACATGTAACCGTAAAAGTTTATTTCCACTTCAATACTACAAAGCCGTACTTAAAATCACTTCACTAATGATTACAGCAATCACATTTGCAGAAATGCAAAGGAAATCTAGTTCTCTTCATGCCTTTTAAACGCCTCTGGGCACCGCATGCCTCTGTCAGGACAAACTGCCCTCCAAGAAGGGAGGATTGGCGTCGGTGAAGATTCCTGAAGCCACCGCTGCTAAAAGTCAAAGCAGGTATTACAAACCATACTGAAGCCATGGCAGAATTTCAGTTAAACTAAGATTTTGGTGGCGTTACTTTAGCTGTAGCAGGAGGTTAACAAGCAGACTCCCCAGGGTAGGTGGAGACATATATACATCTAGAAATTATCCATAATGGTACCTGTGATCTTTTCTTCAATGGAGCTGCGTACACAGTGTAAAGCCACGTTTACATCGCTATCCCTTGCAGTGTAAAGCCAGGAAAGAAGGGTGACTCTCGTCTAGAAACTGGAATTAAATCCACAGCTGCTGATTTGCAGCACGCTCGATCAGTCCAGCATATACAGGAGAAACGGATGGGAAGGTGCAGCTCTCAGCTGGCTCCAGAGGAGCAGTTTCTCGCTATTCCCATTTTCTGAAGTGGCAGAGCCACTCCCGGGGAAAAGGGAGCCTCCACCTCACGGAAAATTTGATGTCCTTGGAAACAATTACATCAACTGGGAAAGTCAAAATATATCAGAAGAGAGCGAGCCACAGAATCTGCCCTCAGTGCAATGTCAGCTCGAGTTCCCCAGCGCCAACACCTGGTCTCGCTGTCCCAAGAAGCGAAAGGATTTTTATCTTTTTCACCACAAACATTTTCCACCAGCAAGTATTTTAATGTTTTTAATTAAAAGTGCCACTTCTGGAGGAGATTTAAAACAGCAGTAAGAAAGCATCATACAAACCAGCACTGAACAGAGAAGAAGCTTTTAAAAACAAATCTTCTATAGGCTGTCCAGTGCAATGTAAAAAAATTCATCATTACACACAAGTATTATAAATTACTTTTATCTTTCCTCAGCTGCACAAACTGATGTACTCGCCATGACACACGAATTCTTTTCAGGTTCTCGGGGCAATATAAAGGGATCATTTTGGCCCGTGAACGCACAGGAGTTTGGCACCCACCAATCTTACCCAGCGCCTGCTGTCTCTGGAACACCTCCCCGTTGCCGCGTGAGAATACAGTATTTAACACGTTATTGCTGGATGTACATCCAAGTATTAGCAAACACATTTTTTGCATATAAAGCTGTGGACGTGCACTTACAGAAACACCATTTCCAAAGCGGTGCGGCTAATTTAGGCATTAACAAGTCACACATATTTCATTTACAACATCTGTGAACCAAAATTGAGATGCCCGAAATACGTATGTTAGGGGCCCCCTGATTTTCTCAGATCAAACCATACTCTTGTAAGTCCCTCAGTGAGTTCTTCAGACAGGTATCTGAAGAGAACATATAGCTGATACTCGAGTCTATTTAATAAAATATAAACATTCTACCATAAATTAAGGTCAAGATTGCCTACACAGCCAATGATTAGTCATGTCAAAAATATGCACTCTGGTGAATTTGAGCACAATTTTCTCTAATCATCAGCA
>NW_009260403.1:866869-884594 GCF_000687185.1 Egretta garzetta | reverse complement strand
ACCTACAAACTTAGCTTTTAACATTGGCCTAAAAAAAAATGTAAGCAGAAGCATATGGGGTTTTACATACAGAAAAAGCAGCAAAGAGTAAAATTGATATTCACTCTTAAATTCCTTATTTCTTCAGCCAAGTGCCAACTTATGCAGCATTAACACTGCAGTAACAGCTTTTGCATATTCATTATTCATATACAATAGTCCTAAACTTTGCAATAACAAAGGTATTGATGTATCGAGATGACTAGAACTCATCCTTAATATCCTCCCCTATTGGAATTCTATTTGGCGACACCAAATCCTTTCCTATACCCAGGTTGCTGTCTTTGTTGTTAATTTTAAGAAGACGACAATTAAAATCAAGCATACCATTTTGGCACTCCAGTGGAATTCTTCAGGTTTTTTTCTTTTTTATTCCAAACAATTCTTTACCAAACGCATTAGGTATTTAAATTATCAGTGGATGTCTTAACTTTTCAGTGTGGCAAATGGGAAACGGAAAAATTTGTTTCAACCAAGACAAACACAGAGACCTCCCCTCCCAAAAGGTCTTTTGGCATTTGCAGAGAAGCTGGAGCCCGTTTCCTCTGCGCCTGAGCCCTCCCTCCGGGCAGCTCTCCCTGGCACTCCTGAACGCTCTGGAATGGCATTTGCAGCGTAAACAAATGTCAGCACTTAGATGATTGTAAATTATTTACAGTAAACTCGTATTACAAGACTATAGGGCACTTTAAGGCCTTGTTAAGATTGCAAAAATTATTTCCAGAAACTGAATTATGGGAGCACCTAGCGCTTAGAGGCAAAACAAGGAAAGATACCGTGACTCGAAATGTGGACGACAACTTGCTTTCACTTTACCAAGGAATTCCCCGTTGAGCAGAGAGCAAGCCTGGAATGATTTTCCCACAAGAAAAAAGTTCAAGTACCCTGTAGATCACGTAGCAAAAAGATGACGTTTAATGATGAAAAACATTGAACGTGCTTGTTACTATGCCTGACATGAAGATTAATGCTATAGATATGTTATCCAGGGATGACCACTGAACAAAGGAAAAACTTCCTCAAAACATCCTTAGCGTCTTGGCCCGTTGGATAGCACAGCAATGGTCACCAGAACCCAGAGCTTGGAAAACCTTGACTTAGACAGCAAGAACTGGTTTGCCTTGGCAAGGGAAAGGTGTTTCCATCCAGTTTTTGTAGCTATGCAATGGCCTGTCAGCAAATCAGACTGGCTTTTAGACATACTTACATATTCTAAAAGTATCGTGTGGACAATCTTAGATTGTAAACAAAACCAAAACCATTTCAAAATCTGTTCTTCAACTGCTAGTCTAAATACATTTAGTGATGTAAACCAGCAAGTAATTAAGCCAATATTTATGTTAAAAAACCCGATTTATAGTTACTTGAATTTTTCAGAGAACGGTTTTGAATCTCGTTTTAAGAGTAGGTTTTAATGATCCGTTCTTCCTGAAAAATATTTCAACAGTTAATCATAATTTTAACCATCTCATTTAAGATGAAAAACAGCCACTAGAAAAAGATCAGGACAAACTGTCTTATTCAGAATCACAGAATCACAGAACCGTTTAGGTTGGAAAAGCCCTTTAGGCTCATCAAGCCCAACTGTTACCCTAACCCTGCCATCCCACCACTAAACCATGTCCCTCAAAAAATATTTTACAGCTCCACCGAAATGGAGAATATTCATAAAGGAATGAAATAGTTTAGAAAAAGAAAAAAGTGAGATGCAATTCTTCAGGCTTGCTAGGTCAAATCCTTAGCTGTGCTGCAGTATCTTAGGTTGTCAGAGAAAGATTATGAAAACGGTGGGGAGTTGGAAGAAACACAGCCGGGCGAAAGGAGCAGCTGAAATTTGTTAGGATTTTGGAACACACAAAACCATACTGAGAAGTCATATGACATCAGTACCTGCTGGTCTCTACAATCAGGATGTTTGCAGCGCAAAGAACAGATGCATTAACGAAGTAACCAATGCAACCATGGTAAGTCTGACCGTGTTTAGGCCAGTCTGTAACAGCTCGATCTGCCAGAGCCCTGGAAAGCACCATTCTGCGCTAGAAGGTGTGAGAGTTCCCACAGGCAGCTTATATATGCTGGTCTGCATCACAAGGTTTACAAAGGAAAACAAAGGAGGTTTTGGTACATCTGACTGTAACCTAAACTCTGCTGTTTGTCAAATTTGCAACTGTTCGTCTAATTGATGAACAGTCATCTAAACAGTAAGGAGTCAAATAGTTAAACTATGCTAATAAATCCCATTAAACCCCCAATATTGTAATGAAAAACAGAATCTCGGCCCAAACTTTTCAAATGGGGGTGGCAAAGCTAACGATGATGCCCAGAGGTCTGGGATATCCAACAGTGCTGACTTACAAGCTGAAGATCCTTCAAGAACAGCAACGCTTCTGGGAGCAACTTCTGCAAATCAAGAGAGAACACAATAGACTTCTCTCCTTATTTATACCAAGTGCCCACTTACAATCTTTATGGTAACGTAGCTGCTTGACGGTAGCTCCAATTTCAAAGTCATGGTATTACCACCACTTTGAACAATATCAGCTGAGGTGAGACTCCATTGCAAGAAAATAATCCCTTTGGTGGGGGCGGGGGAAGGAGGTCTGATTTAGGTGCTCAAACCACTCATTATTTTTAGATAGAAATTCTATAGAATTTCACACTTTTAAAATCTGAGTGTGAGGCGACATTTTACAGAAAAAGATTATTTTCTATTATTTCCAGTAGAAATGATAGCTCTGATCAAAACAGAAAAAAAATTCTCTCATATATGTTCTCTATGAAAACCATACTTGTTCTCTATGAAAATCATAACTAAAGATAAGCTTGAATACACCTGTTGGTCAAGACAAGAAACTCCGTGTTATTTCTGCACAATGAAAAACAGTTTAAAACCAGTTTCATTGAGATACCTGTTGGCACATCGTCCATCAGCAGCTCCTTTTTATCTCACCTGGGAAAGCGATTGTCTAGACACTTTTCTCTGTTCAAAAAACATGCCAAGCACATGTGCATTTTCATCATAAAATAGTGAATTATAACAACTTGAGTTCACCCCACTGCCTAGTCAACCAGTGGGTTGTGGTGGGTTTTTTAATACTGCAGGCCACATGAAGCATGGTCACTAAAATATCCAAGGACTTCCATCATGCACACTTGTCCTTCCACTGTCCCCTTATGTGTCCTGTAATTACGAAGCATCAGTGATTTCTCCTTGCACATATTGAAACAATCTTCTCATAGTTTCTTCTGGCCCACAGAAAGGCAGACCCTCTCAAGCAGATGTTGCATCACGACAACGCGATCATCATGACTGATAGAAGCACTGCAACGTTGACTGTCCGCCTGCTGCCATCCGACGTTCTCCGGGCATGCAACACAGCAAATACTGCGTTTGTGTGATTGGTTGGTATTTCGACATTGCAAATCATGCCTTCACAGCAAGAAACACATTCCTGTTGAGAAAAGGGAGAATCACTGGACACAGGGTAGAGATACGTGTTCTTTCAACCAGTTGCAAAGGTTACAGCTAAACAGACCAATTGCTCCCACCCGGCAGCCCGACCCAAAGCAGCAGTGGGAGCATATATGCTACAACTCCTCTTCCAAATCATGCATCACAGCCTTCCTAGGGTAATTCATCACCTAGTGCTGTCACTGGGCTTCAAAACTGTGATGTGATGTAATACAGCCATGTTAGCTGCACTGAGAAGTTCACTGACATTGTAGAAAAGAAAGAAAACTTGCCACCACTTTCTACTTCTAGCACATGCGCCAAAAACATGCATTCGAATGTTTCAAGTTTCCGCTTTTTAAGCTAAAAAATTCTCACTAAAAACTCTGTTCCCATTCATTTTTCCCTTCCAGCTTTTGTATTCAGCGTAGCTCTGCATGCTGAACTTCAGACTTTCTTTTTCCAATTTTCTAGTGCCACAGAACCACTGGCATGGCTGATTTTCAGGAGGGAATCTGAAAAATAGTTTTCCTTACTTGACACTCCTTACTGGAAAAGCCAAGCGAATGCCAATTTTTATCTAATCCAAAGGCATGAGAACTCTTATAACATAAAACGCAGCAGGAGGCCGTCTGCATAGTTACTTCATGTCCTCAGTCCACCAAAATGTGTTGAAATCAATGGAAGTCGATTCAGATAACATACGGATTCTTTTATATTTACCATGGATGTTGTCTGTTTCGTCTTTGGTGCCTGAAATCTTTCATGTTAAAAATAACATAGCTAACCTTCTCAACTATTAAGGAATTTAGTGGATAATACTTTACTGCAGTGAATAACACGTTGGTGGGATATGCTTGATCATGAAGGATAAACTTTTACCTAGCATCCCCAGGGTGAGAGGAGGCAGCACTTCTAGCTTTTTGTCAGGGAAAAAATCTCAGTTGTATCACGCTCAAGAGCATGGCCTTGGCGGAGAAATACAGGCTCGCTTTGCATATTGTGCTGTGTTATCCTACTTTGTTATGCAGAGACTTGACCAGAGCGCCTAACTCCCAGCCCAGCTTGCCCAAGGGCTGCCAGTGGCAGAGCTGCAGCACGGCAAACACCAGTGCAGGTCACATAGCCCACCTGGGCACCCTACTCAAAACTCAGAAACCAAGGCCCGTGCACACACTAGCCATGCCCCAGAAAGCTCAGGTGTTTCTTTAGGAGTTGGTATCGTATCCTGTCACCCAGCAGCATAAATAGGAAAGTAGGAAGAAGGGGGTAGTCATGCTTCTGTTGCAGAAATTTGATTTCTATAGTTAAACACTGCAGAGTATATCTTGGAAAACCCATCTGCTGCTCTTATACACAGAGCAGTGCTTACTGTGTGGCCACTTTCTCTGTGATGGTGGCAGCCTACAAAATGGCATTCTTCTCCAGTAGCACATTTTTTGGTGACTGATGTACTCTTCCCATGGTCTGTGAAGAGATGAACTGTCAAACAGTACTGAGTACCTACGAAATAAATTTTAAAATGTTTAGTTGCATGAAGTATGTGTTCCTTTACAGGGTTTAGAAACTTCATACAATTTAGCAAAATATTCCCATAGAAATGACTTATTTGGGCTGTATAAAGCCATTTTTCAACTTGATCAAAATACCATTTAGCAAGAAATTAATTAGTGATGAAAGCTTAGAGCTTAACTGACCCTTCAAACCTCCAGAAGGCTGCTATCGTTTAAACTACTTATTAGTGCTACAGTCTACACATTTATCTTCCATTCTCTACTCCTTTTTGCTGCACATTCTTGCTTTCGTTGTTTCAGACATGTTTCCTCATTCCTCTAGTGCACTCCTTCCCCTTTCCCACTGTTCCTGTGAATATCACTGCGAAGAAAAATGAGGAAACATATTTCCATTCTTTTCTATTTATCTGTCATGCTCTCATACAACTATGATCCCTAGCCATTCAGGACTTGCTGCTCACAGGCAAGCCTATAGACTAGAGAGACCATTAGATCTTGGGATGGTATCTGAAAGGAAGGGAATAAGGCTACGCAGGCAATTCCTAAGTTTTTTTAAACAGCATCATTAAAATTAATTCCTAGGAAGCACATAGCTACATAGACACACACACATATAAATATAACGAATTAGTATATTGCTGATATATTAATAATGTATCAATTGCTGTTTTAATAATGTATTGTTATCTATTCTCTAAAAAGTTTTATACATATATAGAGATATAAATAAATTTTCACTGTTGCTTTGAGCTCCTGAAATAGTCAAAATATTCACCTCAGCAGAAATCGTATGACTCGCTATTACTAATAACTGAGGGCACCGCTGTGGTGGCACGCTGATCCTATCCAGTTAAGACTTCTACAAGATGGCTGAGTCAGGGAGAAGCAAACTGTCATCAAGAATCTCCTTAGCACAGACGCACTTACTTTCAGGACACCATCTATCTTCCGCCCATCTGTTACAGTTGTAATTGTCCACCGCGTTATCACAGGTAAAGCACTTAAAGCTGTTTGGAAATGGAGTGGCTTTAAAAATATTAAAATATAGTAAGTTTGCAAATAGGAAGAAAAAAAAAAACATTCAAAGTAATACTGTAAATGCTTGTATACACATATACTTTCAAAAATATATTACGTACATTTACATTCAGTGATACATCACTGTTAGACAAACAGAACCTAGGAAACAGGTTTTGTAGAAAGCTTTTACATTTGTAACTGGTTTTGCTATACTTGAACTTTAAAACATCTCCCCCTGTTTTCATTCTCTCACAATCCCAAATACCATTTAAGCAGTGGTGGGAAAGAGAGAACATCTTATTATATATGCACACGACAGTACATCCGCACGGATGGTTGTACAGATACACAAACACAATCTCCATTCAAATGGCTTTTGATTCCTTTGATGAAAGAAACACATCTTCAGAAACAGCTTCAGATCTTGATCTGCAGCTCTGAAGAACTCTGAACCCTTTGACAAAGGGATCAAGAGGACTCTTTTAAAATCGTATTTACATTATATAAATATATATAAATTATTTTAGGACGCACACTTCCCTAGATGCACATATATTCCTATTATATCTAGCTGCCTTGACTTTTAATGACACTTATCATGAAAATCTTCTCGCCTTAAATGAAGGGATAGAACACTTCTGATGCTAGATAAGAGGCAAAAAAATGATGCTATTAGTGACAACTGGCTTCACAGGTCTCACAAGGTTTTTAATTACCTTCAGTTTGAATTAATTGCATACAGCATACCTATTCTTTCCCTTACAAAAACCCCAACAAGATAAAAGACACAAACATCTGTTCTGTATTATTTATGAGAAACCCACTGCATAATTTGCTCTGTAGGAAGACATTTCAGAGACAGAAAAATATAATGAAAGCTCTTCAAATGTGAAAACCATTGCCCTCATGCACTCTTTAATTTAGCAATGCACACAATTGTTTGTTTTCATTCAGTCGACTTAGAAAATCTTAGAAATAAACTGAACTGCTGTGGGTTGAAAAGCAAAAGTTTCATTTTAAACTTTTTATCCTTCATCTTTGAAGAAGACAAACACTGAAAAAACAAAGGATTGAAAGAATATGGCAATTAACTAAAATGTTAAGCTACGATTGCACGCACAAAAAAAGTGTAACTGTCTACTTACGGTCTAGTGGAGGTCTCACATCGTGAAAGTTGATGTTCTCAGCTGAAACCCAATTTCCTGAAAGGATGAGGAACGGCAGAAAGGCTCCGGCCAGGATGTGACAGAATAACAACATGCTGAGTATTATTGTACATGAAAAGCAAAACTCCTAGGCCTAAGAAAGAAAGGGAACACAGTATTCAGGGGGAATCATAAAGAACTGAGCATGTAGAACAATAAATTTCCTATTAACTACTTCTGAAACCTTGAAAATTCAGTCTGTCGATCCAGACTGTGAAGCTGGCTAATGCAAGCAAGCACGCGATGATGAACACTGCAAAGCTGAGCAGTTACTGCCTTCTGCTGGCCAGGATCCTGTACAGAGTAGTTAAATTTCCACAAACTTAAAGAAATTAATGTTATTCCTCTAATTTATTTGTCCTTCTAAGCAATGTCGATCTTGGAGATTCCTTGTAAGCATTCCTAAAAATCAACACCAAAACTGAGCTCCTTTATACCCTACTTGAAACAGGATTACAATAGCATTTAAGAAAGCAAAATGCAGACAATGTAATTTTTAACACCAACAGCCTAGAACCCAGGACCAATTCCCTATCTGATGTAGACCAATGTATGTCTATTGACTTCAGATAAGCTACATCATCTGAACTGTAAGTGCACTTATCAGTGGCACAGCATTAAAGATCATGGGTGTAAACTAGATTTATTTCTTTTTTAAGTGCATGCCATGGAAATGCGTTATGCAAGTTTTGGAGAACTGCAGAGTAGAACATTCAGAGAGATGAGATACACGGTTTAGGCATGCTTTGCACATTTATTTGGGGTCCCTAAGTACTTTGGTAAGGCTTTATAGAGAAGAAGAACTAATCAATGAACATTTTGGTCAGTTTGGTGTTTAGATGTACACACATACATACACACAGGTACGCATGGCAAATTGCAGTGATACTAGAAACCTAGTTCAGGTACTGAAAAGTAGACTCAGATTAAATGGTACTCCGCCCACGCAAATTCCCAGCAGGAGAAACGAGCTTGAGTGGAGGCTCCCGCCAAACCAGAGACGTTGCTGTGAGCTGCATTCATTCAGAAATGTCTCGGCACACCCCTGCACAGGATATGTAGATGTACGCTACGCCTGTGCAGGAAGCTCTGAATGAATCCAAGCACTGAGCTGACAACACTACTCAAGACCATGGTGGCAAAGTCAAAGGATTTCCTTCTTTCTCCTGTTTTTTTGCGTTTTTTTTTCCTCAATTGACACGGACAGGAATTATTTGAAAGATGGTTTTGCCAACAGAAAGCTCAACTTTATGCATTGGGTGTTTAGCCATCCTACTTAAGATTCGGTTTTTAAATCATGGCTTTAAGAATATACTTCAGTAGATACTGAGAAAGCCACAGCATACCTCTACCTGCAGTGCACCTCCAAGACTATTTTCTGTGGATGGTCCAGATTTCTTCTGACTATAGCCCAGGATCTAAAGAAGGATTAAGAATTAGAATCTATGGAAAGCAAACAGCAACTGATCATCATAATTCTGTCCTGAAGGGACTAATTAGCTTAAACACTGGATGTCCTTATTTATATTGAAAATGAAGATAGAAACCTAGAAGTGTGGTGGTTTTCGTAACAAAATATCCAAAGAAGCACCTGAACTACACAGTAGGGCTTTGCCTTACTGAGTGCTACCCTACTGCAGGTAGACAGGTTCCCTCCTCCCTGTGATACCCCAGTGTCATGAAAGACAGATGAAAGACAAAAAGTGAAGCAAGGAGACTACTCAGTCCTTCCACGAGGATGAGTTTACTTCTCTTGCAAGGGAAAAACATTACTCAGGCAACGACCTGGGCAGGACTGGACTATACAAGATGAATACATATTCCATACTCTCGAGATACCCAAACTTTCAACACATGCTATGGTGAAAATTGAAGCATAGCAAGGTAAACTAAAAGAGCAAAACCAATCATCAGCCTCCACATTAGAGGTTATTAGCAAACTATGAAAGAAACAGATTCCCCGTGGTTCATTCCCTACTGAAACAGAAACACAAAAATGTCGGTCAAATCCCTAACACCACTCCAAAATCGAAAATAAATCTCTCGGTTCCCTCCAATTAAGCACACGATATTTGCACGATGATATTCTGCAGCATTAAAGACGGGTCGTTGACAACCCGCCTGACTTGTCTCACTAACACATACTCGAGGTGCGCATTTCAAATGTACGCTTAGTTTTAGTGGGATTTTTTCAATTTGTTGTGAGACAAACCCGTGCATCATGACTGGATGCTTTTCCACTGATGAAGTCAACCCCTGCCATGTTCTGTCACCAAGCTGTTGCCTCCAAAGTCTATTTTATGACTCTCTAATATTTTCCAAGACAGTTCAGCAGAATGTGGCATTATCCAGGATAGGAGAAAGGGAAAAGAAGAGACAGTGCTGCTACTACAATTCATGCATGATCCAAAAGACCATGCAACTTAATTTCTCCTTCCTCTAGCGTTCTTAGATCTACCAGTTTATCTTGGAGACAACATCTCTCCCTCAAGTCCCTTTTGTTTTGCGCAGTTCATTTTAAGTTAGTGCTTAAACACTCTGTCCTTCTGTATCCAAGATTCTCCAAATAAATTTTTGCTCACAAAATCACCTTTTACCCCAGTGTCAAGAGGTAACAGAATTTCTATTCCAGCTGAAAAATGTCTTCTTTTCTTTATAGACAATAATTCCCCATATTATCCCCATCCCACTCTCCGCTTTAAGGTATTTTGGATCAGGTTTCAATAATCTAACCAAGAGAAGGAAGCACGGTAGCGCACCGAACCCTTTCATCAATACCATAACCATTGCTCTGAATGAGTTGAAGAATTAAAGTCAATGTAATCACAAAATGCCACAGGCACTGGGAAACAAAATAGATTAGCATTTTTAACATTCACATATATTACATATACATTTCTATAAAATTATAGTTCCTATGAGAATAGCCAATCTGAGAGAAAAATTAACAGCTAGAGGTGCACAAAGGCTAACCGACGAGATCTTCATTTCCCACACAGAGGAGAGTTCTTACGTGGTGGTTTAAAAACAAAAATACCCCCAAAGCACAGAATACGAAACGTAATTATGCACAGTTGAATTAGCCAGCTCTTCAGTAATGCCCCCTTTTTCTGACGCAGAAGACACATCCCTCCTGTCACTCTGTTTACAGCTTGTCCTTTCCCACTCTTTCCCATAGGAATCTCCTCTCATCCGTTACTGGAGTCCAAACGCAGAACGACGAGATGTTTGGTCTGACTCGGTACAGCCCCTCATTCTGACATTCACCCCACTGACCCCACTGCTCTGCAGAAAGAGATTAAAGCTACTTTTAACAGCAAGGCAGAATTTTACTGTGCCACCCTTCCCTGCTCAGCCTTTCCACTCGGAGGAAGACGGAGGCAAGGGGATGGCACAGCCAGTAACGTTGTGCTAGAACAAGCCTGTCCCGAGGCTCCTGTTACCGAGGCCAGGCCAAAGCTGGTCCCCAAGCCCTGGGAGGGGGTGACACAGTAATCTTTCGGTACCATCTCAATCTCTGTATCCTTTGCTAGGACACCATAAAGTGTCTTTGAATGCAGAACAAATATTAGCTCAAAACCAGAACCGCTACATATTTAATTTTAATAAAATAATTTTAAAAGAAAAAAAAAAGCACAGAAATTGATACCGAGGTGTGGAGTTAAAAAGACAGTAACTCAAGTACAAGCAGGTACCAATTTTCAGAGCCACACGTCCCTGATCCTAATTACCTTGCTCTCGTGACCCTGGAGAGTCCGGTTTTCACTGAGCCCAACAGGGCAGTATCAGGCCCTCAACGCCCACAGGCTGCTTGAGTGGTTTTGGTGAGAAACATAGAATCATAGAAACACAGAACTTCAGGTTGGAAGAGACCTCAAGGATCATCTGGTCCAACCTTTCTAGGCAAGAGTACGAGACCAATCTCTTTTGTGCCTCTAGTGCCAACATCCTTCTTCACGGATCCCTTGCCAAATAGCTCTGTTTATGCCCTTTGAATATCACCAGCAAGTTACTTTTAAATTGGGAAGCCAGTTTTAATCAAGTAGCAAATTTCATTTACTTCTTTCAATTTTACTCTGTCGAAAGATAAGGTACTGAATCGTTTCAATGCATAACAGCTGCAAAATTTATCTCCTTAACATACACTTTCTGCAGTTCCTACTAGGTTGCGGAAAATTTGCCTTTATGGGGAGACTGGTCTGTAACTTGATCTGATGCACCTGGATAGCAAATAAAAGGCACGACTGCGCTTGTGCCAGCTTTCTACAAATCCGAGCTCTCTCCTGCTCCCCTCTCCCAAGTTCCTATTGCTTTCCCCAGAGAAGCTCATGCCAAATGGAAAATTTTAGAGCACATAAACACAAGAAAGCTAGTCTTCAGTTCACAGCAAATTGACCTCACAAATTGCTGTAGTCAAAGGTGGCCTTGTTTGCCAACCAGGCCAGTAAATAATGGCTGTCGTTCCAGATTGACTTCTGCTGCAGCTGTGTAACTAAGACTATCTCAAATAAAATAGGAAAATATTGGCCAAAAAATGGCTTTCCTATCTTATCCAAAATCTTTAAAATGCTTATTTTCTTCATAGTCTCTTATCTCTGTCGTGCTTTCATATAATACTATCTAGTAGCATGAGTAAACATTTCGTTGTGCCCAATTAGGAACTCTCATTAATGAAGGAAAAAACACAGAAGAGTAACTTATATAAACAAGAGCAAACATGGAGACATAGCTGTCCTGCGGTGAGGGAAGAAGACCCAAGAGGGAAGGGCTGTTAATAAATGTTCTGTAAAGAACTTGTAACTAGAGCACATTTCAAGAAAACAATGAGGAATACAATGGCTGAAATATATTCCAGAAGGTTTTCAGGTTTATCTTGCAGCGTGTAACTGAGGAGTAGGAAGCAGTGTGCTGAATTTCTGATTTTAATAAAATTCAAGTCTGTCTACATTGTTTTTCCTGGCAGACTCTGTGGAGGATTAGCAGATTTAACATCAGATATGGAATGCAAATGAAACTTCCTCCTGTCATTTGGTAAGCAATTTTCAGGTGCTATTAGATAATTGCAAATGCTTATGTTAAGCTTGTTAAATACCACTTCAGGACATAAGAGTTAGAAATACATAGGTAGAAAGGTATGTATGTTAAGGGCTGAAAAAGTTAAAACCAACACCTGACATCATCAGGTGTTCCCTACAACAACTCAGCAAGGCCCAAACTGACACTTCAACCTCTCTAAAAGGACAGAAGTAGCTCCTTGGCTTCCCCATTTCTTAGACACACACTGCCATTCTCATGTTTTCCTCTGGAGACCATTTAATTTGATCTGTAAGCCACCATTTACCCTACTTCAAAACTCAGAGGGTGAAAAAATGGATGGAATGAACAAGAGAAAACCTTCATTTTCCTTGGGAAATAGGCGGAGCATATTTAAAATAAAAAGGGGGGAAAAGGGAAATATTTTGAAGGATTAAAAAAAAAAAACCAAATACTATTACATATCTCCAAATCAGATCCTTGTTATACAAGTTCCACCTTTTTTTACCTACTGAGTTGAAGTTTCTATTTTCTGATTTTTTTTCCTTACAGCATGCTATTATTAGTACAGAATAACACAGTTTATTATTATTGAACAGATTGTACATTACACTGACAGACATCTGCAACTAGTAACACTGACAGAGTAAAATTTAAATTATCAACGTTATTTTCAAACACAACACATTTCTTTATCTTCACCCACAGCACACTTAACCATGCCTGGAATTAAATTTGGTCTTAATTACAAGAAATTACAGAGTTCTTTATCTAAGATCTTATAAAAGTAAAACATACAGATCTGGTGATGACAACACCATTTGGCTTGGGGTACAATGCTGGCATGGGAAGGTGTGATGCAAACAGCTTGTGAGACATGGAGGTGTTTGACTACACAATGTGTACGACTGCAAAGATTTTGAAAACGTCAAGGTATGATTAATGCGATAGAGCTGAGCAATACCACTGAAGTGAAGTACCTGCAAGGATAAAGCTTGTATTTGGTTTTAAGCTCATACAGAAGAGAAGATCCATGGAATGGAAATTGCACTTCATATGGTGGGCTAGAAGTTAAGCAGACCTACCTCTCTGCACACAAGCTATTGGGACCCCAGTTTACATTAGCCAGAAGCCCCACTGAACACCCAACCAGCTGAAAGTAGAAGACAAAATTCTGATTTTCAGTATCCTTCTACAAGTTTAGCTCCAGAACACGGTCAATATTTAAAAGACTTCCTTATTCCTGCCAAGCTAAAGTTACTCATATTCAGCAAGCCTACCAGGTAATACTACTGCATACTGCACAAGAATGAAGTTCTTCAGGACCTATTTTAGAACATGGGAGAGGTGGGATGACAACATTGTTCCAATGAAACCAAGAGACATCTGTATATTTTTATATAACATCCACTAATTATTATTAAATGGAAAACGCAGGTCTTCAGCCAGTTAAATTCCGCCTTAGAAATATGCCTTGGTTCTAATGCCTGTTTTTCCAAGTGAAATCCTATTTCTAACATTAACGATGCCCAATATATACAGTTACTTATGCCATAAAGTCACATATACCATTCTAGACAATGAAACGTAAGACATTCCAGGCAACACAACTGAGAACCTACACGATTTCCACTTGTGAAACAAATACTACGTTCTCTTTCAAATTAAAATGTCAAACCAAGATTTGCACAGAAAAGATTTGCTGGAAGAGTTTTTGCATGTAGCCCTACTTCAAATCCTAAATTCACCAAAATCTGTCTGAACCTAGAATGGCCCTGTGGGATCAGCCCCATTAGAAGGCATGACCATTTCTGCATCACAAAGAACATTTTTCAGAAGCTTCACGTTCAGTTGTATTTTAAAATGAAGATTTAAGCTACGCACCAGCCGAATTCATAAACCTGAAAAGTGAGCTCTTACCTGACACTGATGCCTGGAGTGAATTCACTGAGATCCACCTTCACTTCTTTACTCCTGGTCATCACCTCACTACCTTGGGTCATTTTTTTTTCCCACCAAGCTGTTTGGAAAGAACAAAGGGTGCAAAAAAATTGCCCCCCCCTGTTCTTCTCTCCAGTCTTAGTTGCAACCTTTTCCCAAGTCACAGAGGGTTCAGTGTCGCTTATGTGCCAATACAAACTCAAATTTCGAATCAAGAGAATACGAAGAAAAGGTAAAGTAACTTTGCCTGGTTTTACTGTACCAAGTGTTGGGGTTCAAGCTCTCGTGGCAAAATGTCCTTGCTTCGCTTAAACCACAGGCTCGATGTTTTCTACAATAACACAACACTAGAGGGACTATTTTGCCTTCACTTTCCCAGTAATAAGAAAATGGACAGCAATGCCCTTCCAGCACCAGTTTAAGCCAGTAGCCCAAACTGATCTGCGCTGCAATTGAAAAAAACCCACACACGGAGTCAACCACAGGTTTATGTTGGCAGGGTTTAATGTGTGAAATTTATAGCGCTGCTACTTGTCTGATACTATCTTCGCCTCGTGTTGATAACAGCTTTTTGTTACTACGCAATCCTTGAAATCATAAACAATATAATCTCCATGAATGCGCCAGGAACGACTGCAAATGCTTCTGGAGAGATACCAGCGGTTCCCAGTTCTGCTGTACTATGTCCAGGGAACTGCAATGACAAACTTCTGCTACCGAATGAGTTAAGTTTAAAAATCAGAAGTGAAGCACAAACAGTTGGTCTTCATACTGAACTCACTGAGAAGAAGCTTTCGTTCAGGATCACCTGAGCTCATTTCAAGAGCTAGTACGTCCCGTGTCTAGGAAACACACAGATCTGAATTAAACTCCTTATTGGAATTGTAACTTTAAAAGCAGAAACCTTTTGCAGGTTGTATTTTCATGGCCTATGCGATGTTTATGTTTATTAAAAGGACTGATTTGCATTGCAAATGGGCTGGAGGCAGGAAAAAAGTGAAATTCTGATCACTGTCAAGTCCATACAGAATCTACTATAGGAGAAACGATCCAATTGACATAGAAACCACCTTTCTTGAAACCGCATTGCCTAGAGAGCTTCACTGCAGCTCGGTGTCATACATCACACATAACACTACTAACACAGTGTAACAGAGTCAGGTTTGAGCAGAAAATTAATCCTAGTGTCACCGATTACGCTTCTGAAAAATGTTTTGTGCACAAAATCCCCCCTCTCCCACATTACTCTTCCACATTTCTAAGGCACATACCTTCAGTCACTGAAAACTGATCAAGTATTTGAGTAATTCCCATTATTCTGCCTTGCCTTACACGAGCTGACATCGCATCTTGAGCAGATTGTCTTGCAGAGGTAGTTCCCAGTAGAGGAACTCAAAGCGTGCATTTTCCCCCAGCTTTCTCTTTGAAATCTCAGAGTACTCCACTCAGAAGCAATGGAGCAACTTCACATACGGCTTCCTAAATTACAGATGAAGATTTTTCTGCTTGAGATACAACCACTAATGGAGAAGAGATGACGAAAATCCCATTTCCAAGCCAAACTTGCAGTACTCTGGTTTCTACAACCCCTTCTAGCTGAACTTTTTGCTCCCATGATTTGCCACCAAAGGATAAGCTGAGAAGCCAGCACTGATGAGAGTGCTTCTGATGATGTCTGTTAGGAAAATCTTAATATACATGACAGAATATATCCACGTGCGTATTTTACAGCATTGTCTTCTTAAGGAAAGGTTTGCTTGGAAGATATATCCAGAGGTACGTGAACTCTGCAAAAGCAGGAGATGAAAGGGGGTAAGGAGAAAAAAGCTTTATTTTTCTAAGCGTACTAACAAAGTCTGTTTCGATTCCTTACAGCTACAAACACAAAAAGGCTTAAAAGTCATTTGTTTGTTTTGAAATGCTTTAAATGAACTAGGCTTAATAAACTGCTGACCCATCCAATCTGACCGAGCGTAAAAGGGCATTTACTTCCAATCAACACCCTAATCCAGGCAGCTGAAAACAGCAAAAAGCCAATCCCATTTCTTACTAACTGAGAACTATTACCCACAAGCAGCTACCTGGCACAGTTTGTTATTTGAACAGCCTCAGCCAGCCTTCTGGTGCGTGGTGAGAGAAAAGTGATTTGCCCTCGTTTCAAGGGGAGGGACAATACAGACATTAAAAGCTCCCTTTCAGGGGTTGACAAAAGCTGTGTTGACATATATGCCATATCCTCAACCCCAAACCTCAAACGCCGCCCCGTTTTCTTCCTCCAAGGCTCAAATTTCTGGAGCAGAAGCACATAGCTTCCATGTCTACAGACACAACTCAGTATTAAGCATTAGTAATGAAATATAATAATATTTAATTAAAATTATTTGAAAATAATTAATTTTGCACGGTTTTGCTCGTTCCCCTTCACCATAAACATCCATGCTCTGGAACTGGCATCACATCACTACGTGTAGCAGCTGAAAGGAAATCACACTTCCATCCTCTTGCCCTTACTTGTTTCATTTGCTAGAGGCTGAGTCCTGAATATTATAGTAGCTGAGGGAACATTCCCAGGATTCAGAATAAAACAAACATCCATCATTTCTGGTCTTTTCATCATTGTCCAGGACAGACATATAGCATTTCATAGCATTTTTTCATAATATTTTTCACTAAAGCTTCACTATGTATTTTTTTTTTTTTTAAAAAAAAAAAAGCTTGAATTGAAGCTGTGCAGAAGACAGGGAGCCAACCATTTCCAGTATCAGCCATTTCTGCTGGAACAGCATCAAGCCAGTCCCTTCAGTTCTTGCAGCTTTAGCTCCCACTGCCCTCCCTGGCAGTCACTGCAGTAATTCCGTAACAGCACTGGTTATCTTACAAATCTTAACCATTCGGAACGGTCCCATCCTCGACTTAACAGCACATTGAATAGAATCATAGAATCATAGAATGGTTTGGATTGGAAGGGACCCCTAGAGGTCACCCAGCCCAACCCCCCTGCAGTGAGCAGGGACACCGTTAACTAGGTTGCTCAGAGCCCCATCCAAACTGGTCTTGAATATTGGAAGGGAACAGGTAAAAGTCTGTTGTGCAATCCCAACACCTGTTTTATTACCACCAAAGGGACGGGGGTATCTCTTCTCCTCATCTTTCACACTGCAAAAGATACTGTGACTGTGGGCGTGATTTGTGGTCTTCGTTCTGAAGAAAGCAACCAAGCATCTTGGTTTTGCTCCCTTCCCCTGACACACACTTCCCATTTCTCAGCTGTTTCTTTTTTTTTCCCTTATCTCTTTAGTGTGATGCTATCAAGGCAGTCTAATTTTCTCACTTGCTAGAGGAGGTCCCTAAGACTTTTATAATTAAAGCGACAGAACTGCTTCTATTCAGTACCATCCCAGCACCTCCTGATGCTCTCCAAGGACATCAAGGCTATCTACCCTTCAAATACGTCCTTCCCACCTTCACATCGCTGAAGTCATCTTTGAGGAGAAATCACCTTGAGCTTCTGGGTATTCCTG